>NC_090657.1:96585673-96919840 GCF_040937935.1 Hyperolius riggenbachi
AGAGCAGCTGTATTTGTACTGACATTAGATTACACACAGGTGCACTCTATTTAGTCATCAGCACTCATCAGGCAATGTCTATAGGCAACTGACTGCACTCAGATCAAAGGGGGCCGAATAATTTTGCACACCCCACTTTGCAGTTATTTATTTGTAAAAAATGTTTGGAATCATGTATGATTTTCGTTCCACTTCTCATGTGTACACCACTTTGTGTTGGTCTTTCATGTGGAATTCCAATAAAATTGATTCATGTTTGTGGCAGTAATATGACAAAATGTGGAAAACTTCAAGGGGGCCGAATACTTTTGCAACCCACTGTATAAGTGGATGATTTTCAAAACAACTGCCCACATGCCCTGGTCTGGCTGTCTAAGGACGTTCAACACAAAAGCAGACGGCAAGACTCCAAAAACCTTCAGGCAAAGTTTCCTCCAGCATTTTTTGGGGACATTGCATATGAATCCAAATAGCTGTGTAGCTACTGGATTCATATGAGATTTTGCATCTGCATGGGTGCCGTGGCAGTTCTAGAAATTGATGGGGCAACTTAGTGGAAATGTTACCTAAAAATGTTACCTAAATCATCATCACGGGACCTACAGCACGCTCTTGCTGCATGCCTCTACAATCAAAAAGAGACTGCACAACTTTATATTTTAAGGGAAGTGTGCAAGGAGGAAACCTTTGTCCTCCAAGAGAAACATAAAGACCAGACTCAAGTTTGTCAGAGAAAACATAAACAAAGGCCAGAAATTCTGGAATAATATTTTTTAGACACGAGTCTAAAATGTAAGTATTTGGGAACCAAAGCAAAGGATATGTTTGGCATACACCAAATAGAGCATTCCAGGAAAAGAACCCCTTACCAACTGTGAAGCATGGAGGTAGAAGTGCCATGGTTTTCGAAATGCTTTGGTGTTGCAGCAGGACCTGGCCAGCTCACCGTCATAGACTCTACCATTAATTCTACCATGTATCAGAGGGTGCATGAGGAACATGTGAGACCATCTGAAAAAAAATTAAAGCTAAAGCAGAACTGGACCCTGCAACACACAAAATCACTGAAAACACACCAGTAAATAACCAAGAATTGGATGGTAACAAATGGTGAGTCGTGGAGTTTCTGAGTAAGACTTCATTCATACTGGAGCATTTTACTAGCAATTTTAGCAACTTTTTCAATCGCTGGCAATTGCTAGCATTTTGAAACGCGCTACTGCAATGTAATGTGTATGGCAATGTTCAAACTTAGAAATTACCGGAAATTTGCGATTTGCTGAAATCACAAAAGTGCTGCATGTGTTTCAATGTTATATAATCACAAAAATGCAATCGCTACAAAATCTCTTTGCTATACAGTGAAAAATCATTGGAAATCGCTTTGCAAAACTATAGTGATTTTAATGGTGTTTTGCTATTCCCAGTGTGAAGGAGGCCTAAAGGCCCAGATCTTTAAACTATTGAGATGCTTAGGGTGACCTAAAATGGGCGGTCTATGCAAAAAAACAAAAACCCTCAAACATCACAACCGAAAAAATTGTGCAATGAGGAGTGGGGTCTGACTGATGTTAGACTGCTACATGGCTAAAATAAGCGTCTTACATTAGTATTTTAGCCAAATGGGGTAACACTAGCTATTAGGGGATAATGCCGAAAACACCAGTGGAGGCTCCCTTGATGATAAATAACTAGTAATAGTTGTATAAATGAGAAGTGAAATGTCATACCTTCTCAGAAGAAGAGTATATTTATACATGCACATTAGAAAACACATTTCATGGGTCTTGGCCTGCTTCCTCGGGTCAATTACAAGTGCCTGTAAACATTTGGTCACGAATATGGGTGCCTATAATTATAGGCACCTATGTTGGTTGTTGCAACCCATCTTTGCTCTACTCCCTTTATCCTACGCTACTGCACCATTGGACTCCTGGTCTTTCTCATCCCACAGATACTTGGAGGTTATGGGTAACCATGAAGGATTGACATTTTTCCACTACTAGGGGGTAAAGTGTTTTAACATTGTCCTCAGAAAATAGGTTTCTGCTGATATATTCTGTTTCATAAGTAAATCAAGTTTAATTTTTGTTGTATACCTAAAATTAAATCACTTTCTTTTCCAGGGGTAAATAAACACAATATTAAGATTGATATGTGAATGTTTCTTAATAAAGAACTGAATATTTAATGGAGAGTCCTAATTTTTTTTTTACATGACTGTATGTTATTTGTGGCTGGGTGCACACATAACAGAACCACTAGCGTTGCATAAAACGCTGCATTTTATGCAGCAATGTTAGTCAATGGGATGCAGAAAAAGATGCGAAAAACCTGCGATTTACAGGGAAGTGTGTGAGAGGGAAGCGGTCCCTCTCACACTCCTTCACTCTAGTGCCGGTCGCGTCTGTAAAGACGCATACAGACGTGACCAGGAAGTGCCAACACTAGAATGAAGGAGTGTGAGAGAGCAGCTGACCGCGCGGGCTCCAAGGATGAGGTATGTGATGCCCGGGCTGCCGCTGCTTCTTATATACAGAGGGGGAATCCATCAGGACACCGGACACGCGGAAGACAACACCGACGACAGGAGGAGGCCAGAAGCTCATCACTGCGGGCTCCAGCGATGAGGTGAGTGACAGTGGTTGCCACTGCCATTAATTACATTTATGCAGTAGGACATAAGACATGAGGGGGACATCAGGAAGGCACAAAGGGGGGGGGGGGGGTAATGAAAAGGACACAGAGGGAGACATATGGAGAACAGAAAGGGGGACATATGGAGAACACGTGTATATATATATATATATATATATATATATATATATATATATATACACATACATACATACATACATATATATATACATATATATATACACAAAGGGGGACATGTTAATGCCATAAAGGGGGACATTTGGAGGAAACAAAGGGGGACATATGGATGCCATAAAGGGGGACATTTGGAGGACACAAAGGGGGACATCAGAAGAGGGACATCAGAAGGACACAAAGGGGGACAATCAGGACTACTCAAAGAGGGACATCAGCATCATACAAAGAGGGATATAAAGGGGACATTAGGAGGACACCAAGGGACAGGAGAAAGACACCAAAGGAAGAACATCAACAAGACGCCCCTGAACCATAGATGCAACAGGTTCAGTTTTGTTTTCCTGATTTTTGCCCTCTAAACCTAGGTGCGTTTTATAGTCTGGAGTGTCTTATAGTCCGAAAAATACGGTATATACCCTCTTCACATACCTATTAAAAAAGTTCAGTCCCTACAGCAACTATTTATGTAAAAGAAAGGTGTAGGTGTGTGTGTGTAGGTAGGTGTGTGTGTGTGTTAATTTTAGATGTAATTGTAGGTATTTTTATTAAATAAAATCTTCTTTGATGTAGTTACTGTATACTATTTGGCCACAAGATGTCCTCAGCCATTATTTCTGATTCACGTCCATAAGTACATGAATCAGAAGTAACGCGTGCACTGTAACAACTAGAAGATGCAATGAATGCAGGCGTCCAGACGCTGGCGTTTATTGAATCTGGGACTTACATTAATGAATGGGAACTGTGTTCCCATTCATTCATCTCCCCGCTAACCGGCGGTAATGGTAGCGCATGTGGCTGCCTGCTCCCATTGACTAACTTTCAGTGCAGCTTAATGAATCAAGCCCATTGTGTTCAAATCTGCCAGTTATCTAACACCTGTTGTTACATTTCTGTTTATTGATTGAAAGCTCCATTGGGTATGGTGGAAACTTTAATTAAACTGATGGGGAAGGTGTAGCAGGGTTGTTTGCGCTCTATACAGTAACCTGAGGGCATGTGACACAGTCCAGCATTGATTCAATCCCGGCTTGTATGTCAAAATGGATGTCCACTTGTAGCGATGTTCCTCCGGAAGAGAATAAAACAGAAATACAATCCTTGGCTAAGATAACATATATTAGCATGCGAACACCAGCACATACAATGCAGTGCGCTCACCAGATTGAAATGCTGCTCAATCACAAACAGCTTTGTATTGCATAAACACTCATAATCCACTTGGGTTCTTCTTCTTCTTCCTCCTTATTACTAGGCTTCCATCTATCAGATAAAGAACAATAAAAGGTACATAGTGCAGTATCTTTCAGTATTTAATAATAATAATAATAACAACATCTATCCTCCTAAAAATGACTTTTTAAGATATTCCAGAGATTTATTTTATATTTAAAGGGACTCCGAGCAGTGCAGAAACTATGGAAAGATGCATATCATTTTAAAGCTCTCTTTCTCCTCTTTCCAATGATATATAAACCACCGCCCTACGCCTTTTAGTTTTCGCTATTTTCGCGATTGAAATTGCCGCGGCCGCGATTTCAATCGCGAAAATAAAGAAAACTAAAAGGCGTAGGGCGGCGGTTTAGGCTTTAAAATGATATCCATCTTTCCATAGTTACTTGTATTACACAGGACGACACTTTCCAAAGTGTCAGCAGCTCCATTCAGCAGAAAAAGTCGGCCTGTGTAATACAATGTAACTATGGAAAGATGGATATCATTTTAAAGCTCTCTTTCTCCTCTTTCTGGCGACACCTAAATCGTTGCCCTACGCCTTTTAGTTTTCTTTATTTTCGCGATTTAAATTGCGGCCGCAGCAATTTCAATCGCGAAAATAGCGAAAACTAAAGGGCGTAGGGCGGCGGTTTATATATCTTTGGAAAGAGGAGAAACAGAGCTTTAAAATGATATGCATCTTTCCATAGTTTCTGCACTGCTTAAAATCTATCACAGTCCCTTTAAATCTATTTTTTAAGTTTTTACCTTTTTATGTTTTTTCCTTAAAGAGAACCCGAGGTGGGTTTGAAAAATCCTATTAGGACGCAGGCACATTCTGCATACAATACCCAGCCTCTGTGTCCTTACAGTGTCACCCACCAGCTGAGCAGGGACAAGGTCCTCTAGCACCCAAGGCTGAGACACCAAAGTGCGTCCCTCCATCCCTCCCACCCCAGCTGTCACAAACTGATTGGTATTAGACTAAGAGGGCCACAGGGCCCCCGACACCTTAATATCTAGTTATATGGCTTGCAGTCACTGCCATGTATCCCCTTTTCTTATTCCTTTCTGCTTCATACACAATTAGGAATGACAGCTGAATGAAATGTGCGCCCTCTCCTACACTGCGCCCTGAGGCTGGAGCCTCTCCAGCCTATGCCTCGGCCCGGCCCTGCCCCCCAGTCCGTCCCCCCCCCCTGTACTCTGCTGTTCCCCATAAACAAAACTGCCAGGCGTGCGACACGCAGATTGTCGCTAGCTGGCTGTTTACCTGAAGGCTGTCTGTCACTGCCGCTCCCCCGCCTCCTCTATGGTGCGGTTCCCAGCCTGTGTCCCTTGCCTCCCAGCCTCTGTAAGCTTCCTACAATCGGCGTTGTCCACGACACACTGCACAGGCACAGTAGTTCTGCACCTGTGCAGTGTGCCGCGGACAATGTGGCCATGATTGACAGCAGCGCTTCATGCAGGAGCAGTAAGGATAACCTCGAGGTCATCCTCTGCACCGTGCGGGGAGCCCAGGACGGCGGCAGAGAGTGGAGCAGTCAGCCAGTCCGCGAGACAGTCGGCTGAAGAAAGCCCCAGGTAAGTAAAGCTGATTTTTTTCCCCTGATGATACCTTCAATGGCACATTCATTGAAGTGTGCCAAAGCTAAAAACTATGAACTATTGATCCTTTTTATCTCTTTCTTGCTCTAAGAAGCCATTTTATGCTAGTAAAGTGTTTTATAGTTGTAATTTCTTATCAGTGAGGGTCACACTGTAGTCTGACCCAGTCCTGACTCAGACAGGATCTGCCACCTACATACCTGATGTTTAACTCTTTCAGGCAGAGAAAGAAAAAAAAGGAACACAGCATAGTTATTTTTGTGCTAGGCACTCTACATACACGTCTATCTCATCATGTCAATTGTCACCTCGGGTATCCTTTAAGATGACTTGGTGAGACTCTGGTATGTGTGAGCACAACATGACAGCTATACGTTTTGTGGAACATTTTCAGATGATTGTTGGACAGCCACTAGGGAGCACAGCATGTCCAGGGAATACTGCTTATGTGTGAGGAGCAAAGGAGCTGTGAACAGATAACACATCAAATTGGAACCATTCCGTGTTGTAGCACAGAGAAAGTCCTTCCCAAAGGACCTGGCTCTCTTGGAATATAGACCGATATGAAAGACTTGCTGATAGTGTATGTAATATTCCATATGCTATAGTACAGTATAATATCAGACTTGCACACTATGCGAAAATCGGAAAGACAATGGGACAAAGGTGTCAGGTGTGTAGTGATCCCTCCTGTGTAGGCCATGTTGTGCTTCATAGTTTTCCATATACATGTGACAGGGTGGTTGAAGATATTCCTGAGCACTGTTATCCCAAGTGTGCCATTAAATATGTATAGAGAGTATGCCTCTCAACGGTTATGCTTTGGAATGTGCAGTGGTCATGGGCATTTTGTAACCATACTGCGTGCATTGTAAAGCTATCTTTTCCTTCAGCTTTATGCTTCTGTTTGTTTTTACCATGCAGGCTCAAAAGCATGCCTGACATTTGGAGTCTCTAACCTGTCCTTTCATTTAATTTTGAAGACCGGCAATAAGGTAGAATCACCCCTGGTGCATTACACCATTATTACCCCATCTCTGAGGAAGCAGCAGGTGCTGCAGGACGCATGAGACAAGCGTGGCTGGGAAGCGGACAGACGATTGTGGGCACTAGGCTACTGGGCAGGCGGATACTTTCCCTCATCTTACTTTGCATATCCATTGATGCTGCTCACACAGCACACAAACAGGAAGCCTGTATTGTTGGTATGCTTGCTATTTGTATTTGGTGGGTGATCTCCAGGTTAATCTTAAATTGCACTGTATTTGGTATTATTGTCCCATCATCGTCATCATCTGTCTCCTGCCTGTTGCCCCAGGTTTTAATTGGTTTTATTTAAGGGACAAGTCCCTAATAAAGTATTTGTTCTATCTTTTGACAGTTTTGGTGGTTATTCTGGCCATCGTTGTCTATTCTACTTGGTAACTTTATTCATATAATGTCCTCAATTCACTAAGCTTTATCAAACACTTTATCGAACGTTTGATAATTTACCTCATGAGTAAAATCTAATTTTGAATTCACTAAGGTGTTATAGATTTATTAAACGTTTTATTGATAAAATATTTGATAAATCTATAACACCTTAGTGAATTCAAAATTAGATTTTACCCATGAGGTAAATTATCAAACGTTCGATAAAGTGATGGATAAAGCTTAGTAATTCGAGGCCATTGTGCTATTATTGAGAGGTAACTGGCCTTTTGCCTACACGCCTATTCCTCAACCAGGTGCCTCCTATGTTTGCATAATGCTCTACATGGTGGAGACAGTTCTTTGACCACAGACCTTGGCCCAATTTTGAACAATAACCAGAGAAGGGCTTTTAACTCACCTTGACCAAGGTGGAGATGGGCTACTTTTCTCCATATGCCTTTACAAGAAACTGAAAGAGGAAAGTAGAAAACTTGCTGGAAACTAGATGATTTCACAATACTTCAGTTGGTACCTCCTGGTGTTGTTCACCTTGTGTCTCCTTTTTGAGGTCATGGATAAGACCATCTCGGCACCTGAACCGATAAACTGTAATGTTAATAATTATGGTTAGAACCCAGAAGAGCGATAGTATTTAACACTGCCAGTCTTTCGGATCACCCTGGGCCCAGCTGAGCGTGCAATGGAATAATACATACTCAATAAAGCACCTTCTTTAGCAGGTAACCTGTTTTACTGAGTAGTCATTAAACATAGGTTGTAAGCAGTACAAAGAATTAGACGACAGATAATACTCTAGCTATCCATTCCTGAGATGTGCTTCCACAACGGGGCTACAGAACACACAATCTGGATCAAACTGCAGGCGAGAGGATATCAACAAAGCAATTTGTGTATCAACATTTCGGGAGAAAATGAAAACATTTTTTAATTGTAAAAGGCTATTAGATTTCATCCTGACCACGTAGAAAATAATAATGCCCAAACTGCAATTTGCATTGAAAACTCAGTAAAAATGATCTTTCATATAAAACTTAACCATTTGTTAGAAAACAAATTCTATGTCCAGTTTGTACAAATTCTTTCTGATAGTATTGTGCAACTAAATACTGATGTCTTAAGTTACGTAAGTAGCTGGAAATGTGAAGATCGGAATGCTGGAACTGGAATTTGATCAGGAATGAACAGATTTGTATCTCAAAGCTTTGTAATAGTATCAGAGCTTTCAGTGCTGTACATTGTATCACTGCTAAAGGAAACACGCTCCCCTTCTACATACATAATCTTCCCAACATTAAATTCTATTACCCCTCTAAGTCCTAGCACCCACCCCCCCTCCCCCAAGCTCTTATCTAATATTAAACCTGTTCCACCAGGTTCCAGCAACCCCCTTTTAAAGGAGCATCTTCCGTTTTTATACATGTAACAAATAATATACCCCTCCGTGTCATTTAGCTCCTCCCCCTCCCCAACCACGAAGAAAAGCAAAATCTCCAAAATACTCACCTGACATGGATGTAGAAACATCTCCAAAATCTTCGAAGCCTGCACTGAAACCAGTGCAACTCATCGGCAGAATGAACAGCACCAGGATTATACAACTGCTGTGTGACCTTGATGTTTTGTTCGCCATCAAGGTAATTTCGATGTGGCACTGTTCAAATAAATGAAGCACCCACTGTAAGAGAATGATCCTGCGCTGAAACTGGGTATGTGCCTGATCTGATCGGCTTCGTCCATTGGAAATCTTGGAAAATAAAGAAGTAAAAGGTAAAGATCAAATGGCAGCACACTGTTCTTCTTGGATAATGTAACTGCTACAGCTGCTTCATAACTATGGAAGTTGGTATTGAAGTAAGACCAAATCGAGATGTTGGCTAATCTATGTGAAAGTCAGGAATTTGAACAATGATGGCAAACTGGTTTTCGTAAATAATATGAATTTTGTAATAGTAAATGTGCATCAAATAAAAGCTTATTATGAAACGAGAGCTGACTCTTTATATACAGTATATAAACATTATAGCAAGCATGCCAAGCTAAAAAGAGACAGAGGACTGAGGGCTCATTTCCACTATCGTGAATTCGCATGCGTTTTTCGCATGCAAATTCGCATAGCAATACAAGTTAATGGGACTGTTTTCACTTGTCAGGATTCCTTCGCGTTTTTCTGTGCAGAAAAAAATTCGCATGGCAGAGCCATTAGAATTCGCATATCGCATACCGCTATGCGAATCGCATACAATGTATTTAACAGGAAATTCGCATGAGGTTTGGGTATGCGAATTTTCATGCGCATGAAAATTCGCATAGAAACAATGGAAAAGCACACCAGCACTGCCATGGTTAAATTCGCATACATCGTCACCCATGCGAATTTTCATGTGAATTCGCATGAAAATTCGCGTAGACCCGCATGCGAATTTTTACCGTGGCGATCCGCACCGCACAAGTGGAAATGCAGCCTGAAAGATGATGCCTTCATGGTTCTATAAAGAGCTGCACTTACCTAATTGGAAATACTTCAATATTTTAGTGACTGATGTATTATTGTATACAAAAAATACTTATTGATTTTCTGTATTGGATTCTTGAAACTGGTAATGTTTGAACCATCATACTGACCTGTTGCATGACACAATTTTGGACAAGCTTTAGCAGTAGCACAGATAGCCTTACATTTGACTCTACCATACTTTGGTATACAGAGAACCTTATGGCCAACTGTGGCTGCAAAATAAGCCCAGCCTATCACCTCTCTCTTCAACACTGTAATTGACAGTTGGTATGAGGTGTTTGTACCGATATGCTAAAGCCCACACTCAACAGCGGTCTTTTATGCAGCACAATTATCAAACAACTTTTGTTGTGAAACAAGTTAAAACAACCCCCCAAAAAAATTTTGTTGGATTGATGTCGTATCAGTTGTATGAACAATAGCAAGCAACTTTTTTTTTATTTAACTTATTTCACAACAAAAGTTTTTCCAGAGGTGGTCAGACTCACACTGGCTGATTAAAGCAAACCTGAGGTGAAATATAAGTTAAAAACAGATATTTACCTGAGACAAGGGAAGCCTTTTGAACCTCCAGAGGCCTCCCGTCTCCTCTTAACCCCCACTGCTGCTTGCCAGGACCCTCTTAGTCCTGTGGTGTGCTCTTTTTTTTTTTTTGCACAAGCACAGCTGTACCGCGCCCACGCAATAACATGGAGCTGCTTGTCACACTGTGCATGGCATGGCCGTACTCACACAGGTGCAGTGCAGCCACTTTCGTGTAAGATGGGGGGGCCACCATGAGAACATATCTAACAAGATCTTTTTGGATATGTTTAAGGTGTCCATGCGTGGCAACTGTGGGGGCAAGGAGGACACAGAAAGCCTCTGGACAATACAGAGGCTTCCTTCTACCTAGGTAAGTATCTGTTTTTTAAAGCAAAGACAAGCGTAGTGACAGTTACCTTTACTACCACTATAAATACACAGCAGCCAGGACAATACTGAAATAACTCCCACTTTCAGTAAGTTAAAGAAATCAATACAAAAGGGTAACTCCTGCCCTTTAAGATCGTTGATTTGATAATCTTATTGAAGAATGTCAAATTAGAAGTTTAGAACACTCAAATCCTAAGGAAGTCCACTTTATGTTGATGTACAGCTGTCAACTCAGAGGATTTGAATTAAAGGGATACCATCAATTAAAACAACTACAAGTACTAGTAGCAATTTCCTTCCTCACACAGCTCTGCGTCTCTGCTGTAAAATCTTCCCGTCTGGACGTGCATGAAATAGAGGCGCTGTGAAAAAAGGGCGCGGAATAAAGCTGAGATCATTGTTTTTCGGCAATGATAAGGAAAATCTCAATTTACAAGTAAACATAGGGTAACATTAGCAATTGTTTCTGAAGTCATTTTTAATGATTTTAAGTATTGCAAGGCCAAATATTCAGGTTATTTCTTTATCTTTAACTAAAACAGAATAATAAATATATTTAATTGAGGGCAATAAAAAAAGTGTGCCAGAGGTAATATAAATCACAAAATAACGATGAAAAAGAAAATATATTTACAGTCATTCTAAGCATAGTAAAACCTTGGTAAATAAAACCGATATTTTACTACTACTAAACCTAACCCTACTCTCACATAGAACCCTCCCTCTACCGATGCCTAACCCCGAAACCCTCCTGGTGGTTCCTAACCCTAACACTTTCTGGTGGCGCCTAATAGTGTTGGGCGAACAGTGTTCGCCACTGTTCGGGTTCTGCAGAACATCACCCTGTTCGGGTGATGTTCGAGTTCGGCCGAAAACCTGACGGTGCTCGGCCAAACCGTTCGGCCATATGGCCGAACTAAGAGCGCATGGCCGAACGTTCCCCGAACGTTCGGCTAGCGCTGTGATTGGCCGAACGGGTCACGTGGTTCGGACCCGAACGCGCTCTGATTGGCCGAACTGTCACGTGGTTCGGGTAAATAAATACCCGAACCACGTCATATCTCCGCCATTTGTCTGTGGGTTTAGCTTTGGGTAGGCAGGCAGGGTAGTTCGCGCTCCAGCCACGCTAGCCAGGGTCCCCCCCAGTCATTGTGTGTCACTGCTGGGAACAGTAGTACACCGCTCGTTCAGCCACACTATATAGCATTCTGTGTACTGTTCTGTGTCTGCTGGGAACAGTAGTACACCGCTCGTTCAGCCACACTATATAGCATTCTGTGTACTGTTCTGTGTCTGCTGGGAACAGTAGTACACCGCTCGTTCAGCCACACTATATAGCATTCTGTGTACTGTTCTGTGTCTGCTGGGAACAGTAGTACACCGCTCGTTCAGCCACACTATATAGCATTCTGTGTACTGTTCTGTGTCTGCTGGGAACAGTAGTACACCGCTCGTTCAGCCACACTATATAGCATTCTGTGTACTGTTCTGTGTCTGCTGGGAACAGTAGTACACCGCTCGTTCAGCCACACTATATAGCATTCTGTGTACTGTTCTGTGTCTGCTGGGAACAGTAGTACACCGCTCGTTCAGCCACACTATATAGCATTCTGTGTACTGTTCTGTGTCTGCTGGGAACAGTGGTACACCGCTCGTTCAGCCACACTATATAGCATTCTGTGTACTGTTCTGTGTCTGCTGGGAATAGTGGTACACCGCTCGTTCAGCCACACTATATAGCATTCTGTGTACTGTTCTGTGTCTGCTGGGAATAGTGGTACACCGCTCGTTCAGCCACACTATATAGCATTCTGTGTACTGTTCTGTGTCTGCTGGGAACAGTAGTACACCGCTCGTTCAGCCACACTATATAGCATTCTGTGTACTGTTCTGTGTCTGCTGGGAACAGTAGTACACCGCTCGTTCAGCCACACTATATAGCATTCTGTGTACTGTTCTGTGTCTGCTGGGAATAGTGGTACACCGCTCGTTCAGCCACACTATATAGCATTCTGTGTACTGTTCTGTGTCTGCTGGGAATAGTGGTACACCGCTCGTTCAGCCACACTATATAGCATTCTGTGTACTGTTCTGTGTCTGCTGGGAACAGTGGTACACCGCTCGTTCAGCCACACTATATAGCATTCTGTGTACTGTTCTGTGTCTGCTGGGAACAGTAGTACACCGCTCGTTCAGCCACACTATATAGCATTCTGTGTACTGTTCTGTGTCTGCTGGGAATAGTGGTACACCGCTCGTTCAGCCACACTATATAGCATTCTGTGTACTGTTCTGTGTCTGCTGGGAACAGTGGTACACCGCTCGTTCAGCCACACTATATAGCATTCTGTGTACTGTTCTGTGTCTGCTGGGAACAGTAGTACACCGCTCGTTCAGCCACACTATATAGCATTCTGTGTACTGTTCTGTGTCTGCTGGGAACAGTAGTACACCGCTCGTTCAGCCACACTATATAGCATTCTGTGTACTGTTCTGTGTCTGCTGGGAATAGTGGTACACCGCTCGTTCAGCCACACTATATAGCATTCTGTGTACTGTTCTGTGTCTGCTGGGAATAGTGGTACACCGCTCGTTCGCCACTATATAGCATTGTGCTCTGTGTCGCTGCTGGGAATAGTGGTACACCGCTCACCCGTCACTGTATAGCATTGTGCTCTGTGTCACTGCTGGGAATAGTGGTACACCGCTCACCCGTCACTGTATAGCATTGTGCTCTGTGTCGCTGCTGGGAATAGTGGTACACCGCTCACCCGTCACTGTATAGCATTGTGCTCTGTGTCGCTGCTGGGAATAGTGGTACTGTATAGCATTTCTGTACTGCCACTGTACTGCTGCCAGTCAGCGTGTACTGTAAGGATAAGTGAAATGAGGAAGAAATCCGGTGAAAGAGGGAGGGGCAAGGGAAGAGGTGTTTCCCCTGACGGTTCACGTACAGGCCACAGGGGAGCACCCAAGAAAACCCACTCAATACCGCCCATGTTGTCCAGGACAACAACCCTCACAAATCCAAAAGAACAGGACCAGATAATTACTTGGATGACCTCTCAAGCGTCCAGCAGTGGGTTAAGCAGCACCAGCACATCACGCACGAGGTCCGAGTCCTCAGCCAGTTACAAGGAGCCAGTGGGCACAAAGCTGACACAACCGGCAGCGACACCACGCACACAACTGCCAGATAACCAGTCCGATGAATTACCTCAGGACACAATGGGGTATTCGCAGGAGCTATTCCCAGCCCAACAAACTTCCACCTTTCAAAGGTCAATGGAGGAACAGCCAGAAATGTTGTGCCTGGATTCACAACCGTTAACTGTGGGAAATGCACCGCGCACTGAAATACAAGGCGAGTCCGAAGAGGACTCGGAAACCCAAATCCCAGAGCAATTTGGGCAGGAGGGGTTGCAATTGCAGGAGGTCGGCCGACAAGATCTGGAAGACGACGTTGGAGTGTGCTGCGCAGAGGTTGTTGTGGGGAGCTCTACTCCACGGCGGTGGCCCACAATGACATATGACGAGTTTGAGGAAATGGAAGAGGAGGGTATGGACAATGTGGACAGAGACCCAGATTTTGTTTGTGAACGAGAACATCGCCGTCGTAGCAGCAGCACAGATGAGTCTGTTGAAGAACACACTGCTGCACGAGTTCGCCTTGTGCCACAAGGTAGGCGGCGCGCAATTTCAGGCACCACAAGCGTGGAAGTTCAAGTGAGAGGCAAAAGAGGAGCAAACAGAAATCGCCAGCAAGGAGGCAGGTGCTCCAAAGTCTGGGCTTTCTTTGAAGACTGCACTGAGGATGTTACCATGGCGATTTGCAAGGTGTGCAAGACCCGCCTGAGCAGGGGGAAAAATATTAACAACCTCTCCACCACCAGCATGAGCCGTCACATGCTATCCAAACATCCCACTCTTTGGGCAAACGCGTCAGGACAGGGTACCAGAAACAACACTGCCTCCCTTGGGTTCACCAGACCCGCCTCAGCAGCAGCAGTAGCCCAGCCATTGCGTGGTTCACAACATTCACAAACATCAGACGACGCTGACACTGTCACTTTCCGGAGTAGTGCTCTTGAGGTCTCCCAGTGTTCATCAAACACAACAACCAACAGCCCTTCCGTGTGCAGCGCTACGGTTCAGTTGTCTGTGTCGGAGATGTTTGAGCGCAAGAGGAAATTGCCAGCAAATGACCCCCGGGCCGTGGCAGTAACAGCCAGCATAGCCAAGCTTCTGGCCTGCGAAATGCTGCCATATCGATTGGTGGAGACAAACAGCTTCAAGGGCATGATGTCAGTGGCCATCCCACGTTACGTGGTTCCCAGCCGCTACCACTTTGCACGCTCTGCAGTGCCTGAGTTGCATGAGCACGTGGTCAGCAAAATAACCCGAAGCTTGAAGAATGCCGTTGCCTGCAAGGTTCACCTCACCACTGACACCTGGACGAGTGCGTTCGGCCAGGGTCGATACATCTCCCTTACCGCGCACTGGGTGAACCTTGTGGAGCCTGGCAGCGATTCCTCACCTGCTACGGCACGGGTGTTGCCCACGCCACAAACAGCTGCACCGCCGTCCCTCCCACTGGATAACAGCAGCACCTACCTCTCTGACTCCTTCTCCTCCAACGCATCTCAAAGCTGTACCTCATCCGGAAACGCTAACCCAGCAGCAGTAGGATCGTGGAAGCAGTGCAGCACAGCTGTTGGCATGCGTCAGCAAGCGTTGCTGAAGCTAATCTGCCTTGGGGATAAGCAGCACACAGGGGAGGAAATTTGGAGGGGAATAAAGGAACAGACGGATTTGTGGCTGGCACCGCTGGACCTGAAACCGGGCATGGTTGTGTGTGATAATGGGAGTAATCTCATTCGCGCTTTAAGGTTGGCTAAGCTGACACACATCCCTTGCCTGGCGCACGTGATGAACCTAGTAGTTCAGCGGTTCCTGAGGACATACCCAGGCGTGCCCGATCTGCTGTTGAAGGCGCGTCGAGTGTCCAAACATTGTAGAAATTCCAGTACTGCTTCGGGGGCACTCGCCAAGATGCAGGAGCGCTTCAATCTCCCCCACCATCGCTTGCTGTGTGATGTCCCTACGCGCTGGAATTCTACGCTGCACATGCTAGCCCGCTTTTGCGAGCAGAAGAGTGCAGTGGTCCAGTACATGACGGCGCAGTACCGAGGCGCATCCGGCCAGCTGCCAAGCTTCTGTGGATCCGATTGGGCCAACATGTTGGACCTCTGCCAAGTCCTCCAAAATTTTGAGCAATCCACGTTGCTTGTGAGCAGTGACAACTCTTCAGTCAGCATTACCATACCACTGCTGTGTTTACTGAAGAGGTCGATGTTAAAAATCAAGGAAACAGCTGTCATGATGCAACTGGGGGAATCTGAAGGAGAAAACGATCAGCGTGATGGTACCAACATCAGGCCATCCGCCTCAGGGAACGCTGGCCCCAGCAGCTATGACGAAGAAGAGGAGGAGGAACAGCTGGAGTTGGAGCAGGAATTTCATGCCACCACTGACGAGGGCCAGAGCGGTGCACGTTGGACTTCCACAATTCAACGCGAATGGTCAGCAGAAGCAGACCAGGAGGAAGGTGACGACTATGATGCATCACAACAACTATCACAACGCTCACAAGAGGATGATGAGGATTCTGGTAGGACTCTGGCACACATGGCTCAATTCATGCTAGACTGCATTGAACGTGACCCACGCATTGTGCGCATTCTGGACAACACCAATTACTGGGTTTATACCCTTCTGGATCCACGGTACAAACACAATGTTCCAAAACTGCTTGAAGAAAGAGTCAGACAGGTCAAAATGGAAGAATACCAGCAGGCCCTTGTGGAGACTTTAGAGAGGAGATTGACATCCTCCCCCTCCTCTAGCCAGTTGTACGCAGACAGACTGACTTCCGCAAACCCAGGACGACCAGGAGGGCAGCAAACAACGCAAGCCGCAGCTAGTACCCAAAAGGGAATGGTATCGGCAGTGTCCTTGGAGTGGGAAAATTTTCTGACACCCATGCAGCCGCAGCCCACTGAACAGCAAGCGTGCAGATCCACCTCCAACACCGATCGCCTGGAGAAGATGGTCAAGGACTACATGTCAGATGGCGTAGCTGTGTCGAACCATCCATCTGCACCCTTCAACTATTGGGTATCGAAGCTAGACACCTGGCACGAACTGGCAATGTACGCAATAGAGGTGCTGGCTTGCCCGGCAGCCAGCGTTATGTCGGAACGCTGTTTCAGTGCTGCCGGAGGCATCGTCACAGATCGGCGTATCCGCCTCTCTACAGAAAATGCAGACCGTCTGACTCAAATTAAAATGAATCAATCCTGGATTGGAAATGACTACGCAACACTCCAGGACCCCAACCAAGTAACATGACCAATGAACATCTGGGATGGTGTTGCGTTTCCGGGCCCTGTTTATTGAACCTCTCATCTGTATTACATTTATGACTGCATGGCGGCAAAAAGCATTGCTGCTATATCCGCACGCTTTTTGTCCACATGCAAGGCCTGGGTTGTTGTGTCTCACAAAGCGTGGCCTTCTCCTCCTGCGCCTGCTCCTGTTCCATCACGTCTGCTGCTGCTGGGTTAGCGTTGCCGCGTGGTCCCTGTTTATTGAACCACTTATCTTTATTACATTTATGACTGCATGGCGGTACAAAGCATGCTATCCGCACGCTTCTTGCCCTCATGCAAGGCCTGGGTTGTTGTGTCTCACAAAGCGTGGCCTTCTCCTCCTGCGCCTGCTCCTGTTCCATCACGTCTGCTGCTGCTGGGTTAGCGTTGCCGCGTGGTCCCTGTTTATTGAACCACTTATCTTTATTACATTTATGACTGCATGGCGGTACAAAGCATGCTATCCGCACGCTTCTTGCCCTCATGCAAGGCCGGGGTTGTTGTGTCTCACAAAGCGTGGCCTTCTTCTCCTCCTGCGCCACCCTCCTCCTGTTCCATCACGTGTGCTGCTGCTGGGTTAGCGTTACCGGTCCCTTTTCCTGGAACCTCTTATATGTATTACATTTATGACTGCATGCCGACAAAAAACATGTTACCTGTGCAAAGAAAACAGACATTTCCCGCATTTAAAAGACAGTTTTCCCTTTGAAACTTTAAAATCGATTTTCTCAAAAACTATAAGCTCTTTTTGCTAATTTTTTTTTCCTCTTGTACCCACTCCCAAGGTGCACATACCCTGTAAATTTGGGGTATGTAGCATGTAAGGAGGCTTTACAAACCACAAAAGTTCGGGTCCCCATTGACTTCCATTATGTTCGGAGTTCGGGTCGAACACCCGAACATCGCGGCCATGTTCGGCCTGTTCGGCCCGAACCCGAACATCTAGATGTTCGCCCAACGCCTAACCCCAAGTTTCCCTGGTGGTGCCTTATTTTTTTTTCATTTTCCTCTACCTCCCACCCCCCTAAATTGGCCTTAGACTGCACTCCATACACTACACTACCCTCTCATAAGCATCAGCCTATGAGAGGTATTAGATTGTGAGCCAATCAGCAGGACAGCTAAGTGACAGGGCTGTCCCCAGTACATCACTGCGCTGGATCGCAGAGCTGTACAAATGTTTATTTGTGGATTTTTTTTTTACATTGCAGCCTGCCAGCTCCGAACGCGGATGGGAGGCTGCTAAGGGATTCCCGCTCTGTTTACCCGCGAGCGAGCGCTCATTCCCTGCTAAACCTGCCCACCGCGCTTTAGACCAATCAGCGTTACGCACTCCTAGGAGAGCCACTCTGTGGCTGTCCATTGGTGTTAGGTAGTCACAGAGCGGTTAATGTGGTAATCTAATTTTACATTATTGTCATTTTAATGACTAGGATATTAGCTCCTGAGATGTTTTATTGATTTGTGTGATAAGCAGAAGGCGCAGCAGAGAACCTAGACACAGCAAAAAGAGACATCACATGTACAGCAAAGGAACAAAGCCAATACCCTACCTAGCTGAAAGGAGGACAAGTTCCAGGAAACCACCCTGCCTATGGGAACCCTCACAAATCAGCAGTACGCTATATATGTGGTCTCAACTCTACTTTTGACTTGGACCCCCACACAACGCCTTCTATTTCCCCTGACATCACACATACCAAGAAGAGTACCACTTCTGGCTGCAGAGATACTGTTATTGATTTGTGCGACAAATGGACTGCGCAGTAGAGATCAAAGTCTCAGCTTCTGTCAAGACCCCAGCAATAGCATAGATGCATGGTCCCTACCCTGCTGAATTTTCAGCTAAAAAACACCCTCCAAGAGTAAGACACCCTCCCCAGATAACTATTTCATTCCACCAACCTAGTATATGTTGGCACAACCCACCCCATGCTAAATGAACAACAGAAGAATCTTCCAATGGAAACACAATCTTATCTACGGAACCTACCCCCTCCCCTTTGAAAAAAAGAGGAAAAGAAGCGCTCCAATAGTGCATTTAATCTTCTAATAAAAATAAACAATATAGTATTGCACTTACATTCCAGTTGCTTTAAAATCAGCGTGTTTGTGGCCTGCGTACGATCATTCACCTCTGCCGCAGTGTGGTCAGGACTCGGGACCGCTCCGATGTTTCTCCGCTGCTGCGGTGTAGCGAGGAGGGGATGAGGGGGCGTAGGCACTCCACGTCACTGCCACTTCGGCATGTACGACGCCTTCATCAGGTGACGCAGGGGCTGAAGGTTGCCGTATTGGTCAGCCATCCGCATGACGCGGCTGAGCTGTAGGGGGGCGGAGTAAGATGCAGTTGTGCAAATATTATGCACAGTAAGTGTTGAATTCACCTGGGAGACCTCATACCCGCTGTTACAGTTCAAATAAATATTGTGTAAACATTTCATTAATATATTAATCACAAATCACGCGTGCAAAGACTCCTAAACACAATAGAAATCAGGTAATTCACTACCCCGACCTGAGCTCGGGATTACCACTCGCAGGTAGTTTTTCCTACCCCGAGCTCAGGTCGGGGTTACCTCCAGGGAGGTTAAATAAATCTTTAAAAATAAAAAAATGCGTCGGCCAGTGATTCTGATATTCTACATAAATAGGCCCTTTACACATGGCAAACAGACTTCAGGAGCCTAAGAAAGGGCTGTTTTACTCTAGGAACAGTGATTCTGCATATACCATATATAAATAGCATAGCGTTGTGGTTGCTATGCAGTTTTCCAGCGTTCCTATAGGAACAGCAGGACCTACATTTGCTATCAGGTGATAACGGATTGTACTAATGGAAATGTAACCCTGCAACATACCTCTTTACTTTCTTTAGGAAGTGTTTGTAGATGGGCACAAGCCAAGGCTTGGATATAAACAATTTCAAAGGCTTTAGCACTCCCTAGGAGCACAATTATGTCTATATTTCAAGTAGAAAGTGTTTGGTACTTGTAATAAATCTTTGTTGGTTGCTATGGGCAACAACACTACACCTTCGTTCGGCACCATATCACAGGAAGTGTGATAACTCGACTCATCACAGCAACAGCATAGGAGATAGAACTTCTTAGACGTCGTCAAAGTTTTAGGAGTTTATTCAGTAAACAGATATACAGATGCTTATCTCCAAATGTTCGTTACACCTCAGCAAAGCAATTGGTCTGTAGTAAGTTCTCTTTGCATTACAGGCTCTTGGTCCATTCCTTTTGAATAGCAACTAGGCTTTCTCTTATGTTACATCTATACTACGTTGCACTTAGGCCTATATACAGCATACAGTTACAGGGCTCATTCACACCCAAAAATTGCATAACCCAAGTGCAACTTAATTGTAAACACAATGCTATTTTACAATGTGATTTTCCCCTATTTCGAACGGCTTCAATCAAAATACAGGTAAAATACAGCTAGGTTAGGATTTACCATTTAGAAAAATTGGAACCCATTCAGGGTGAAAGCAATTTCAACATTACCATTAAAAAGGGAGGTCTCAACCGCCCTCGCCCTGGAACAAGCGTCCAGGATGACGGGTGGCCCAGTCACCGGGCAGCTTCGGGCCCCGTATCCATCTCCAATCCATTCTTTTACCCTGTACAGGCTAGGACGACAGCAGTTGACACCTTTCAGGACTTAGTGGAGAGTGAACTGGTCCAGTTGCAAAGAATTTCTAGAGCAAGCTCAGACCTTAGTAGACGAGAACGAGATGCGCTTCAGTCCCTCCAAAGTGATGCTTCAATTGTAATATGTAACGCAGACAAAGGAGGGGCTGTGGTCGTCTTGGACTCTGCCATGTATAAGGCTGAAGCTTTACGACAACTAGGAGATGCAGACACTTACCAGGTCTTATCGGGTGTTCCCACTCATCGGTTCCAGGCAGAACTCAAAAAATTATTAAACCTGGGCCATTCTTTGGGGGTGTTTTCGGAAAAGGACTATCTTATGGTGGAGAAACCGGTGATTCCTATTTTCCACCATCTCCCAAAGGTAAACAAACCGGACGTTCCCCCCAGGGGCCGCCCTATTGTTGCGGGCATTGGCTCCTTGGGTGATCGCCGGGGCCAATGGGTAGATGGTTGTCTCCAACCCTTGGTCCAACGGTTACCCGGTTTTCTATGTGATACAACACATTTACTTAATAGCCTGGAACCTTTAGAGTGGTCTAGCCAGTATACATGGGTCACAATGGATGTGGCCGTGCTCTATTCTTCCATCCCCCATGACCTCGCCCTCAAAGCATTGGAATTTCATATTCAGAAATATGGCTCATTTTCTATTGCTACCAGGGACCTCCTCATGTTGGCGGTGGATCATCTGTTGACCCACAATTATTTTATGTTTGATGGGGTTTTCTACCTCCAGAGATGCGGAGCTTCAATGGGAGCCAAGTTCTCCCCATCCCTGGCAAATTTGTTCATGGGATGGTGGGAGGAGCTCCGCATCTTTGGAGGGGAGAACCCCTTTATTGATTATATTTTTTGGTATGGGAGGTACATAGATGATCTGCTGCTGATATGGGGGGGGGTCCCCCAGACATTCTGCCTGATTTTCTGACATACTGTAATCACAATAGTCTTCATTTATCTTTCACCATGTGTCATAGCCCTACCGAGATAGACTATTTGGATCTGACTCTGTGTGGCTCTGAGACTTCAGGCAGAAATATTACTAAAACTTTTAGAAAAGCATGTGCTGGGAATTCACTTTTGTTGGCTTCCAGCTGTCATCCGAGCCATACACTGAGGGCGATTCCTTATGGGGAGATGGTCAGAGCCGCTCGCAATTGCTCCGATTCCAGCGCCTTGGGACAGGAGTTGGATCTGGTGGGGGAGAGACTCCAGGAGCGGGGGTATGAAAGCTCATTGATTTGGAAAGCGAGACAGCAGGTGTTAAAAAAGGATTGTCAGAATCTTCTGGGTGCGGGATCCGGGGGCAGGATCAGGCAAAAAAGAAATTTGACTTTTACAACTCCTTACAGTTTGGAGTACAATAAGGGTATTAATATAATAAAAAATATTTACCGGTCCTGCATTCGGGTCCCAAACTTCGTAGGATCCTGGAGGAGGGCTGTACTTTCTCCGCACGCCGTGCCCCTACTTTGGGGACCCGTCTCTCCCCGAGTCTCTTTTCCAGCTCTCCCAGACCTGTTCCAACGTGGTTGGCCCACAAAGGTTCCTTCCGGTGCGGGTATAGCACCTGCAGGTACTGCTGCGTCCACAACCAAACACGTGAGATTATTTCTATCTCCAAAGGTCAGAGATTTGAGATGAAGCAATACATAAATTGCAATTCTAGCAATGTAGTTTATCTCATCACCTGTGTTGCTTGTGGACTGCAGTATGTGGGGTGTACTACCCGCCCTTTGAGGCAACGTATCTCAGAACATTTTAACGGACCGGCGAGGTGTATGAGGAACGAAGCATATATTTCTCAGGTATCTAGTGTATCCAAGCATTTCCTGAAGGTACATCGGGGTGATATGGGTAGCTTCACCTTCCAGGGTATTGATAGGGTAGCTTGCCCACCCAGAGGAGGTGACCTACATAGATCCTTATTGAAACGGGAGGCCCTGTAGATATGGAGACTAGGTACATGCATACCAACAGGCTTGAATTGTAGAATGGATGTCAGTCTCACTTATGATATAAGGGCCTAATTCTCATGCCTTTTGATTCTATCTGCTCACCTCTCCCCCTCCTCTTCTTTGATTCCTTTCTGGGGTACGGTTTTATCTGTACAATGTCCTTGTCCTTAAGCTATATATTTATCTTGATGCTTAACCATGTCATCTTTGTTTTTTTAAATTTTCTACATATTTCATGTTTGTATACTGGCTATGCCATTTTATATGTATATTGTATGTGTTGCTTTAAGAGCTAAGGCCATGCCCATCGGGGGCTGGCACTTGACTACTTAAACCTGTGATGAATATGTGTATGCTGGCTATGATTAAGGAGCCTTGAGCTCCGATACGCATCAGCCTTTTTGTTCTACTGATGTGCCAATAAAATTGAAGGAAGTTTTTTACCCATCCAAGTGGTAGCGGGACATCTTTGTTTGCCTGTACATCTATACTACGTTGCACTTAGGCCTATATACAGCATACAGTTACAGGGCTCATTCACACCCAAAAATTGCATAACCCAAGTGCAACTAAATTGTAAACACAATACTATTTTACAATGTGATTTTCCCCCATTTTGAACGGCTTCAATCAAAATACAGGTAAAATATAGCTAGGATAGGATTTACCATTTAGAAAAATTGGAACCCATTCAGGGTGAAAGCAATTTCAACATTACCATTAAAAAGGAGATGCCCAGGAGATGATGATCAGGAAGCAGTATTCTGAAAATCAGTTCAGAATGCACTTGGTGTGAATGGGATGTCTCTCCAAACTGGATGGAGGAGAGAGGAGAAAACTAATCAGATAGGCTACTGAGAGGCCTATAGTAACTTGGAAGCAGTTACAGAAATTTGTGACAAAGAATGGGCATTGTGTGCAGATGAAACTATTATCACAAGAATTCCACAAACATGGCTTGCATGGGAGGGTTGAAAAAAAAAAACAAAAACAAAAACAGACATTGCTCAAAAGGCACCCACATAAACTTTTGATTAAACCTATCCAAAATGCACCCTAAAGACTGAGTTCAAATGGAAAAGGTCTTTTGGTCTGATGAAACCAAAATTAAACGATATTGCTTCAATACCAAACAGAATATCTGGCAGAAAGACAATACAATCCATCCAAAAAGTATCATATCTACAGTAAAGGATGTTGTGCAGAAAATTCATTCATAGGGCATTTCTGTGCAGTGGGACTTGGACACTTGGGTACAGAACTACAGAATAGCTGATGCAGAAATTACAGGTTCCATAATTTGTTCTGTTTCATAGACAGCTTTGAACAATTCTGATGTCTTTTCAGCATTGAACAGATATTTTGCAGGATTAGGAGCAGTTGTCTCTACCTCTGAACCTGAATTCTGCCCATCTTCCCCCTCATCAAGAGAGTCATCCACAGAGGATGACACGACATACTCCTGCTCTTGAGGCTAAGAGTTGGCCTGAGCCCCGGGAAATGGTGGTAGTGGGGGGCATTTGTCAACATGTTTAACAGGCTGGTCAGGTTTAGTGGGAGGCGGAGAATTGACCTGAAACACATATATCATGAAAGAGTGGCTTGCAGGGACACATAAGAAGAAAACCAATCATGCCCTGAGACACCAGGTATAGTGAAGAGAAAAAACAAAAAAACAACAACAACAAAAAAAAAACACACCTTTCACTTATACATACATACATACATACATACATACACAATGGCGTAATAGCTTATGAAAAGCAAGCTCCTGCTGTATATAACAAAATCATTGTCCCACCTACTCAGGTGTTTCTGGCATGAAAGCCATTTGCCTCAGTGGGGGAGACGACTCCAGCTAGGAATCACAATGGAGATGACTGCCACTCGTACTTCCATCTAAAAAATTAAAGCCCACCCCCGCTGCTGCCCACCCGTCCTGCACCAATCAAATCACTGATACACTGGTAAAAAGAGTGGCACTCGTAGCTAGGGAGATGGGTGCCCAAGCCTCAATGGATCCTCGCACCCAAGAATCCTATCCAGAAATCAAAACGATGATGGAGGCTGGCACATCCAAAAATAGAAAAGCTCTTTATTGTAAAGACATTAAAAGCAGTGGTAATACAGCGACAGCCCGCTGTTTCAGGTGTCAGCCCTTTCTCAAGCTGTTTCAACCAAAACAATTAGCTTCCTGAGATCTCTGCGGACGCGGACGGTCAGGCTGCTGAAATAGGCTAATAAAACTACTTTGATTGTAAAATACAAGGTAAAATGAAAGTTTATTTTAATAATGAAACAGATTGTTGGCATGCATTTTTCGTGTGCTATCGAAATGTCCTGAGTGCTTAAAAGGTGCTCGGTTCACTTTAACCAAAAAGAGAAGCAAGGCTGTCAGGAAACGCGTACTGTTTATAAGGGAATAAATATGGCGGCCTCCAAATCCCTCTTGTTGCAGTTGTCCTTTAAAGCAAAACTGAACACAAAATACATTGATGAGATAAACAATTGAATCTATAGGCACATGACTAAATAAGTCTTTAACCACTTCGCATCCAGACCTTTTTTCCCACTTAAGAACCACAGCAGTTTTGACAGTTTAGGTATGTCCTTATTTAATCAGAAATAACTTTATCCCTACTTACGTCACAGAAATGAAATATACATTGATTTTTTCAAGACAAACTAGGCTTTCATTGTATGCCATTTTTTTTCCTTTGAAAAATGTTGTTTTCTATGAATTTTAATGGGAAAACAAAGAAAAAAATAGAAAAAACATTTTTCAGTTTTACCGATCCCAGTTTAAAAATAAAAAGTGCTACTTTAGATAAAAACACAAATTTTGTTTGGCTATTCTTACTGCTTATCACAAAACTTAGATTATGTTCCAGTCACAATTTATGGTGAAGATATTTTATTCTGAAATAATGCTACAGAGTGTATTTTTCACTATGAAATGAGAAAATAAAAGTATTTTTAATAGTAAAAATCAATCTCATTAGCTCAGGAACATATATTACTGTTCACCAATTAGTGCTGCATCAGATAGTGCCAGAAATGTGCACAGCAAGCCCAATCCTGCACAGCACTGCTTCTGCTACAAGACATATATCTACTGACTTGTGGATAAAGTGGTTAATAGAATCCCAATCTTATTGTGTTTTCTATGAACGGGCCCTTAGTGTTTTTGTAGACCTTCAACTCTTAGGGCTCAGACACACACTAAAGGCAGCCATACACTGGTCGATTTACCATCAGATTCGACCAACAGGTAGAGCCCTCTCTGATCGAATCTGATCAGAGAGGGATCGTATGGCTGCCTTTACTGTAAACAGATTGTGAATCGATTTCAGCCTGAAACCGATTCACCATCTGCTGAGCTGCTGCCTGTCCCCCCCGCATACATTACCTAAAGCCTGGTCTCGGGCATCTTCTCTGCATCAAGGCATCCACGTATAACTTTCTGTCACTCCAGTGAGCGCCCTCTATTTGTACTTCCGCTGTCACTGCAGTGACACAGGAAGTTATACACGGATGCCGTGATGCGGAGAAGTCAGCCGGGAGGTGATGCGGAGAAGATGCCGGGAGCCAGCTTCAGGTAAATGTATACCTGCGTCGATCGCACGCCGCTAGCGATGCGCTCCCTACCTGCGGGCGATCGACGGTAATTTCCCGCACGGAGCGATCGACAGGATCGATCTATTTCGGGACAAAATCGATCGAAATTGAGCGTTTAGCGAGAACGATTTTACAGCAGATTCGATCCCAGTGATCGAATCTGCTGTTGATCGGCGGGTAATCGGCCTAGTGTATGGCCAGCTTAAAGCGGACCCAAACCAAAAAATTTTTTTAATTAAAAAAAATTTAGTTGCACCACTCTAACACATACAAAGATAAACACTCCTTCAAACCTATGAGCATTTCAGTGCATGCTTTTCACCCTTCTCTTAATAACTAGGGTTTTACTGGGGGCAGCCATTAGCAATTCCTCCATTGCCGGACACCACCTACTCCACCAGTTTGCCGGATTTTGTCCGGCAATTTGAAAGGAAGTGAGGGGTTCCTACAATAATTGTAAAATATTGTATATTTGTCATCATGCAGCTGAAAAAAGGCTGCTATTTATTATTATAATTTAGAAAATAGATTTTATTTCTGAAATCTTTTATTTTTAATTTGGGTCCAGTTTAAGCGCTTCTCTGAGCACTTTTTGAGATTTTTTAAAAATGCCTTATTGACTGACATTAAAATCGCGGTAAAATGGCACGATTTTACCAAAATTGCAATTTTAATGTAAGTTAATTGGAGCGTTTTTTAAAAGCTCTCAGAAAGCACTGATGGCTAAAAAGAGCTCAGAAAAGCGCTTATTGAGTGTCTGAGCCCCTTATCATAAAAAAAGACAGAAGGAAACAGTATACATTACTTTTCTTTTTGATATATATCTCTGCATCTGGAGACCAGATGTCAAGTCTTAAAAGTAAACCTTGCTATAGTGGACACAAAGATTACACCCCACAGTAAGTCCTTTTATCCTCTATGGAATAGGGCTGTTCAGTACCAGTTGGTACATGTGATCATAAATCTCATATCGTCCACTTTTTTCTCCCCCATCTGCAGCTGGGGGGCGCTGTCCTTCTGCTCATTCTCCGGGGAAGCTTGTGAAATCACCGTTTCTTCATCTCCTTTATTGGTAACTTTAATTCCCCCCTGTGTAGGTTTATCTTCATTGTTCTCCATTATCTGTGGAGAAATACAACAAACCCTAAGATTAAAACCTGCAATTAAAAGGTAAAGCAGTCACTTGTAACTGTAAACACACTAGTACTGAGCCTAGACACCCCCCCCCCCCCACCCCAAAAAAAAACACACCACAGACGCTTTGTGCAAAACATCTAGGGCTCTATGCAATTCACTTTTTCACCTAGGAGGTGATATGTTTTAAACTTTTCAATACAATGCCTTTTAAGCCACCAGATAAGAAAATACTCAAATTAATTTTAATATTTTTTCACCTGCTTTTTGGTACTTTTTTAGTTAAAAAGTGATGGCAAACTACCGTATTTTAAATTGAAGATGAAAAATTATCTCCTAGGAGAAAACACAGGTGAAAAAGAAAATTGCATATGGCCTCTAGTCTACAAAACCTTCTGCACTGCACCATTTTAAATGCATCAATCTCAATATTTGAAATAATTTGTATAAATGCAGTAATTAATCAAATACTAAGAATTCCCCTGCTAACATTCATGGCCATGGATACGGCATAAAAACAAAATATAGACACCCCTCCAATACCTACTCCTTCTACTGTGTCTGAATACTGATCTAATTCTTTCCTTGTAATCACGTATAAAACATCCACCAACCAGTTGTATACATTTTTACCACTATACATATAGAGTAGCCAAGCTACTATACATCAGTCACAATTGTGCATACGATACAAGGGGGTGCTGAAATGTTGTAAAGCCCTGTACACACATACTTCTGTTGGCCAGCGGGGATCTACATCCCATCCCTCAATACACATTGCAGGGCTAAGGCTGTACAGATGCTCCACAATCCTGCAGGCTAGAAATGCTTTCTGTTCCTATATTGGGGGGGGGGGGGGGGGGGAGTGGGGGGAAGGAGGAATAGGCAGAATGGCATGGTGGTAGTGAATGGGGAGACTAATGCTCTCGGCTGTTGCTTAGCCGAGTGGCTGGTGGCTGCTGTACACAAACTGGATTATCATCAGAGGCAATCGTTACTGTCGTTTCGGATTCCATCTAGTGTGTGTACCGAGCTTTAGCCCAATGTTCTCAAACTGTATGAATCAGCTAACCGATGATGCAGTCTTCTCTTTACAGGTAACAAATGTTACCAAACACTACATACATCTTTTCCGGTGTGGTAGAAAGAGATGTCGTTACAAATCCTCATAGGTTTGAAGGAGTGTTTATTTATCTTTGTATGTGTCAGAATGGTGCAACTAAATATTTTTAATTAAAAAAATGTTTGGTTTGGGTCCGCTTTAAGTAGTAGCTAGCCAATTTTAAAGTGAAGAAGTATAAGGAGGCTGCCATATTTATTTCCTTTTAAGCAAAACCAGTTGCCTGGCTATCCTGCTGATCCTCTGCCTCTAATACTTTTAGCCATAGACCCAGAAAAAGCATGCAGCATATCAAGTGTTTCTGACATTTTTGTCAGATCTGACAAGATTAGCTGCATGCATGTTTCAGGTGTGCGATGCAGACACTATTGATGCCAGAATGACCAGCAGGACTGCCAGGCAACTGGCATTGCTCAAAAGGAAATATATATGGCAGCCTCCAAATCCCCCTCACTTTAGATGTCCTTTAAGAGAAGTAATTTATCTGCTGAGAAGCTACCAAAATGAAAAGACCTGCAAGTGTCTCCACACTATAGGTTGTATAAAATATTATATATATTACATACATACACACACACACACACACACACATTTGTATAGCGCTGCTCTCCTGTTGGTCTCAAAGCGCTCAAGAGCTGCACCCTGCAGTGTTAGGAAGTCTTGCCCAAGGACATATATATCAAAATGATATATGAAGAGAACGTGTGGCAACCATGGCAGAGGATGAACAAGCAACTTTGTGTTGTGGGCACTTTATGTGACGCTCCAATAGAGTTTGGGGACAACAAACTCTCCTGCTGGATTGCTGAAGATGAAGCCAATGATAGTTTCTCCTAAGGAACTTTCCTAAAGCAGAACAACGTATGACTGGTATTAAAACATCTACAATGTCCTTTAGTAAGCTCAATAAAGCAATATTCACTTTAAAAAGATTCAACACTTCTACAAGAGCCCATATCACTGTCTGGCATCTACCTTCACTGTGGAAAGGAGATTCATTAGAGTGGCTATTCTTACTGAAATAATCCAGCCTCTTTTTTTCTGGAGGGGGAGCATGCTATTTAAAGTGAACCAGAGACAAAGCACCCTCATGTATTTTACCAGATATATCAGTGGAAACATTAGAGAAAACACCTACCCTGCTCTCTGTTTAATTGTTCACTGCTCACCCTGCTTCTTATCAGCCCTGATAAAATCCCCGACTGAGCATTCAGTCTGGCTTTGCTCAGGAATCATTATAGCTGAGTCATTATAGCAGAGCCACAAGGGGGCAGGCTTGAGCTTGAAAAGACAGAGAAGACAAACTCAGCTATAATGATTCCTGAGCAAAGCCAGACTTAATGGTCAGTCTGGGATTTTATCAGGGCTGATAACTAGCAAGCTGAGTAGTGAAGAATGAAACAGAGAGCAGGGTAGGTGTTTTCTCTAACGTTCTGCTGATATATATGGCAAAATACAGAAGGGTGCTTCGTCTCTGGTTCACTTTAAATAAATTGAGCTCATTGCACATCTACTCCAATTTCTTAATGGAAGTATTCTTTGAGAATTTAAACTGCTAGTATTAATTCATGTTTTACAGTGTGAGAGGGGTTGTGTTAGGCACTAAGAGGTATGCTGGGTTTAAAGGGTCAATAGTATTTAGAGGAAAGTGGTTCTAGCAATCATGACATGATTATGGTGCATATGTACGCTAACAGCAAATGTCTGCTTTTTACTCAGCTCACTTGTAGGTCATGAAAAAAAAATACTTCTTTAACCACCCTGGCATTCTATTAAATGCACCAGGGTGGCGGCGCAGCAGTATTTTTTTTTTTTAATCATGTAGCTAGCCTAGCGCTAGCTACATGATTCCCCCCTCCCTGCGCCATCCCTCCCACCCCTCCGATCCCTGCCGGTGCATATGCCCATAAGGAAATCCCGTTCTGAAAGGGATTTCCTTTAGGGCTTCCCCCGTCGCCATGGCAATGATCGGGATGACGTCATCTGGAGTCCCGATCCACCCCTCAGCGCTGCCTGGCACTGATTGGCCAGGCTGCGCACGGGGTCTGGGGGGGCCTGCAACGTGGCGGGTAGTGGCGCATCAGCGGGCAGGTGCGACAATCGTCCTAAACACGAAGCTAGCAAAGTGCTAGCTGCGTGTTTTAAAAAAACAAAAAAATGAAGAAAATTGGCCCACCAGGGCCTGAGCGGCGCCCTCTGGCGGTAATGGACGAGCTGAGCTCGTCATTACCACTAAGGAGGTTAAAGACTCTCTATGTTGCATGAATTGGGGGAAACCCTAATTATATTAGTTGAGGTCGAACATCAGGATGTGAGATTATGATACATGCAAAAGGTCATGGGCTTGTGAATACTTACACAAATGACTGTAACTGAGGGCAGCAGGACAGAAAGGTTCCTCCGTGTTGTGGTGATCAGAGGTTCTCAAGCTTAGGTCAGGAGACTATGGACAGGTCGTAGGCCTGGTCTAAAGCCATAAGCTGTGACGTGCACCTCTGGTCAATCTTGTGTATTGTTTATATTTTCGAGGTGAGAAAACAAATAACCGCTGCAGAGACAAAAAGTTAAACAATGTTTACAAAAGTATTTGTATCAGTCCAGTTTGCCAAAAGCTTACTCCTGACTCGCAGGGCCTGATTTAACATAAAACACTACGGGCTCATGCCTACAGACGCCTTATGTGGCAGAGGGGGCTCCCTTCCCCAAATGTCCCCCCTCTATACAGAGCAGAGAGTGCGCAACGGATGTCACTCATCGCTGGGTGGCTTGCTGCCCGATGCGCTGATCGGGCCTCCGTCTCCTCCCCTATGGCATCCACCCAGCCAGTGTCCTTGGCGGCCAAATACAGCAGCACACACTGACTTTTTCTTTCCTCCCTTCTCCGGCTGCAAGTTGTCGTCACAACCACGGTGTCACTAGTAGAGAGATAAATAGGAAACACCGAGAGCCCAATAGGGTAGTATGTATTGAAAACTGTGGATAAATGTAAGTGTGAGATGAATATACTCACAAACAAGGGTTACCGCTGAGGCAACCACTGTGAATGCAGGTGAAGAGATTAGACCTGTCCTCACTCAGGATTAAGATGTCGCTCTCTGTAGATCAGAAAAGTAGGGGTAGGTCACCCCTCCACCAGCAGTGGACACAGTATCATCGTAAGAGAACAGAGGCGCCAGCAGGATAAAAGGTAATAAAAGTTTTAAAATTTGCTGGGAGGCAGTGGTGGACTTACTTCCGGAAAGCAGACTCAAACTGTCTGAAATAAACACATTACAGAGGCGCTATTCTTGCTACTGACGAGCTACTGTTTGTCCCCTATCTTATTGCTTGATGAAGCGGACTGTGCCTGCAAAACGCGTTGCATCAATTGGGGTACCAATAGTAATAATACATTTATTTAATTCAGACAGTATTTTGAGTCTGCTTTCCGGAGGTAAGTCCACCACTGGCTGCCAGCAAATTTTAAAACTTTTATTACCTCTTATCCTGCTGGCGCCTCTGTTCCCTTGTGATAACGGTGTCACTAGTGCAGAGGGGGCAGTGCTGCCGAACTGGAGGCTAACCTCTGTCCAGTGCTCCAACATCTCCTTGACTCTGCCCAGCCCCATCACATGACACACCAGGGACCTACAAGAGCTCAGACATGGCACTGATGAGACACTCAAAGCTCGGGCGCTGTTTAGTTAGGAGGGAGAGAAGTCAAGTGGCGTGTGACAAAGTGACAAGTGACTTGAGTCATTCAATCTTACACCCCTGCACCATTCTCAGTATGGGGTGTACCGTTCTCTGTATGCTCAACACTGGTCACAATGGAAACAGACTGCACCATTACTTTAGTATTGTAGCAAGCAATAGCCAAGAGTAGCAGAAAGACAGAAGGAGCTGGGATATCACTAGACTATTGCTTTCTGCAGTACTAAAGTAATGGTGCAGTCCATTTCCATGGTGACCAATGTTGAGCATACAGAGATGGGTGCATCCTGTACGAAGAATGATGCAGCTCCAGATGTAAATATGTATCAAAACAGCATTACATTTTTTAAATAAATTTCACTTTTTTTCATTTATTTACCTCATGTTACTTTTTCTCCACACAACTTTATTTACACATTATACATACAGACACCATTTTTGTTTCCTTTTTTCTCTCACAGTTTTTTCTTTTTTTTTTTTTTTTTTTCACCCCAAAAATGCTGTTTAAAGAGAATCTGTACTCTAATATTCTTACACTAAAAAGCATACCATTCTATTCCTTATTTTCTCCTGTGCCCCTCTGTGCTGCTTCTGCCACTCTCTGCTGCAATCCTGGATTGTAATTAACAGTTTTAGGCAATGTTTACAAACAAACTAACCAGCTTCTAATAGGCTCAGCTAAGCACAGTGTGTGAGTATGCAGGGGGCCTGCAGAGGGTGTGTATCGCTTCTACCAATCACAAGCAGCCCTGCACATTCCACACAATCAAAGCCTTAGCCCGACAAACAGGACAGAGGAAAGATACATTGATTTATTACAGAGACAGTGTAATTAGGAAGACCTGCAGTAAGCCCCAGCACATTAGAACAGGCATAGGAACTCATAGGATAGAAGAACTAAGGCTGAAAAAATTGTTACAGAGTCTCTTTAAACTTTCTATCCACTGCCTAAGGCTAAATTCACCGTGGGAGTTGCGGTGCACGTTCCCAGTAAAAACAGGAACGGAATAATCACACTGCACATTATCCAACCGTTGCATCACCTCAGTCAATGAGAAGCATGCTTCATTGTTAAGGTGCACGTTATATGGTAATTCACTGCATGCAGCGTGTTGGGATGACACACTTCCTGTGTCTGGAAGGCTGCCAAGTTCTTCAGTGTTGTGGTTCTGCTATGAACTCCCCCTTCCTGGCCCCTCTCTGCACACTGCTTGTGTATTATTTAGATTAGAGCAGCTTCTCTCTTCTCTCTTATCTTTTACAAGCTGGATAAATCGTCCTCTGAGCTGGCTGGGCTTTCACATACTGAGGAATTACAGACAAGGGCAAAGCTGTTTGCAGGAGAAAAACAAGCAGCCTGGTAACTTCAGTGGAAGATAGCTGCAGGGGGAAAGAAACACACAATGATCTCTTGAGATTCAAAAGGAAGGCTGTATATAGCCTGCTTGTGTATGGATGTATTTTGTATGTGTGGACATACTGTACATCAACCTACTTCCTGTTTTGGTGGCCATTTTGTTTGTTTATAAACAAACTTTTTAAAACTGTTTTTAACCACTTTTAATGCGGCGAGGAGCGGCGAAATTGTGACAGAGGGTAATAGGAGATGTCCCCTAACGCACTGGTATGTTTACTTTTGTGCGATTTTAACAATACAGATTCTCTTTAAAGTATAGAAAGTGGAAAACAGCTCTGAAAAACGCTAGATCAGAGCGGTTTTCCAGGCGTTTTTGTTACAGAAGCTGTTCAAGTAACAGCTTTTACTGTAACAATATTTGTAATCTGCTACACAAAAACGCTAGGCATGTTTAGAAAACGTCTCTATACATGCCTAGAATCGCTCTGAAATCTGCTTCAAAAACCTCTAGCGTTTGGCAGATCTGCTAGAGGTTTTTGGTGTGCACTGGGCCATAGTGTATATAGTCATGTCACCAACTGTTCCTCAGAGGAGCTCTCAATCTAATGCCTACTATAGTCAATCATTAGCTTGTGTTCCTATTAATAGTCTAAAGTAGTGGCTGGATAGTGTACTGATTATTAAGGGCTCTGGCGCTGACACAGAAGACCAGGGTTCAAATCTCGGCTCTGCCTGTTCAGTACGCCAGTACCTATTCAGTAGGAGACCTTGGGCAAGACTCCCTAACACCTACATGCGCTCTATGCGCATCCCAGCAGCTCTGGCACTTTAAGTCCGCCAAGAGAAAAGCGCAATATAAATGTTCTGTGTCTAAAAACAATTTTTTGTGGTATCAATTAACCATATGTTTCTGGGATGTGAGAGAAAACTAGAGTACCCAGAGGAACTGGGATAATGCACTACAAGGGGAGGACATTGAAGGGAAATGGCAAGCTTTTAAAATTATTCTCAATCAATATTGTAGTATGTATATCCCATATGGAAACAAAATGTCTAGGAATAAAAAAAAAGGCCTCTATGGATGAATAGAAAGGTTAGGGATAAAATGAAGAGGAAAAGGAATGCCTATAAGGTCCTAAAACAGGAGGGGACAGAGGCTGCACTAAGCAATTATAAGGAGTGCAATAAAAATTGTAAAAAAGAAATTAGGCTGGCAAAGATCGAAGCTGAAAATCAAATCGTTAAGGATATCAAATCTAACCCAAAAAAGGTTTACAAGTACATCAACTCTAAAAAAAGAAAGGTCGACTGTATAGGACTCCTAAAGGATGAGGGTGGGAACTCAATGGTGGATGACCAAGGTAAGGCAGAGTTATTAAATGCTTTCTTTGCTTCTGTCTTCACAAAGGAAACAGCACTGTTGCAAATTACAGAGGCAGAAGAGTCTCAATCTTCTAACTGTAATATTAAATACTTAACGCAGGAAGAAGTGAAGGCAAGACTAAATAAATTAAAAATAGACAAGGCACCTGGCCCGGATGGCATGCATCCTCGGGTCCTAAGGGAATTAAGTTCAGTTATAGATAAACCCCTTCATCTTATCTTTTGTGACTCTCTTGTAACTGGCAGAGTCCCAGTGGATTGGCGTACAGCCCACGTTTTCCCATTATTTAAGAAGGGCAAAAAATCAGATCCAGGAAATTATAGACCTGTAAGCTTAACATCAGTTGTATGCAAACTATTTGAGGGGTTACTAAGAGATACTATACATGACTTCATAGTAGAAAATAATCTTATTTCTCAGCATCAACATGGGTTTACTAAAGACAGGTCCTGTTTGACTAACATGCTCAGCTTTTATGAGGTAGTGAATGCTAATATGGATATTGGGAATGCTGTAGATGTGATATACTTGGACTTTGCAAAGGCCTTCGACACTGTTCCCCACAGAAGTCTGGTGCAAAAGTTGAGGATGCAAGGACTGGGGAAGAGTTTGTGTGCATGGATAGGGAACTGGCTAATGGACAGAAAACAAAGAGGTGTGGTCAATGGATCGTACTCAAAATGGGAGACTGTTAGCAGTGGGGTCCCACAGGGGTCTGTACTGGGTCCAGTGCTCTTCAATTTATTTATTAATGACCTAGTAGATGCAGTAGTGAGCAATGCTGCTATTTTTGCAGATGATACAAAATTGTGCAGAATCATCAACTCTCAGGAAGATAGTGTCATATTGCAACAGGATCTGGATAGGATGGCTATATGGGCACATACATGGCAGATGAAATTCAATGTTGACAAATGTAAAGTCATGCATTTTGGTCGTACCAATGGTCTAGCACCATACAAAATAAATGGGATACAGTTGGGGACATCAAACTTGGAGAAGGACTTAGGAGTACTCATCGACAACAAGTTAAATAATCGTACTCAATGCCAAGCTGCTGCAGCTAAAGCGAACAAAATTTTGGGATGCATTAAAAGGGAAATAAAAACTCGAGATGCTAGCATGATATTGCCCGTTTAACTCTCTAGTAAGGCCACATCTGGAATATGGAATTCAGTTCTGGGCACCACATTACAAAAAAGATATTGCAGTTTTAGAGCAGGTGCAGAGACGAGCTGCAAAATTGATACGTTAAATGGAAGGTCTCGCTTACCAAGAAAGGTTAGATAAACTGGGTTTATTTAGTCTAGAGAAAAGACGCCTTAGAGGAGATCTAATTAACATGTATAAATACATCAGAGGGCAATAATAAAACTGCCCCAGTGTAAGTAGGAGGTGTAGGTAGGAGAGGTGCCCTCAACCCGCCCCCCCCCCTCACCGAGCCAACCCCCGCAGCCGCCGCTCCTGTTACCTTATGAGCGGGCGGTCGCTTTCTTCCTTATATTCCCCCAGGCGCTCCTGTCCTCGGTTGCATCATCTCGTAATACAGCAGCGCTTCCCGCGCGACTGCTGTAAGGAAGAGAAGGAAGCAGGGCAGCGGCTTCCTGTAGCGGCGATGGTCGTTACCATGGGAACCGCTGCCCCGCCTCCTCTCCTTACAGTAGCCGCACAGGAAGCGCTGCTGTAATAAATGCTGCAAAGAGGAGAGGGGCTGTGGGATTGGGGAATATAAGGTAGGAAGCGGCCCCCAAGAGCCGAGGGAGAAAGGCCGGATCTGTAACGGCCCCCCAGAAATTTGCCCACGGACATCCAGGGGGCCGCGGCCCCCAGGTTGGGGACCTCTGCGTTAGGGGACATCTCCTATTCCCCTCTGTCACAATTTCGCAGCTCCCCGCCGCAGAAGTAGGTTGATGTACAGTATGTCCACACATAGAAAATACATCCATACACAAGCAGGCTGTATACAGCCTTCCTTTTGAATCTCAAGAGATCATTTGTGTGTTTACCTTCTGTCCCCCTGCAGCTCTCATCCACTAAATAGTACACTGGCTGATTGTTTCTTCCTGCAGACAGCTCTGCCCTGTGTCTGTAATTCCTCCTCAGTATGTGTCAGCCAGCTCCTTTCACAGCCTAACAGAGGAGGATTTTTATCCAGTCCTCGTCTCACTGATATCTGAGAGCAGAGATGCTGCTGGCTTATGTAAATAACAACACACACACTGGAGTGTGCATAGAGGGGCCTGGAGAGGGGTGTGCATAGCAGATTACACTGAAGAGTTGGCAGCCTTCCAGACACAGGGCGACAAGTCCGACAGGGGAAAGATACATTGATTTATTACAGAGACTGTGATAGTAGAAAGTGCTGCAGTAAGCCTGAGGACATTAGAATAGGTTTAGGAACTTGCAGGATGGTAGAAAACAGGATGACATTTTTGTTACAGAGTCTCTTTAAAGAGACTCTGTAACAAATTTTTCAGCCTTAGTTCTTCTATCCTATAAGTTCCTATGCCTGTTCTAATGTGCTCTGGCTTACTGCAGCCTTTCCTAATTGCACTGTCTCTGTAATAAATCTTATCTCCTTTCCTCTGTCGTGTCTGTCGGGCTAAGGCTTGAATGTGTGGAATGTGCAGGGCTGCTTGTGATTGGATAGAAGCGATACACACCCTCTGCAGGCCACCTGCACACTCTGTATGACTCACACACTCTGTTTATGTGACCCTATCACAAGCTGGTTAGTTTGTTTGTAAACACTGCCTAAAACTGTTAATTACAAGCCAGGATTGCAGCAGAGAGTGGCAGAAACAGCACAGAGGGGCACAGGAGAAAATAAGGAATTGAATGGTATGCTTTTTAGTGTATTAATAGTACAGATTCTCTTTAAAGAGTAACTGTTAGGCATATGTGAAATCAATTTTCTATTTTAGGCTATTACATAGACAAAAAGGATGCTAATAAGGCAATGCAAATAGTTAAAATCATTCTTACTTTTTTTCCTAAGAGGTTTTTCTCTCCCCATGCCTGCAGGCCGCAGAACAGAAATGACAGGCAGGCTGATTGGCTAAAGCCTCTGTCACTCACCTATCTGCGCTGCGATTGGCCGCCTGCTCTCCCCTTGTCTGCGGTGGTTGTAGCCGATGTAAGAGCGCACGGAGGGGGGCCAGAGGCTATATCCTGTCACTGTCCTCTGCCCCCCTCCTCCAGTGTGATGTCCGCGCCCCCCCCCCCCCTCCTGCCGCCCGCCGCCGCATTCTCCTTCTTCCCCGCACAGAACTTTGGGGAAGGATAAAGGCGGCGCACAGACTCCAAGAATAATGTTTCCAGGCGCTGCAGTTCCCCCCATACTCTCTGCACTGCCACCGGTGGTAGTGCAGAGAGTATAGGGGGGAACTGCAGCGCTTGGATCTATTATTAGGTGAGTCTTTACCAGCTGCATTTTTCCTCCCCGCTGTGCTGAGAATAAGTGCGGGGAGGAGGGGGGTGCGGGGGGCGGGGGGGGGGGGGGAGAATATACCGGAGGAAGCAAGATGGCCCCTGCCATGAAGAGAATGACCCTTTATTTAGAATATAAAATGATATGGAAGGAAACCGAGGACAGTGCAATACATCTGTTATGTAAGTAGAGGAAGTATTTATCTACTTACATATGTGTTTTCTTTGGGGGGCATGTTATTGCTAATAGTGCCTCTTTAAGGTTCACTTTAACAGCTGGAGAGCCAAGTTTGCAGATCACTGTCCTAGTATGACATCCAATCCACCTATTATGCAACTTGGCATTTAAACATCATTTAAGATGGATTATAGTGCATTAGCCTTTTCATTATATTTGGGATGTAATATATTCAGAAGTGTGAACACATGTAACTGTTGTCAGCTCTAGCACAAATTTGACACGGGGTTCGAAATCCGCAGCTCAGAGCAGTAACCCCCAAGCCCCTCATAATGACCACCCCGAAGTCTATGCAGAGCAATGGCGCGCAGCAGTCGTTTTCACTCACCTGCATTTTAGGGTCTGAAAGTGTGCTAAAAAATTGCACTGCTTTTAGACCCTAAAATCTGGAAATGATCATACTGCCAGGGAGGTTGAAACTTATTTAGCTTGTGAAATAAATTCACCAAACATATTATTACATTTGTGCTTAGTGTATATATAGTGTAATCGGGTTTATACAGTACTACCATAGTCTACATATACAGGTACATTCTTTGCAGATCTGTTGTGAATAGAGAAAGTTCTGCACACAGAACGCAGAAGTGTTGTCAACCTGGTTCAGATAGAGTGTGAAGAATAACAGCAACAGAGAAAGATTTCACTAATTAACTCTACAAACTAAGCATAACGTTACATTGATGTAAAATATACACAAAACCGGTTCTTCCAGGTCAGTCTGGCAAACTTAGTCCTAATGTTTGGGGCACTAGTGTAGTTGAGGAGACCCAGCACGAAACCTCATAGGGAACAATTCTCCAATCACAGCAACGTCTACAGCACAAAGCACTGTGATTGGGCGAATAGTCTGGGTGGAGTTTACTATAACTTATCTGAAACTTAAAAATTAGAGAGGGTGCCATCCACCCAATCACATTAGTGGCATTTGCCTATAAGGTTTCCTGCTGGGTCCCCTAAAGTAGAAGTAGTAGCTTCATATTTGGTAGTTTTGGGAGAAGCAGCACCTGGTGATTTGAGCACCACCATAGACCCCAAAGTTGTGGCTATAGCGGGCGCCCAGTGTGCAAGTGGTGCCAGCAATGGCTTGCAGAAGCATCTCTGTGCTACTGTGCAGGTGGGCGCCATCATACGCAGTACTGCCCTGCTTGTACATGGAGGGGAGCACGGCCACAAGCAATACTTATCATTAAAGTTAAATATTGCAAAGAGGATCCCAGCTTCACTATGCTGTGATAAGTAACTTTTTTTTTTTTATCCTGATTGCAGGTCCGCTCCTGGCCGGCCTCTGGCGCACTGCTCCTGGGACCGTCTTGCTCCTCCTCCTACAGTCTCCTGCGCTGACAGGCAGAGCAGGGCTACGGCAAGATGGCGCCCTAACCCCTGTACTGGAGACACAAATAGTCTCCAGTACAGGGCTTCGGCAGCCATCTTACCGTAGCCCTGCACGCCTGCCGGTGTCGGAACACCAGAAGACTAAGGAGGCTGGAGTAGGGCTGTGGGCAATGAACTGGCACGGCGTCTATAGACGCCGCTGCCAGGTCATGCAGTTACAGTGGCCAGTGGCAGCTAAAAGCGGGACGTTTCCCGGGACCTCATGCTGCCTGGGACAGCGGACCCCGAATCCGGGACGCATCCCGGGCAATCCGGGACGTCTGGTCACTCTACCTATATACTTCAACTCTGGTATCCTTTAATGTCAGAAACACCTGTCTGCTGCATGCTTGCTCATGGTCCAAAGCTAAAAGTATTAGAGGCCTAGTAGAAAAGCCAGGCAACTGGTATTGTTTAAAAGGAAATAAATATTGCAGTCTCCATATCCCTCACAGTTGTCCTTTAACAAGCAATAAACTAGTAGTGTGCAGTTAACAAAACAAGAGCCGAGCAGCAGAAATACTTCTTCCAATGCTAAGACGCGCAGGGAGATTTACAGCAGCACAGGACCCAGATTTTCACAGGAAATGTCTCATGCAATCTCAGTCAAGTGACAAACAACACGCTGCCTATAGGAATAACTGCATGCCAAGAACAAAAGGAGACCAAACCAAACCATACTGTCACCGCCAACCGTGCAGAGCTTCAGTGACGTTATGTAACTGTTACGATAGAATCCTCTCACTGAGACCTGGGTTTCATCACGTGTTATATCATGTAATATATTAACTTCAGTATCTCTATTATATAGCAGCCCACACGTGCCACTCACCTACAGGCAGCTTCATAACAACATCAACCCTGGTTCCACGTGACTGCAGCCTGCTTCCTGCTCTCTAGTACTGGTGACAGTGGGGAGAGTGTGCTGCAATCCTGTCTTACAGTGACATCTAGCGGCCATGCCCCAAACAGTAACAGCAGTAAAAGCTAAAATAGAGCTCCCAGCTGTACATTTTTTGGGATCAAACTGAAACTGATATCTTTGACATTTTCTACAAACCTGAATAACATTGTTTTACTAAAGCTCGGCTCCCAGTTGCTGTGTAAATGTACCCATTCGGTAAGTTTTCAGCAGCTCTGAGAAACACAGAAAACTGATCCTATTGTTAAAAAAATAGGGTCCGCTTAGGGCTCTTTCACATTACGAAACGCGTGCATGAACCGATTTCGTGCACATGTTAATGACCTGCAGTGGTGACCAGGGATGAGCGAGATCAGTTTTGCAAAAAGCAAAACTGTCTTGGTGTTTTCAGGGGGTGGAGATCACAGCAGAGAGGGCTGTCCTACCTATTGGCTACTGCATTGCACACTGTGCTCCCCCTTCTTGAGTTCCGGCTCTGAAGGGGAAAGTGTCCGGAAGATGGAGAGGCGTGTACATTACAGGTGGCGACAGAGGTAAGTTAATCCTCTCTGTCACTGTCTGCGCCCCCCTAACAATCCGGGACAGTTTCGCTTTTCACAAAACTAATCTTGCTCATCCCTAATGGGGACTGCCAACTTACTTTCTGCAAATTCTAAAAATAATATCACCTTCCTCTGTAACTGTTTTCTGACACTAAACAGTTGCGCTTTAAAGCTGTGCACACACTTTACAGCCTTATTTCTTCTATCCTATAAATTCCTATACCTGTTCTAATGTGCTCTGGATTACTCCAGCCTTTTCTAGTTGCACTGTCTCTGTAATAAATCTAATCTTCTTTTCTTTGTCAAGTTTTTTCGACCCAGAGAGAAATGAACTGCTTCTGCTGTGATAGGGAGAAGTTATGCATGCCCTCTTCACGCCCCCCTGCAGGCTCTGTGTGTGTGCTTTGTTTATTAGTCACAGACAGGGTCTCAATTTCAGCTTGTCTGAGGGGGGAGGGAGCTGCCCATGCTGAGAAACTGTGAGAATTCCTGACTGGAGTGCAGATAATTCACTATGTAATAAAAACTTGTAGTACAGTGGGTTGCAAAAGTATTCGGCCCCCTTGAAGTTTTCCACATTTTGTCACATTACTTTTGCAACCCACTTTATACTGTAACATGATATATATTAGGGTGACCATGCGTCCTCTTCTCCTCGGACAGGTCCTCTTTTTCAGACCTGTCCGGGGCATCTGGCCGTTTTTTTGAAATGCCCGGGGAAGAGCTCACGCAGGGGCGGTCAGCATATAGGCGAGGCACGCCCCCCGCTTGGGGCCTCACACTGCGGGGTGGCCTCGCTCTGCTGCTGCTGGCGGCGGGCGGACACTGGGCGGCGGGTGTGCGGGCACCTGGCGGAACAGCGAGAGAGAGATTTTCCCACTTACCTTCCTCGATCCTGCCAGCTACTATCTACTTCCTGTCCCGGCGTCTGTCGGTATGGTAACAGCGCCCCCTGTGATGACGTAACCGCCTGTCATCACAGGGGGAGCTCTTACCAATGCGACGCGTGCCGGGAGAGGCTGAAGATAGAAGTTCTCTGCAGGATCCAGGCAGGTAAGTGGAAACTTCTCTCCCCGCCGCTGCGCACACCCTCCTGGCCTAGGCATCTACCTATCTAACCTATACTGAGGGCATATACCTATCTAACCTACACTGAGGGCATATACCTATCTAACCTACACTGAGGGCATATACCTATCTAAGCTGTACTGGGGGCATATACCTATCTAATCTGTACTGGGGCATATACCTATCTAAGCTACACTGGGGGCATATACCTATCTAAGCTACACTAAGGGCATATACCTATCTAAGCTACACTGGGGGCATATACCTATCTAACCTACACTGAGGGCAAATACCTATCTAACCTACACTGAGGGCATATACCTATCTAAGCTGTACTGGGGGCATATACCTAACTAATCTGTACTGGGGCAAATACCTATCTAAGCTACACTGGGGGCATATACCTATCTAAGCTACACTGGGGGCATATACCTATCTAAGCTACACTGGGGGCATATACCTATCTAAGCTACACTGGTGGCATATACCTATCTAAGCTACACTGGGGGCATATACCTATCTAAGCTACATTGGAGGCATATACCTATCTAAGCTACATTGGAGGCATATACCTATCTAAGCTACACTGGGGGCATATACCTATCTAAGCTATACTGGGGGCATATACCTATCTAAGCTACACTGGGGGCATATACCTATCTAACCTACACTGAGGGCATATACCTATCTAAGCTGTACTGGGGGCATATACCTATCTAATCTGTACTGGGGCATATACCTATCTAAGCTACACTGGGGGCATATACCTATCTAAGCTACACTGGGGGCATATACCTATCTAAGCTACACTGGGGTCATATACCTATCTAAGCTACACTGGGGTCATATACCTATCTAAGCTACACTGGGGTCATATACCTATCTAAGCTACACTGGGGGCATATACCTATCTAAGCTACACTGGGGGCATATACCTATCTAAGCTACATTGGAGGCATATACCTATCTAAGCTACACTGGGGGCATATACCTATCTAAACTATACTGGGGGCATATACCTATCTAAGCTACACTGGGGGCATATACCTATCTAACCTACACTGAGGGCATATACCTATCTAAGCTATACTGGGGGCATATACCTATCTAATCTGTACTGGGGCATATACCTATCTAAGCTATACTGGGGGCATATACCTATCTAAGCTACACTGGGGGCATATACCTATCTAAGCTACACTGGGGTCATATACCTATCTAAGCTACACTGGGGTCATATACCTATCTAAGCTACACTGGGGGCATATACCTATCTAAGCTACACTGGTGGCATATACCTATCTAAGCTACACTGGGGGCATATACCTATCTAAGCTACATTGGAGGCATATACCTATCTAAGCTACACTGGGGGCATATACCTATCTAAGCTACACTGGGGGCATATACCTATCTAAGCTATACTGGGGGCATATACCTATCTAAGCTACACTGGGGGAATATACCTATCTAACCTACACTGAGGGCATATACCTATCTAAGCTATACTGGGGGAATATACCTATCTAATCTGTACTGGAGCATATACCTATCTAAGCTATACTGGGGGCATATACCTATCTAAGCTACACTGGGGGCATATACCTATCTGAGCTATACTGGGAGCATATACCTATCTAAGCTATACTTGGGGCATATCCCTATCTAAGCTATACTGGGGGCATATACCTATCTAATGTATACGGGGGGCATATACATATCTAAGCTATACTGGGGCCATATTCCTATCTAAGCTATACTGGGGCCATATTCCTATATAACCTATACTGCGGACATATACCTATCTAAGCTATACTGAGGCCATATTCCTATCTAACCTATACTGCGGACATATACCTTGTCTGCACATTTGTGGGGAAATCTGCTGCCAATCTCATTGCATTTTGTGGAGAAATCTTCTGCGAATCTGATTGCATTTTGTGGCTGGCCGGCCCTCCACCATGTGGTCTGGAGAAAAAAAAACGGCCCTCCATGCCCACGAAGTTGGACAGCACACTGCTAAGGTCTTGTATATTTGGCCCCACCAATGACCACGCCCACATGCTGTAGTGATCGTCCTCCTTTTTTAAAAAACAAATATGGTCATCCTTATATATATATATACACACACACACAAACATCACTTCCTGATTAGCAGCCATGTTTTTTGTTTGTAAACACTGCCTAAAACTGGCGATTAAAAGCCAGGATCGCGGCGGGGAGCTGCAGAAATGGCAAAGAGGGATCCAGGAGATTACAGTGACTCGATTGGTATGTTTCTTATTGTAAAAATCGGACAGTATCGATTCTCTTTAACTAGAGTTTTTAGACTAAAAGATTTGTTCCTGATCATTTTGCCTGGAAATCTGAAGTGTGTACGGGTATCAGAACAAATCCCAACCATGTGTTCTGTTTTGTTCCTGCAGAAAGTCTTCACAACATGGCGTCACTCATGCATCCGTCTATCTTTTACCCTCTCCACAGAACAGCAGCTCATGCTGCTCATGAACCAGTGTGTCTGTGCAGAACTCATCCCTAAACTATTCCCTGAAATAGATTGACCGTTTTAGGTGACAATGTATAAGTGTGTACTTTTTATTTCAAAGGAACAGTGCCTCTTTTGGAACTAAATCATCTCTCATCTTTCCTCTCACTTCTTTCCTCATGTGTTTCTTTTTTAGGGCTGATATTAATATCTGTGTAAATATATACATTATTTTACTAACAATTTCTTTTTTTTCTTTATGTTTCTGTGACCTTTTTTCCCATCTGTCAAATTGTCAAATCAGGCTTTATCAGCCAGGATAATGAAGAATATTACCCCAGGGTGGCTGAAGCCTGGAGGATCCCTGATATTTTTCCAGTGAGAGAGCACTTACAAGGAGGTATCGGCTCGGCTAACAGGGTGACAAAGTTTCAAATATACCTCTGCTCCTTGTGTCATCTGCCCATCCTGAATTGTACATGATAACAAATTACAAAGTTTTTAATAGAAATGTATTGTTTAAAGGACACCTGAACTTACTCCCAAAATGCTAACCTTTTCCAATCCTATGTTGGACTATGTCTGACATTGGCATTTCCAGTACAGACCCAATGTTGGATTTAGTCTGATATACAAAAACATGGCTGCCAATAGGGGTGCTGTTGCCTGATAAAATCCAGCACAGCCTCTGCCCCTTGTTGGATTTAGTCTGGCACATCGTCAGACTATGTGGATCAAGTGGACCTCTTCGGTACTACGCTGCGCCATGTAATATCGTTATTGTGCTGGGGCACAAATTCAATGGGGCGGAGCTAAAGCATGTGAGCTGGCGTCTGCCCCACTCCAACTGATGCCACATTGCCTCCTCACTGTAGTGCAAAGAGGTAGAAACCTGGCCTGACCCCCACGTCCCCCGAGCACCCCCGTGGATACATACGTCCTCCCCCGCACACTGGAAAATTAAGTGCTGGGGGGATGTGGGTGAGCACATAAATGAATGGCAGTAGAAATGCAGATTGCTTATGCTGTGTGCACTCGTGAATACACAATCCAGTGTCTTCAACAAGAGAATAGGTGAGGCACCAATCCACTGCTTACTGTAGATAATTTGTTGTGCAATTGTAACCCGCTTTATCCGCCAGTACCAGGCACTCAGCTAAGTTGAATCCACCAGACACTGACTCAGATGAAATGATCAAATATTTATTTGTGATCTAGCAGTGATCACTATAGAAAGGAATCAATCAGTTATCAAAATATGCTTCCCTTGCACATCAAAGGTCAAATAATACAATCTTCAGGTCTTCACTGCCGGTGCACCGGTAACAGCTGCGAAGGAAGGGGTTAGTTTCACAGAAATTATAGTGAGCTATAATAGGTCTTCTCGTACAACAATCAACCACTTTACAGCATATACAGTTCACAGTACCAATTTTGGGCATGGGCTGGGGATAGGACTGGTCTAATGAGCAATTCAGTCCAGTATCGGATCAATTCTCAGTCTCTCGCAACTAAGTTAAAGTTCTATTTCTCAGCAAAACCTTGGGGGAAACTCGTGACAGTTCGCAATAGGTTACTGAGTAGTTCACAGTTCATTGGTTTGTCCAATCAGGACATTCACCTTGCTCCAAGATCTTATATACTCTTTAGGTTGTATTTGTAGCACTCAATACACTCTCCTCAGAATACCTCCCCTCTAGATTGGGCTCCCTAAAACAACAAACAAAATGAAAGATAAAGCAAATAATCAAAAAAGGGTTCAAGTAAAATAAAGATAAATAAAATAAAATATAAAGTGATCGATGCAGCCCTCTATACCATCAACACCTTCCCACTATAATAGGACTTAAGTGCACTTTGTTGTTAAGCTGAATGAACTCTGAATTAAAGTTGATGCAAATCTTGTAATCCAAATCTGTTATCTCTGTATCTTGCTCAGGTATCACTTGGTTGCTCCTGCAGCACACTTTAACCAGTTCACCCCCAAGGGTTTTTACCCTAACGGACCAGAGCAATTTTCACCTTTCAGCGCTCCTCCCTTTCATTCACCAATAACTTTTTCACTACGTATCACAGCAAATTGATCAATACCTTGTTTTTATTGCCGCTAAATAGGCTTTTTGGAGGCGATATTTATTTTCAGTAATACCTTTTCTTTTTATGCATTTTAAAGGGAAAAACAAGGAAAAAAATGAAAAAATACACAATTTCTCCATTTTCATCCCCTATAGTTTTAAAATAAACACTGCTAATGGCATAAAACACACACATTTTATCTGCCTGTTTGTCCTGGTTATCACAATATATAAATTATGTCCCTAGTGCAAAGTATGGTGACAATATATTATTTGGAAATAAAGGTGTATTTTTCCTATGTTGTGTTTTTTGTTTTCTCATTGCATACTACCAATGAATTCAAGCCCTTATTTGCAAATATAACAGTAGTTCACCCTCATAGCATATATATTTTAAAAGCTGAGTCCCTAAGGTAACTATTTATGCATTCGGTTTTCAATTCTGTCACTTTTGGTGTTTTTTACAAGTGTTTTATTTTGGTACAGAGTATATGGAAATAACAGTTTTATTGCTTCTCATTCAGTTTGCCAAAAAACAAAAATCAAATGACATATGCATAATCTCTCAAACACCCCAAATTATCTTCTCTTGCTTGTCACGGTTAAAATGATACCCTATACACATCATCAGATAGTGTTTTGGCCACATAATACACTGTTAATCATGAGCAGCGCCAATGTATTTTTCAAGGTCATTTTTTTGCACCAGAAACAATACAGTCATACTTTCCTAGAAAAACCCCTGGTGTCTCAGAACATTTGATATAGGTCATAAATGATACCATTCTGAAAACTAGAGAACCAGACCTACCCAAATATACATATTTTGTAACATTTGCACTTTTGCGGTTTTGATGAAATTGCACCGTAACTTTGAAAATGTTTTTTTTTTTACAGTTTTCTTTACTTTGGCATGAAAAAACAATTCAAATGACATATGCATGATCTCTCAAACACCCCAAATTATCTTCTCTTGCTTGTCACGGTTAAAATGATACCCTATACACATCATCAGATAATGTTTTGGCCACATAATACACTGTTAATCATGAGCAGCGCCAATGTATTTTTCAAGGCCATTTTTTGCACCAGAAACAATACAGTCATACTTTCCTAGAAAAACCCCTGGTGTCTCAGAACATTTGATATAGGTCATAAATGATACCATTCTGAAAACTAGAGAACCAGACCTACCCAAATATACATATTTTGTAACATTTGCACTTGTACGGTTTTGCTGAAATTGCACCGCAACTTAGAAAATTGTATTTTTTGACAGTTTTTTTTACTTTGGCACACAACAACAATTCAAATGACATATGCATAATCTCTCAAACACCCCAAATTCTCTTCTCTTGCTTGTCACGGTTAAAATGATACCCTACACACATCATCAGATAGTGTTTTGGCCACATAATACACTGTTAATCATGAGCAGCGCCAATGTACTTTTTAAGGCCCTTTTTTACCAAATGCAACAATGTAATTCTTTCTTCTCAAAGCCCCAGGAGTGTAAGACCATTCAATAAAAGACACAAATGTTACCATTCTGAAAACTAGAGACTCAGGCCTACTCAGTTGCAAATAGAATAATTTAAGTGAGGCCTAAATCACTATCCATAACATGAATGACAGATACATTGGAACTCACCATTGCAGGTCTAGCAGGATGGAGAAAGGCCAGAGGTCATACGCCAAGGCAAGCCAGTGGTCAGAAGATGGGGGGTGGTCTGCAGAGTAAAGTCTTGTGGCGAACACTCTCGCCTTGCAGCAGCAAGTCCAAATGGGAAAAAAACTATTTGCAGGTTGTAGGAGTCTTGGGTTTCCTCTAAGATTCTGGGTTTCCTCCCACACCCCCAAAAAAGGTGGTAATGTTAACTAGTGGTAATTGTGAGCTCCTTTGAGGGACAGTAAGTGGCAAATAAAAGTAGAGAGGAAAAAGTCCAGTGAAAATTTAGGGTAATGAAGAAGGAAAAAAAAAAAAAAAAAAAAAAGTCTAATAGCTGCTGAGGGTATGGTATGCCTCAAAGCAGCCGGCAACGCAGAGTCCCGGCTGTGAGGGGCACTTTGGGCAGTGGTATCTGCTGTCTTTACGCCTCTTGTGCTTGGTGCACACCCGGCATCGCTTCTGTGGCTTCGCCTTAATTGGGTTTGGGGGGATCAGGGCAGGAAAATGTTTTCCCCTTAGGCGAACTGCGCCATCCAGTTGCATTGGATTGAATTCCTCCATAAGGTGTACGCTTTCATTGATCAGCGATCTTAAAGCTTGTCGCATAAACGGGAGGTAGCTGTCACCGTGGCATTTCTTTTTATAAAGCACAAATGCGTTGTGCATGGCCATCTGCAGGAGGTAAAAAAAAACTTTTTTGTACCAGGCCCTCTTTTTTTTTTAAAAAAAGTAGTAGGAGAGCATTTGGTCCGCAAGATCCACCGCACCCATATTTTTTGTGTAGTCGACCAATGCCATTGGCTTCTCGATCCGCTCTCTGGAGGTTGTGACAGGAACCACTTCTTCATTATGAATTGAAGTCAGGACCATGACGTCTCTCTTGTCCCTGAATTTTATAGCCAGGAGCTCACCACTTCTGAGACTGTGTGTTTCCCCTTTGGATAATTTTTTATTAACCACCTGTGGTGGGAGGCCTTTGCGGTTTGGCCTCACTGTCCCACAGGCACCAGTCTCTGCAGAATATAAAAATTTGAAAAGGGGAATGCTGGTGTAGAAGTTATCCACGTACAAATGATAGCCTTGGTGGAGGAGTGGGTTGGCTAGTTCCACCACAATTTTCCCACTGGTTGGCATGTATGGTGGGCACCCAGCTGGTTGCAAATGGCTATCTTTGCCCTCATACAGGAAAAAAGAATAGGTGTAGCCAGTGCTGCTCTCACAAAGTTTATAAAATTTTATCCCATACTTGGCAGCCTTACTTGGAATGTATTGTTTTATCCCTAATCTGCCATGGAAGGGTAGGAGGGATTCATCCACTGCAACCTCTCTCTCTGGGGTGTACACCTCGCTAAATTTTGTACTGAGGTGGGTGAGGATGGGCCTCAGCTTAAAAAGCTTGTCATGTCCAGGATCACCTTTGGGGACATTGTCCGAATTGTCGGCAAAGTGCAGGCACTTCATAAGAGCCTCATAGCGCTGCCTGCTCATGGAAGCTGGAAACAGGGGTGTTGCGTGCATAAAGTCCTTAGACCAGTACAGTCTTATTTCTGGCTGTTGGAGTATGCCCATGTGTAGTGTTAGGGCCAGAAACACCTTTAGCTCAGGTATGGTGGTGGGCTCCCATTTCTCAGCCAAATAGCAGGTGGGCTTCTGGGCAATATACTGCTGCGCAAACAAATTAGTTTGCTCCACAATGTGCTGCAGCAAATCATCACCCACAAAGAGCTGGAAGAAGTCAGCAGGCCCGAAGTTGTCAGTGGGCACTAATATTTCGCTTGCCCCTGTAAAAGGCGGGATGTTGGGTGCTACAAGCAGGGCCGGCCTTAGGTTTCACAGCGCCCTGAGCATAACCAGATTTTGGCGCCCCCCCCCAATTCATCCTCTTTGCGTGTGAGCGCACCACACACATACACTAATGGGGCTGCCCCAGTATAGATTAGATAGGTAGCTGCCCCCAGTATAGATTAGATAGGTAGCTGCCCCCAGTATAGATTAGATAGGTAGCTGCCACCAGTATAGATTAGATAGGTAGCTGCCCCCAGTATAGATTAGATAGGTAGCTGCCCCCAGTATAGATTAGATAGGTAGCTGCCCCCAGTATAGATTAGATAGGTTGCTGCCCCCAGTATAGATTAGATAGGTTGCTGCCCCCAGTATAGATTAGATAGGTAGCTGCCCCCAGTATAGGTTAGATAGGTAGCTGCCCCCAGTATAGGTTAGATAGGTAGCTGCCCCCAGAATAGATTAGATAGGTTGCTGCCCCCAGTATAGATTAGATAGGTTGTTGCCCCCAGTATAGATTAGATAGGTAGCTGCCCCCAGTATAGATTAGATAGGTTGCTGCCCCCAGTATAGATTAGATAGGTTGCTGCCCCCAGTATAGATTAGATAGGTAGCTGCCCCCAGTATAGATTAGATAGGTAGCTGCCCCCAGTATAGATTAGATAGGTAGCTGCCCCCAGTATAGGTTAGATAGGTAGCTGCCCCCAGTATAGGTTAGATAGGTAGCTGCCCCCAGTATAGATTAGATAGGTAGCTTCCCCCAGTATAGGTTATATAGGTAGCTTCCCCCAGTATAGGTTATATAGGTAGCTTCCCCCAGTATAGATTAGATAGGTAGGTTCCCCCAGTATAGATTAGATAGGTAGGTTCCACCAGTATAGATTAGATAGGTAGCTGCCCCCAGTATAGGTTAGATAGGTAGCTGCCCCCAGTATAGATTAGATAGGTTGCTGCCCCCAGTATAGATTAGATAGGTAGGTTCCCCCAGTATAGATTAGATAGGTAGCTGCCCCCAGTATAGATTAGATAGGTAGCTGCCCCCAGTATAGGTTAGATAGGTAGGTGCCTCCACTATTAGCTAGATAGAAAGGTGCCCCTCCCCCTCATAGTGGAGGGGGAGCCGCGGGGAGGGCAGCCCGACCTCTCCCTCCCTTCCTCTCCGGGCTGCCCTCCGTGCTCAGCCCTCCAATGCAGACTGCAGTGCAAAGAGAACAACTCACCTCCCTCCCTGGTTCCGATCGCCGGCGCCTCTCACTTGCCGCTGGTCTCCTCTTCTACATTGTCACTGATGCACACTAAGCTTCCTGTTAAGCAGGAAGTTTAGTGTGCATCAGTTCAGTGACAATGTAGAAGAGGAGAACAGCGGCAAGTGAGAGGCGCCGGCGATCGGAGCCAGGGAGGTGAGTTGTTCACTTTGCACTGCAGTCTGCATCGGAGGGGGGAGCACGAAGGGCGGCCCGGAGAGGAAGGGAGGGAGAGGTCGGGCTGCCCTCCCCGCGGCTCCCCCTCTATCACGGGCACGTTTGCCAAGTTTGCCCCCCAGCCATCACCCCCAGCAGCGGCACCAGGGGGCGGAGCAAGACGGACCCAGCCGGGGCCGCAGCTTCGCAACGTAGTTCACATTAATACAGGCAGCAGGAGCGCCCCCTGGAAGCCGGCGCCCTGAGCGATCGCACAGGTCGCTCAGGTCAAAGGCCGGCCCTGGCTACAAGGTTAGCGGGTGACCAGGTGCCCCGAATTATGTCCTCAGGTACCGGTGGGCGTACCTGCCTTTGCCTGGCTCCCCTTCGGCCTCTGCTGCTAGCTGCAGCAGTGCTACCCACTGAGCCCCCTGCGGTGGCATCTGAAGGGCCCTGGACAGTGGTTCCCCTCTGGCCTGTGCTGCTAGCTGCAGCTGTGCTACCCACCGAGCCCCCTGCGGTGGATTCTGAAGGGCCCATAACCAGTGGACTCATCATCCCTCCTGAAGCGGCGAGATGGCTGCCCAACGCTCTCTGAACTGTCAGAATCTGACTCAGAGCTGCTGCTCGTTGGGTGCCATTCGCTCCCTGAATCGTCCCCACTGCAGCTGCTCTGCTGGAGGAAGGCGGCTGCCTCCTCAACAGAATACAGTCTCCTCGCCATAGTAAGCAAAGGGGATAGATAGATAGATAGATAGATAGATAGATAGATAGATGGATGGATGGATGGATGGATGGATGGATGGATGGGAGGGAGGGATGGATGGATGGGATGAATGTATGGATGGATGGGATGGATGGATGGGATAGACAGACAGACAGATCGATCGATCAACCGAGCAATTGATCAATAACAGAAAGATTTTTTTTTTATTTATTTTTTTTATTTTTTTTTATGAAGATGAAAAAAAGGATATAGATAGAAAGAAAGTATAGATAGAAATATCAGAGAAAGGGTAAAAGAGGGGTGAAGAAGTACAGAAAAGTACTAAGAAGTACTAAAAAGTACTAAAATAAAACAGAAAATCAGTAAATGGCAAAGGAGGGGGAGGATAAGGGGTTAATAAAAAAGTATGGGGATAAAATTTTATTTAAAAATATAAAAATCCTACCACAATCACAGTCTTTCTCCCTCACAGCTCCTGTCACCTCTGAATGCTGATTGACAGCAGTCTGAGGTGACAGATGAGCTGGGAGGGAGAAAGCAACTTTGTTTACAGACACTACAGGACAGATCATTGTTACTGGCTTGTAACAATGATCTGCCTTGTTACTGGCACTTGATTGGCCCAGGGACCATGTGATTCCCTGGTCCAATCACCAAGCCGCGGGTCCCGACGTGCGCGCGCAGCGGGAGCGCGCCCGCTCGCACACAGCAGCAGAGTTACAATGTAACTTATTAAAACGTCCTGTTGCCATTAATAGCGGCGAACATGACGTTTTAATGCGTTACATTGTCCCTAAATGATTAATATCATAAGATGCAATGCGACTCCTCCTCCACTCTTCCACTGTAATGCTGACAGGTTCACTTTAAATATCACACTCCTGTTAACTCTGCAGAACACATCAATTGAAGAACTTGCAACTTGTAACTCAACTCCTGACTCGAAACGGACTTGACAGGGGCAATGTCTCTTTATCAACCAGACCTTAATGCTGGCGGGGGCTGCATCAGCTATGCGGGTACTTTAGGGAGGCTTATGAAAGTCTATCAGCAGCAGCTAGGCCTGAACATGCAATGTACACTTATCATTAACAGTATCTTCTGTTCAATGTCCTTGTGTGTGGAAAGCTTTCTCACACTAACAGTCTCTAGTAACACCACTTTGAAACACACTAGGTGGCTTAGGGTTGGCCTGCAGGCCTGTACTCATCTGTCTGTGGCCTCTGGTATGGCTCGGGTATGGGCGAGGTCTGCCTCCTCCGGCCTTCGGTCTGTCCAACCTGCTGCCGCTGTCCTTACTGGTATGTGCTGGTCTCTCTATGGCCGCCGGGTCCCCTCTGACTCTACGGCTTCTCTGTGTCACCTCCTGCCCGCTCCGCACCACCAGCACCTGGCGTAAGTCCTTCTCTCTCTCCTCTCTGGCACGCTGTCTGTTGTCTCAGCCTGTTCTCTCCAGCTACATCCTGGTCTCTCCGCCCCTTGAGCCTGCGCAGTAGCTCTCTGACTGGCTGCGCGGGGTTTCTGGAAAGTTCCATCAAATTCCCCTAATTTGCATATTGGATCACTTAGCAACAGCCTATGCACCTGTCTGACGCTTACTCTCCCTCCCATGCGCCTATTTGGTTCCATAGGCCTAGATACTCAGTGCTGCCATCTTGTGGCCATTTTTCAGAAGGCAAATCTGCAATAATATTTTGTAACCTTCTTTTGGGGGTTGACGATCTGCAAGGGCTTCACATTACTTCCTGTTAAAACAGGAAGTAATGTGAAGCCCTTGCAGATCGGAGACTTCCGGTGGTGAATGGAGGTAATTATAGCAGCTGCAGTCACTGCTGCTGACACTTAGATATATGCAGGAGGGGAATGCGGAGGGGAGAGCCCGAGATGTGAGAGGGACTGGCAGGCCATAAGCCTACACAGGTCTATCCTGTTAAAACAGGAAGTAATGTGAAGCCCTTGCAGATTGGAGACCTCCGGTGGTGAATGGAGGTAATTATAGCAGCTGCTGCCGCTGCTGCTAGCACTTAGATATATGCAGGAGCGCTGAGGGGAGAGCCCGAGGTGAGGGGGGGGGGCTGCCCCCCTCGCCGCTGATGTGCAAAGCTCTCCCCTCATGCTGCGACCTCTCCTTCCCTGCCAAATTGGCCATGAGCGGGCCCCAGGGTGGGGGTGTGGGGGCCCACTCAAATTCTTGCAGGGGGGCCCGGGGACTTCTAGTTAAGCCCCTGCATACTAACAAAGTTAGAAGCAAGATACCAGCCTAACAGCTGTTTCCGCTTCCTCATAGAACAATTGTATTACAATTGGTGATACAATTGGCCTCTGAGCAAGTGGAACTCTCCACAAAAAGGCTGTTAGGTTGGTACCTTGCTGTTAACCTATCTTGATTGCACAATGAATTGTCTAAGCAGTGGATTGGTGCCTCACCTATTCTCTTATTGAAAAGCACAAAAAGGGATTGGAAAGGGTAAAGTAAATATCTCAATGTATGTATTTGGGGCCTGATACTTCTAGGTTCTTCTGTTTGGTCAATCGAATGGAAGCTGAAGGAGCAGCACATATTCTGACCCACTCCTGGTCCATCATGAGCGGCACTTCTGAAGTATGCTTGTCCAGAACACTCTGGCCACCTGCTGCAACTGTTGTACACAGCTGGAGGGCGTCATGGGATGGGGCAGAGCTTGTGCTGCTCCTTCACCTTCTGTCTAACTGGCCCCAGTCAGATCCACAAATGGGCAGCAGATCAGCACCAAAAAGGGAAGCCCAGCCACACAGGGTAGCATGTATTTGTCAGGCCCACTAATACACACATTTACTCATTTTGTTTAACATTTTTGGGGTCAGTTCAGTGGTGCTTTAAATCTTGTGACATTTGAATTATACATACGTTTCTAGAACAGAACCCTGCCTCAAACTCCCTGTGATATATATTTACTATTATTCATCTGGCATTCCTACTCTGCACAGCGGTGGTGATGCAGACATGAGAATGGACCTGAGCAGGCACATATGCTTCAATGTGTTCAGTGTAGAGTGAAATTATTTTTTTGGGGGGAAAACAAAATTTGACCTCAAGCCATGTTTGCTTTCAGCTAGTGTGAAGGCTACAAACAAAAGGGCTTTCTTTAAACACATTCCTTGAGGTTAGAAGTCTTTCCCTGCAGTGCCTTATAAAACCCTGTGACTGGCAGGTCATAAGCCTACACAGGTCTATCAGCAGCCTGCAAACTCTGCTACTACCTTGGACCACCTCCTGTGCTGATCAAGAGGATTCTATTTGCTGGTGAGTATAATGCACTCTTTATATGTCCACATATCTAGGGCTAGAGTGCAGCTTCAGTAGGAGGCCAAGTATGACACATTTCCGAACGTTTACTTTAAATGGTCAGCAATCCTGAGCACTTTGTGCTAATGCTGATAGAAATATGGTATTAATTACACTGCAGTAGCTGGCTGGTGTGGGTGAAATACAGACAGGGACCTCGTGTCAGCCTGTGGTTAATGGATCTGCTGCAGCTCTCACATTTAGGTTTATGTAAACAGTATACATTTGTATCCTTTGGCTATTTTAAGAAGGAGAAAATGTTGTGAGCTATTCAGTGACAGACAATACAGCACTGTACTCTGGAGGAAGGAATATGACTATAATCACCGCTGTATCTCACACTTGGCAATGGTGAGCAGAGAAAGACTTCACACACTAAGTTACATTAGGACAAAGATCTCTAGAAAACACATACAATGTCAGACTATATAGGCTTGTGATGTATAAGGCCAGCCAGTGAATAACCCTCTCCATGGCTGCTTCCATCACTCCAAATAAACTAAATGTGAAACCCCACAATTTTCACCCGTAATGACCTCAGATGGTCCTCAGCTTTGGGGTTACATGACCTAGCATCAGACTGGACATTCATAAAGGCCAAAGAACCTGGGGCCCAATTTGGCTCTGAGTGGTGATTTCTTAGCTTCTGTATTTGGGAGATCTGCTATATGGGGGCACATGACTACTTCTAAGTGTTCTATCGTGATGCAAATAGCTACTTGATTCTGTTGTCTGGTGATACATGACCAGGGGCATAGCAATAGCCATAGCAGCTGCTATGGGGCCCTGGAGCATAGGGGGCCCAGGTGGTACTTAATGTATTCACCATTAACTTTGTGTTCCTCCACCCACTGACTTTGTCTCAGTGCCCATAAACTAGATGCAATGTAGATAGCATGAGAATGTAAATTACCCAATTAACTCATATCCATACAGTAGGGGCAGGTGGCATTGCTTAAGAGTGCCTATATCTGAGGGCCCTATAAAAGCTTTGCTATGGGGCCCCATGATCTCTAGCTATGCCACTGTACATGACTATAACATGCCACTGTACATTTATTTATTTTTATTTATTTATTTATTGTATTTATAAAGCGCCAACATATTACGCAGCGCTGCCCGGGGGATCGCTCAAACTCACTCTTATCAAGCGAACGACAGTCTGTACACACGCCTGATTTAGCGGGCGAACGACTGAACGACGGGACGTTCAAACGACCCGTCGTTCACGTAAATCCGACGTGTGTATGGGCCTATAGAGACACTGACTTCTGTTATCTGGGAACACACTTTAATTACTTATCTTACAGAACAATTGCTGCTTAATTTGGAGGTCTGGAAGTCACATGTCTACTTAATTCTGGTATCTGGGTAACCCAGCTGCTTCATTTTGGTATCTTTGGGCCACCCAGCCACCAAATGAATCAGCTGAGATAGAATGAAGGGAGATGGCACAGCATGGGCTTCAGGCAAATGCTGCTTTGGAGCAATTTGCCCTTTTATTTCATGTGCAGCCTCCTCTTCCATGTGCAACCTTCGCATACAGTAAACTTTTTCAAGCCATTCTTGTTCAGTTGCATCCTGGTCTTCATTGTGCACTAGAAATTATCAATTAGGTGCTGATAGTTCTGTCTTGCATGCAAGTTTTATGCAAGTTGTACACAGCTCTGTACTTCCCTTTCGATTTTGAATGGCCCAGTTCGAAGATACAACCCACCTGCATTAAATTTGTATACAAGCCAGAATATTTAAAATCACATTCACCACCTCTTATGTACAGCAGCCAACTCCACCCTTCCTCCTTGGGCAACATCCACCCTAGGCCTTAACCTATGAGGCCTTTGCAGAAATATGGCCTCATGCCCTATGTCCATCTCTGATCTTTAATGTATGTCTTCAGTGATAACTCTACCTGATCTCCTCCTCCCTACAGACACTGATTGGCCTTCTGCGGCTTGGCAAATCAAATATTGCCGACATGATGAAAGGTTTTATAAATGGAAGATGCTGGCTCTATATGAATCAATAATAATAATAAAGTTACACTTTACTAGCTTCTACATTAAAAAAAATAAAACCTCCATCTTCTTCTCAGCTATGTGATCCTTCACAAGGCACAAGGTAGCCATCATTCTGGCTGCTGATATTATTAGAGATGGCCCGAACCTCTGATTTTCGGTTTGTGAACCGCGAACACGAACTTCCGCAAAAGTTTGGTTCGAGCGAACTTTCGCGAACCGCAATAGACTTCAATGGGGAGGTGAACTTTGACTGTCCAGCTGATCAAATTTGGTCTGTCCACAATGAAGCAACGACCTTATTATCTTGGGTGTGCACCCCCTCCCCCCCGAGACACTCATATAGCCGGCGGTCATTGCTTCATTGTGATACGCATGCCCCTTCACCGCGGCAAGGTAATGATCACGAAGGGGAATTGGCGCATGTACATGCCTTTTGTTTTGTTGTTGCAGCTGCAGTGCAGCCAGAAAAATTAGGCAGGCATGTAAACACACCAGAAAAATTAGTATAACGGCCGCTGCTAACAGCGGCCTTAAAAAATCAGTAATCCACCTGGAGTCCTGGACCCTGTTTGTGGTGGAGGAGAAGGCAGTCAAGCGGCCTGCGGGCAGAGGTGCTGTGTGGGGAGTGACTTAGTCTTGGGGCAGGCAGTCACACAGGTGCACTTAACAGGTATGCACGGAGTGGTATATCACACTGCGTGCACTTACGTAGGTAGGTGGGTGCACTGAACACAACAGGTAGGTATATGCAGTGATGATTATTACAAATGTGCACCTGTCAAACACACGTACCGTGAACAGGTACAGTGACTGGTGGTATTAAATATCACACTGCATGCGCTCACGTAGCTAGGTGCGTGCACTGAAGTGAACAACAGGTAGGTATATGCAGTGATGGGTATTACAAATGTGCACCTGTCACACACACGTACCGTGAACAGGTACAGTGACTGGTGGTATTAAATATCACACTGCGTGCGCTCACATAGGTAGGTGGGTGCACTGAAGTGAACAACAGGTAGGTATATGCAGTGATTATAATGTGCACCTGTCACACACAGGCAGGTACCGGACAGGCACATTGACAGTGCGTGCGCTCACGTAGGTAGGTGGGTACACTGAAGTGAACAACAGGTAGGTATATGCAGTGATGGGTATTACAATGTGCACCTGTCACATATAGACAGGTACTGGACAGGCACAGTGACACTGTATGCGCTCACGTAGGTAGGTGGGTGCACTGTGAACAACATGTAGGTATATGCAGTATTGGGTATTACAATGTGCACCTGTCACACACACAGGTAGTCACTGAATGTGCTGGGACTGGCAGTGGCACACACAGTAGGAATTACCAAGGCTGTCTATGCAACACAAGTGTCTGTGGGACACACACACAAAAAAAAAAAGATCACAAGAACAAGATTAGCTCTCAAAAGAGCTGTTGAGGGGAGCTTTTTTAGCATAAGAATCAGCTAGGAGCAAGCTAACAAGCCTACAAGAGTTCCCGGTTCTCCGCGAATGCGAACCACGGAAGTTCGCCGGGAACCGGTCGGGCCATCTCTAGATATTTTCTGTCTATAAACCAAGATGCCACACAAGATGCCAATACACATGCACACCTGCTGGCCAGCATTTGGTCTCAACTGATAGTCCAGTATTGGCAAGATGCTGCGTGATAGTGTATGAACATATGGCCAGGGTGACAAGCACAGATCTCACCAACTAACTAAGCTTTCCCTATGAGAGTCTGCAGCAGCTCTCCCTTCTCTAATTACTGCAGGCACATGAGTGAGTCCAATGCCTGACGCTGCCTGCCTTTTATAAGGGGGGAATGGCTCCAGGAGGGAGTGTAGCTTGATTGACTACAATGTGCCTGCTGACTGTGAGGTAGAGGGTCAAAATTGACCCTAATGATGCACTATGGGGGCGAATCGAACCTCCGGAAAAGTTCCCGGTTCTCTGCGAATGCGAACCACGGAAGTTTGCCGGGAACCGTTCGCCGGCGAACCATTCGGGCCATCTCTAGATATTATCTGTCTTTAAACCAAGATGCCACACACCAGCTGAAAGCTGGCGTCAGGCTGACGGAGGGGAAACAGTGTCTGCATTGTAGATTAATTTGCAAGAAGTGACGTGCTATATGGTTTAATGAAACAACTGAAAGTCATAATTTCATGTAAATTCAGCACATTAGTAAAAATGTGCTAAGATAGTGGACAATTGAGACTTAGATGTGTTTGTGGATGGGGATTTGGGAGATGCTTCGCTTGCCTCTAATATTCTGCAGGTGTAATACCCTAAATACCTTTGATGCAAGAGACATCGGTAAGGATACATGTGTTCATACACAAATAAAGCGTCAGTGCTCAAAACTTAGGTAAAATTGGGTATTTATAGAAAACCAGTCAAGATTACAGAGTATACTGCGGAGGGTTAACCCAGGCCTCCTGAAAACATGAATCAATGGGACCTCATGAGCCACATTAGCCTAATTAGATGGACCGGCCCCAGTCATCACACACACCCAATACACATATACACCTGCTGGCCAGGATTTGGTCTCAACTGATAGTCCAGTATTGGAAAGATTCTGCGCGATAGTGTATGAACATATGGCCGGAGTGACAAGCACAGATCTCACTGCTCCTCCCTGGATATATAACGCATTGCGACGAAGACATCAAGGGATAAAGCGTGTCCGGCGATGCTGGGATCTCGTTGGCTGCTCATGTGATGAGCAGCCACGCACACACACTGGACATGCTGGTGCTGTGTCACACGTGGGTCCTAAGGTCTGCCCAGTTCCACCTCGTCCCTGCCTTCGTTTCACCTAATCACTGGGCTTTCTCAAGGCAACCAGAGAGCAACTCTAGGCAACCAGAGAGAAAACTACATAAGTAGAACCTCTGAATATGAATAAATATGCCAATTTTCACTCACTTGAAATGGATTACTTAATTGGTCACTTAATTAGCTACCAACGCATCGGCCAACAGCTTGCGGGTTTGACTCCAAGAGATCCAAGACAAATTTGCATGTCCCACTAATTTAAAACTGTTCTGTAGTGAAGACAAAGCATGATTAACATACATTTCTACTTAATGTGATTGTTTTGTATTTTGCTCAACGAGAAGGACAATTCACATGATGAGCTGAAGTTCACATTACTTGTGTCGCAGACATAACACAATGCATACATTGCATGTTCACTGTTCAGTAATCAGTCATCAGCCTTCCGAATTGAACTATTCCGCTGCAAAGCTCTGGTTCAGTCATTATGGATTTCACTCATTTGAATAAACGTAAAGCCCAAGAATGAAAAAGTCAAATTATGAAAGCAATCATCTTGATTGGTGTCCATTATAAGTATTACCTTTGGATTTAAACTTCTCACATTGCATAATCCTCTGTGTAGTTGTGTTTGTGGTAGCTGTGCATCTATCCATACCGACTTAAGACCTCTCTTGTCTATTATTTCCTGATAGAAAAGTTGAGGTCTAACGATGGGCATGCACTGTGTAGATGTGAATGGTTGATCATTATCCCCTCCCTTTGGAATCTTGGTCACAGGGCAGTATTCGAATATGATAATGACCCCAAACACACCACCAACATGACCACTGCCTTGCTAAAGCAACTGGGAATAAAGGTGCTGAAATGGCCAAGCATGTCTTCAGACCTAAACCCTATTGAGCATCTGTGGGGTACCCTTAAATAGAAGGTGGAGAAGTGCAAGGTTTCCAACATTCTCCACCTACCTTGTGATGTCGTCATGGAGCAGTGGAAGAGGATTTCAGTGACAACCTGTGAAGCTCTAGCAAACTCAAAGTCTAACAAAGTTAAGGCAGCGCAGGAAAATAATGGCGGGCACACAAAATATCGACACTGAGCAGAATTTTGACATTCTCCACTTTTGTTGCCAGCGGTTTAGACAATTATGGCTGTGTGTTGAGTTATTTTCATAGGACAGCAAATTTATACCATTACACAAACTGTACACTGACTACATTGTATCAACAAATCATTCTTCAGTACTGTCCTATGAAAAAATATTTACTCTGGAAGATCAACAGATTTTTTTTTTTTTTGCTCAACAGGCAAAGGGGGGAAAATTATGGCAGAAAATTAGGATTTTAAGTTAGGGGTAAAGTAAGATTTTACAAAGGGCAGTCGCACACTAAATCATGTAAAAATTAATATTGTACAAAAAATTAAGTTATTAACCTCCTGACTCTTTCTCTCATTGGTCAGGTGGTTGATGTATGCTTTTTGCTTCTGGGGCTACCGTACAACTGTACAACAGTACAGCGGGCTGTTTCAGAGTGCAGCAGTGTTGTGGCAGGAGTCTCGGTAGTGCAGCAGAGGTAGTCCAATGCTGGGAAGGGGTGCTGGTAAGGTTGGTTTGATCTGAATAAACTGAAAATCACACTGATAATGGGCACCTTTTAGGGATCATTTGCACTAACGGCACTATTGACCTGTCCACACCGTGCCATGCACCAGGGCATTTCTTTGATACTGATAGTGTTGTGGCAAAAATGTTCTTTTTAATTTTTGCCCTTGTTTTATGTAACAATCTCCTATACCAAATAATTTCTGCAAACTAGTATATGTATATGGTGCCTGCATAATATATATTATGAAAAATGAGTTTCTCAGCATTTTACCTTTAAAGGGAAGGTTCAAGCAAAATAAAAAAATGAGTTTCACTTACCTGGGGCTTCTACCAGCCCCATGCAGCCATCCTGTGCCCTCCTAGTCACTCACTGCTGCTCCAGTCCCCCCGCTGGCAGCTTGCCAACCTCGGATTTCGGCGGGACACATTGCGTACATTTTTACGTTTTCCCGCCAGTGCAGGAACATTAACACATACATTTTTACGCGTTACTGGTTTAATGCGTACATTTTTATGCATTGAACCACTAACGCGTAAAAATGTATGTGCTTGGACATTCCCTTTAACCACTTCAGCCCTCAGTCGTTTTCACTTTATGCATCCGAGCAATGTTTACCTCCCATTCATTAGCCTATAACTTTATCACTACTTATCACAATGAACCGATCTATATCTTGTTTTTTCCGCCACCAATTAGGCTTTCTTTAGGTGGTACATGTTGCTAAGAGCTACCTTACTGTAAATGCATTTTAACAGTAAGAATAAGAAAAAAAACTGAAAAAATTCATTATTTCTCAGTTTTCGGCCATTATAGTTTTAAAATAATACATGCCTCCATAATTAAAACTCACGTATTGTATTTGCCCTTTTTTCCCGGTTATTACACCGTTTAAATTATGTCCCTATCACAATGTATGGCAACAACATTTTATTTGGAAATAAAAGTGCATTTTTTCCGTTTTGCATCCATCACTATTTACAAGCTTATAATAGAAAAAAAAAATAGAAATATTTCCTCTTTACATAGATATTTAAAAAGTTTAGACCCTTAGCTAAATATTTATGTGGTTTTTTATTGTAATTTTTTTTTATATAATTATTAACCTCCCTGGCGGTATATTAAAAACCGCCAGGGGGCAGCGCTGACGTTTTTTGCTTTTTTTTTTAAATCATGTAGCGAGCCTAGGGCTCGCTACATGATAGCCGCTGCTCAGCGGCATCCCCCCAGCCCCTCCGATCGCCTCCGGCGATAGGTGATCAGGAAATCCCGTTCAAAGAACGGGATTTCCTGGAGAGCTTCCCCCGTCGCCATGGCGGGATGACGTCACCGACGTCATGGACGTCGTGACATCTAAGGGAGACCCGATCCACCCCTTAGCGCTGCCCTTTTCTATGTAGATGTAGTTTTACTTTTTGGCCACAAGATGGCAACCTTAGGTTTGTTTACATGATGTCACTCTAAGCGTAACATGTAGGCTTAGAGGGACGTAGGGGGGACGTAGGAGGCAGAAAAAGATAGGCTTCCAAGAGAAGCTGTCACTTTTTCTGCGGGGGAGAGGAATCAGTGATCAGGCACCATAGCCCGATTCACTGATTCCCTGGCTAATGAACCGCGGGCCGGGAGCGTGCGTGCGCGATCGGCCGCGGGAGCGCACATGGCTTCCTGGACGTAGCTTTTACGTCCAGGAGGCAAAAGTAGTTAAACATAGTTTTTATGATAACAATTTAAAAACTGCAAGTCAAGATACAGACTGATATATAATATCTGGGAACCTGGAAAGCAGACTGCCTATTTGTTACTTTTATTGTGTCAGGTATGGCATTTACATGTAACAGTGACATTGGTGGTCATTTTATAAATCCAAATTTGCCAAAAACAAAAGTAGAAACCACTAGGATATAACCTGAAGCAATTCTACTGAAGGAGCTGACAGCAGGCTGTGGCAGGGATACCAATGTACAGTATTTCAGATTGCAAATAGGAAGTGCAAAGACAGGACTTTGTAAGACAGTGTGATCTGCAAATCTAACAGCCCAGGCTGCAGATAGTGCCTTGTGAAATATGAAGATATTAATGTAACTCACCCTCATGAATAAATAGGAAATTAGAAAATGCAGCAACACTGTTTGTAGTATAAAACAGCCCTAACAGCTCATGCCTTTCCTTCTCTGGACTAGTGTAATCACAAGTGCTTAGCGTTTTTTTAACCACTTGAGGACCACAGTGTTAAACCCCCCTAAAAACTAGGCCATTTTCCAATAAATTGACCACTGCAGCTTTAAAGCCTTGCTGCAGGGCCGTTCATGTCAGCACACAAGTGATTCCCCCCTTTCTCCCCACAAACAGATCTTTCTGTTGGTGGGGTCTGATCGCCCCTCGCATGTTTATTTATTTTTTTGTAAATATTTATTTCTATTTTTCACAAATACATTTCCCTCCCTCCCTCCGCCAGCCGATCACCCCTGAGCCATTGCAGGGGACAGCCGTGTCACACTGCCTTAGATCGCAGTGCTGTACAGGGTAATTAGACGGTGCTGTATAATGTAAATAGACGGCAGTCGGCAATCGCCACTGGGAGGCTGAAGGCTGAGATCTCCTGCAAAACAGGCCCCAAGGACCTTATGCTGGTCGGCGTTTTGCGGTCCTGGGGCTGCCGCCGCGGCCACACCCATCGGCGTGACGCGGTCAGCAAGAGGTTAAGCGAATTTTATAAGCGATATCAGGCATGCGCCTAGCGATTTTCTATTGATTGCGCAGAAAAAGTGGGATCAGCGCATCACCAGGCCGCCTCTGAATGGCCTCAGCTCAGAGATGCGCTGAGCCCCCCCAGGAACTGCAAACGCACCTTGAACCCAAACAGAGGCTCTGCATATACACCAAAGAAAAACTAACAAGTGGGAGCAGCTGACCAAAATTAAAACAAACATAGCAAAGAAATGAACAGCGCTACTTAAAAACAGATGAATGCTTACCTGCAAAAAAGTGCAGACCCCACTCATGGGATACAAATACACAATGAGCATACATACAACCTGTCTACCACTTGGAGGATGTTAGTTTCCACTAACAGCTTGCAATGCAATTTGTTAGGTACTCGTCCCTCCCACTGTCGAAGAAGTCTTTCCTCCATGGGAGGGGACCTAACACTAACTAAAACCTACCTATGCATATGCATAGCCTGGGCACGCTACCAGTAAAATTAAGAATTGCGCTGAAAAAGTGGGTCAGCGCATCACCAGGCCGCCTCTGAATGGCCTCAGCTCAGAGATGCGCTGAGCCCCCCCAGGAACTGCAAACGCACCTTGAACCCAAACAGAGGCTCTGCATATACACCAAAGAAAAACTAACAAGTGGGAGCAGCTGACCAGAATTAAAACAAACATAGCAAAGAAATGAACAGCGCTACTTAAAAACAGATGAATGCTTACCTGCAAAAAAGTGCAGACCCCACTCATGGGATACAAATACACAATGAGCATACATACAACCTGTCTACCACTTGGAGGATGTTAGTTTCCACTAACAGCTTGCAATGCAATTTGTTAGGTACTCGTCCCTCCCACTGTCGAAGAAGTCTTTCCTCCATGTACTCGTCCCTCCCTTCGACAGTGGGAGGGATGAGTACCTAACAAATTGCATTGCAAGCTGTTAGTGGAAACTAACATCCTCCAAGTGGTAGACAGGTTGTATGTATGCTCATTGTGTATTTGTATCCCATGAGTGGGGTCTGCACATTTTTGCAGGTAAGCATTCATCTGTTTTTAAGTAGCGCTGTTCATTTCTTTGCTATGTTTGTTTTAATTCTGGTCAGCTGCTCCCACTTGTTAGTTTTTCTTTGGTGTATATGCAGAGCCTCTGTTTGGGTTCAAGGTGCGTTTGCAGTTCCTGGGGGGGCTCAGCGCATCTCTGAGCTGAGGCCATTCAGAGGCGGCCTGGTGATGCGCTGATCCCACTTTTTCTGCGCAATTCTTAATTTTACTGGTAGCGCGCCCAGGCTATGCATATGCATAGGTAGGTTTTAGTTAGTGTTAGGTCCCCTCCCATGGAGGAAAGACTTCTTCGACAGTGGGAGGGACGAGTACCTAACAAATTGCATTGCAAGCTGTTAGTGGAAACTAACATCCTCCAAGTGGTAGACAGGTTGTATGTATGCTCATTGTGTATTTGTATCCCATGAGTGGGGTCTGCACTTTTTTGCAGGTAAGCATTCATCTGTTTTTAAGTAGCGCTGTTCATTTCTTTGCTATGTTTGTTTTAATTCTGGTCAGCTGCTCCCACTTGTTAGTTTTTCTTTGGTGTATATGCAGAGCCTCTGTTTGGGTTCAAGGTGCGTTTGCAGTTCCTGGGGGGGCTCAGCGCATCTCTGAGCTGAGGCCATTCAGAGGCGGCCTGGTGATGCGCTGATCCCACTTTTTCTGCGCAATTCTTAATTTTACTGGTAGCGCGCCCAGGCTATGCATATGCATAGGTAGGTTTTAGTTAGTGTTAGGTCCCCTCCCATGGAGGAAAGACTTCTTCGACAGTGGGAGGGACGAGTACCTAACAAATTGCATTGCAAGCTGTTAGTGGAAACTAACATCCTCCAAGTGGTAGACAGGTTGTATGTATGCTCAGTGTGTATTTGTATCCCATGAGTGGGGTCTGCACTTTTTTGCAGGTAAGCATTCATCTGTTTTTAAGTAGCGCTGTTCATTTCTTTGCTATGATTTTCTATTGATGCCTAGGGATTTTTGGGGCCTTTTGGTTTAGCTATTTTATTAACTTTTTGTACACTTTGACCTGAAAGTGAACAGCTTTTGCATAAAAACGCTAGAAAAATCGCTCAGAGCTTTTCAGAGCAATTTTCCACTTTTCCTATACTTTACCTTGAGGCGTAATCACCTCAAAAAATGCTGCTGGATCCGTGTTTGTATTTGGGAAAAAATCACATTGCTCTGGGGTGGACAATTCCATTCAAAAACATTAGCCAAGCTTAGAAGCGCTCTTGGTGTGCACCAACCCCCTCTCTGTTTCAGCTGTTAGTTCAGAGGTACTAAATCAGGGCTTCCCAACCCTGTCCTCAAGTAGGACAACAATACATGTTTTTCAGGAAAACACAAACATGCACAGGTGGGGGGTAATTAGTGTCTCAGCAGAGCTGATTATCCACCTCTGTGGATTTCCACAAAAAAGGCACTGTTGGGGTTACTTGAGGACAGGTTTGTTAACCCCTGTACTAAATCATTTCAAACCCCATCACTCTCCATAACCAAGGTAGCTATCTATGGGTGTAGCTACCATGTAGGGGGGCTCCCTATCACATGACCAATGCGAGTCATGTGATCAGGAGCATTGTGAAGGGCAGCAGAGAGTGCTGCAGCTGTGATGCATGGAGAACCGCAGTGCTGGAAGCAGGTAAATATAACACTCCCTATGCTAATCTGCATGCAGATGGGAGGAGGAGGAGGGACCCCCAAAGCCCCTGGGCCCCCCTGCAATCACTGGGGTTGCAGGGGCTACTGTCATGCCCATGCAGCTGTCATAACCCCCTCCTTCTGCCCATAATAACCTACATGACTCCATTCCTCTCATGACGAGTGCAGCCTTTCCCCTCCCCCCCACCCCCCTGTAATAACGCCTCTCCCCCCCATAGCAAGTGTTGTCAGCATAACTTTTCTCTTCCCATAACAAGTGTGGCCTCATATGTTGATCCCATAACACGTTTAACCTCCCAATCCTCCTTTCCCACACTCCCAAATAACAAGTGCAATCGCTTGGTGCGCACACGCTACGCGCAGTTCTGGCAGCATAGCATGTGCTAGTTACGGCAATCCTTCTAAATAAGGCGCGATAGTGATGTAGCACGTAGTAGCTGCGGCACTAGGGAAGTATCGCGGTCATGCTACGTCATTATAGCAAATTATTTAGAAGGATTGGCTGTAACTAAAGAGCACACGCTACGCTGCCAGAACCGCGAGTAGTGTTAATCTAATTTATCCCCTGCTACTTGTGCATGGTAGGTTTGGCACACTTTGATGAATCTACCCCTAAGATCCTCAATGCAGATTATAGCAGCAGAGCTCCTGCACTGGATCTACTCGCTCAGCTCCACGTGGCTCTCACAGTTTCACGTCATGCAGTAAGACGTAGGAGCCATACAAAAGTGTGTAACATCATGCGGCTGCAATGAGGAGGAGCAGACCAGGCCGTGGAGCAGGTAATACACTGCTCTGCTGCACTAGTCTGGAGGCTAAGGCAGAGATAGCCATAGGTGATAGTCTGGAGGCCTTCTTCAGCAGCCACATGGGCCTCGATTGTTATGCCACTGCACAGACAGGTGTATCTATTATTAACATGTTCCATATGTGCTTTTTTTTAATGATACTGAGGTTACACTTTAAAGGGAACCTGAGAGTGATATTGAGGATGCCATATTTATTTCCCTTTAAACAATACCAGTTGCCTGGCAGTCCTTTGATCTTTCGGCACCGCAACCCTGAAATGAGCTTGAGTCCAAGCACCTGATCTGCATGTTTGTTCAGGGTCTGGGGGGAAAGGGCTTATTTCCACTGGGAACCACTGTGTTTTTGAATTCGTCTGCGGCTCCCATTCTGCTCCTTAGCTGCAGCCCAAATAAATATGTCAGCCTCCATATCATGCTCGCCTCAGGTTCCATTTAATTGTAACTTATTTGACATCACATTATTGAGCTGTTCATACACGCAGATAAAAAAAAAAAAAAAACTTTAGATACGCAGTAGTTACGGACGATGAAAAGCAGACACAAGGGCGTTAGTGTATTCTGGCCCTCATAGCATTTTTTTCTGTGGATTGTTTTGGCACGGGGCCGGTGGATGGGGGGCCCAATTGGCTTGCCCATTATGGGGCCCAGAAATTTCTGAAAGTGGCCCTGACTTTAGTATTTTGTTTGCACAGGACCTGAGAAAAACTTCTGCCTGAACATGATTTTTAGAAAAGTGTGTGGACATGTGCACAATATGATTGGATGTGAGGACATGTTTGAGAGACGCATCGCTCCCCCGATCCTGAGATCTGTACACAGACTGCAGTCATCAAGATGATTTCAGAGCTGTTGCAGTCTGGAAACCGAAATGCTTTTTTTCCCCACTGCCCAATTACATAAAAAACCAAAATAACACCACAGGTGTGTTGGTATCCACACAACATATTTATTACAAAATTTCGTGTTTTGACAAGAATTCTTCAAACTGACAGTCACCGAAAATCCTTCTGAAAATGCAGCAGTGGAAAATGAATTCTAACCCCTCGGATGGCCTGCCAAGCATAAACTCACTGCATATTTTTTTACTAAAAAATACATTTCATTCCCAAGCACGTCTTCAGAGCAAACTGTTGCCATAATATATTGTGTCCTTTTTGGTTCATTTTCTTAAAAAGTTCTTAAAAAGGGAAGGGGAAAAATTTAAATACAAAGTAGATTCCTAATCTCCTAAAGTCTCAACTGCTAACATAGTTTCTAAGTTCTAAAGAAGAAACAGTAACATAATAATTTTAATAATAATAAACAACAATCTATTCACATTTATTTATAATATAGTTTTACAGCTCTGTGTGGCGCCTCCTTAGAAGGATTACAAAATGTTACCACATGGTGTCAACAACAAGCCACATACATCTCTTCATAGTAGCTTTTTACTCTCACACTGGAGTGCTTCACTTCTTGTCAGCCAGTTGGTTTTCCAAGCTTTCCAGTCTTGCAGTCAGCTGGGCTAGTAAGAACGGTTAAGAAATATTTACAATATTGGAGGAGTCACTAGATTTCTACAACACCCACTGCAGGTCTCTACCTGTACATCCAGGAATACAATGCTACTAGAGAAAGACATTACGATGCTTAAATCAGTAGCCGATATCCCCTCTACCATGAGCAATCTGTACCTTTTCTCCAATAGATCAACAGGGACGTCTATGTGGCTGATATTTAGGTGAAACCCCTCCCACCGTGTGATGTCATTGCCATGGTCATGAAAGTATTCTGTGAAACTCGTCGTTGCATTGTGAGAGATAACAGCTTCCGTTATCTGCCAATTGCCAATGAAGCAGTATCTTGCTTTTGTGCATATCTAGTGTGTGTGTGTGTTTGTTTGTTTGTGTGTGTGTGTGTGTGTGTGTGTGTGTGTGTGTGTGTGTGTGTGTGTGTGTGTGTTGTGTATGTGTTGTGTGTTGTGTGTGTGTGTTGTGTGTGTTGTGTGTGTGTGTTGTGTGTGTTGTGTGTGAGTGTGTGTTGTGTGTGTAAGTGTGAACAAACAAACAAACAAACCTTTAAGCCTATCACATTGTTTTGGGTGTGTTTATAGATAAGGGCAGTTAGTGCTGTCCTCTTTTTCATGCCTGCTAGCAGTAAAGGTGCTGGCCTGTGGGCTCACAGAGGATCAATCATTTCTTGATCTATCTTCTATTTTTTTAACTCTTCACTTTGCAATGTCTTGATTTAGCTTTTTTCCCTATGACTATCTTTCAAAAAGTTACTGTTTAAAGGGAACCTAAACTGAGAAGGATATGGATTTTTCCTTTTAAAATAATACCAGTTGCCGGACTCTCCTGCTGATCCTGTGTCTCTCAATCGCAGATCACTTGCCGCTGCTCTCCTCTGTATAACCACGTATACACACTGCTTCCTGCTAAACAGGAAGTAGAGTGTCTATACGCGGCTATGCAGAGGAGGAGACCAGCGGCCAGTGAGCGGCGATTGGAACAGCAGGAAGGTGAGTTGCTCTATTGAATGCTTCCTGCTACTCTAACTCTGCAGCGGAGGGGGGAGCACGGAGGGGGGAGCACGGAGGGCGGCCCCGGGGAGAGGAAGGGAGGGAAAAGTTGGGCCGCCCTCCCCGCAGCTGACGCCCCCCTCCATTATGGGGGGCACCTATCTCACCTATACTGGGGGCACCTACCTATCTAACCTCTACTGGGGGTACCTACCTATCTAACCTATACTGGGGGCATCTACCTATCTAACCTATACTGGGGGCACCTACATATCTAACCTATACTGGGGGCATCTACCTATCTAACCTATACTGGGGGCACCTACCTATCTAACCTATACCGGGGGCACATGCCTATCTAACCTATACCGGGAGCAACAATACTGGCTACCTATACTGGAGGCACCTACCTGGCTAACCTATGCTGGGGACAATTATACTGGCCACCTATACTTGGGCACCTATATCTGGCTACCTATACTGGGGGGACATATAGCTGGCTACCTATACTTGGTGCAACTAGACCTGGCTAACCTATACTGCGGGCACCTATACCTTGCACCACCAGGAGGGGCACAATTTTTACACCCTCACAGTGGGTGCAATTTAGCCTAGAAACTGCCCTGCTTTTAGCCACAGCCCCTCAACAAGCATGCAGATCAGGTGCTCTGACTGAAGTCAGGCTGGATCAGCTGCATGCTTGTTTCAGGTGTGTGATTCAGCCGTTACTGCAGCAAAAGAGATCTGCAGGTCAGTAAAGCAACTGGTATTGTTTAAAAGGAAACATCCTTATTCCTCTCAGTTAAGGTTTCCTTTAAATCCAGCTGGAAAATTCAATACCACTTGTATGCAGCATGGCATTGGGACAATTCAGCAGTAATGGGTGCTTTTGGTTGGTCCAGTTCCACCCTGCATACCATTTGCATGCAAGCTGGAATTATTCACATCTCATTGGCGTACGTACAAAAAGGGCGCCTGGACAAAAAGGGCGCGGGGTGTAAACTCTAAATAATAATTAATCATTAATAGGGTTTATAAATATAGTGTGCTATATTTCGTTTACAAATAATGTTTAACAAAATTATAAATCATTAAATAATGTTTATGAAATCGGAAATTGTGAAAACGTTAATCTTCCCTGTTTCAAAAGTTAAACTTATAATTACGTTTATAAAAAAACCAATAATATATGTTTAATTGTTATAATTGTATATTATTGTGAATAACAGTCATTTATGGTTTGTTCTTATAATAAAATCTGAAAATATTGTTTATAAAGATGATATAAATATAACTACGTTCGTAATAAGTGTTGTAATACATTAGTAATTATTACTAAAATTTTACTAAAACTATACCTAAGCCTACTCTTACACAGAACCCTACCTGTACCTATCCCTAACCCCTAGACTCCCCTGTTGGTGCCTAAACCTAAGACCCCCCTGTTGGTGCCTAAACCTAAGACCCCCCTGTTGGTGCCTAAACCTAAGACCCCCCTGTTGGTGCCTAAGTAACCCTCCCTGTACCTACCCCTAACCCCTAGACCCCCCTCTTGGTGCCTAAACCTAAGACCCCCCTGTTGGTGCCTAAACCTAAGACCCCCCTGTTGGTGCCTAAACCTAAGACCCCCCTGTTAATGCCTAAACCTAAGACCCCCCTGTTAATGCCTAAACCTAAGACCCCCCTGTTGGTGCCTAAACCTAAGACCCCCCTGTTAATGCCTAAACCTAAGACCCCCCTGTTGGTGCCTAAACCTAAGACCCCCCTGTTGGTGCCTAAACCTAAGACCCCCCTTTATTATGTGGATAATTATGTTTTACTAATTGTGGATTAAAAAAATATTTTGCAATTTACGTTACGTACTGATCGCTTTATTTTGTGAATAATAATGTTTTACAAACAGTAAGGGATAAAACTTTAAATAATGTTTTAATTATTTAAATAAGATAAATATGTTTAGTATTTTCATAAACGTTATTCGGCACGGGTGCATTTTATAAACGTAAATCACCACAAGTTCAGTTATAAATCATTAAACAGCTCCGGGCGCCGTTTGTAAACTTTATTTAGCTCCTGGCGCCGTTTATAAACTTTATTTAGCTCCGGCGCCCTTTTTTCCTACCCGGCGCCCATTAAACGCTATTTATTATGGGAGTGAATGGCGGCGCCCTTTTTGTCCACTAGCGGCATGCGCCCTTTTTTCCCAGCTCCTCTCATTGACCATTTCTAGTCACCATTGTGAGATTATTATACATTAACTTTGATTGACAAGCTACTTTAACTGTGTTTTTTTTTTATTAGGACAGCAGGCTAAAATATTCTGAATGCAAATAAATAAATAAATAAAACATTATGTAAAAACCTGCAAAGCATGGTCTAAAAGTGGGTGTGGACATAATGTTGGCCATATATAGTGTAGTAGAGCAGATAATTGATATAATCATGACCTCTATTGTTTACCTAGAACCAGCTTGCACCATTAGATATAAGCCAACATTTCATGGGAATCTTGGCTAATATCGACTGTACCACCACCAACACAAACGTTTTGCAATGCATTACAAAACTATGGGCACTAATATTACTCTCATTCCACTATGCTCCTGACTCTCAGGACTAGATAAATAATGGACATGTTCAATAGATAAAATGACCACACCTGAAGGAGCAGTTCTCACCAACTATTAGTGAGTTTACCTGATGTTAGGCTACATCTAATAGTGTACTCAGGGCCGGCTCTCTCATGAAGCAAGGTGAAACACTTGCATCAGGCACAGAGATTACAGTGGCAGCATGTTTGTACTGTGTGTTTAATAATAATCATAATAATAATAATCCGAACATTTATATAGCGCTTTTCTCCTGTCGGACTCAAAGCACTCCAGAGCTGCAGCCACTGGGACGTGCTCAGGAGGCCACCCTGCAGTGTTAGGAAGTCTTGCCTTGAACTCCTTACTGAATAGGTACAGACCCTAGCCAGGATTCAAACCCTGGTCTCCCATGTCAAAGGCAGAGCCCTTAACCAGTACACTTACAGTATGCAGTCAGAGTAGGAGGGAAAGTAAAAGGATAACAAGCAAGGTGAAGAGATCATCATTGGGGAAAAGCAGCTTGTTGTGCTGTGTGAGGAGACAATGGGCTTGATTCACAAAAGAGTGCTAACTGTTAGCACGGCCGTTTTCGTGTGAATTTGCGGGTTCGCGCGCAATTAAACAGTTTCACTCGCAAACGCGATTTTTGCGCGAAAACGGTAACGAATTCGTGCACGCGAAAACAATAACGATTTCACGCATAAACATTTAATTGCGCGCGAACGCGAAAATTCACACAAAAATGGCAGTGCTAACAGTTAGCACTCTTTTGTGAATCAAGCCCAATGAGTGAGGAGGGGGAAGCAGGAGAGCAGCAATGTTTCATTTGATTTGCACAGCAGAAGGGAGAAGGTGGCAATGTTGTCTTGACTGAGAAGGAATGGAGGACGGCCGACTGGCTGAAGGTGAGAAGTTTGTCTGTCACAGACTCGTAGCCAGCCAGCCAATGTGTTATTGTGTTGAGCTGCAGCATGTCATGTCTCAAGTTGTTGCATATGCTTACTTGCTGACTGAGAACATTAAATGAAGCAGAGTAAAATCTCACAAATTTGCCTCAGGCAGCAAAAAGTCTAGAACTGGGCCTGATTGTATTAAGTTACGGCAGGCCTAATACTTGCAGTTCAAAGACAAACAGTAATATATCACACAATAACACTTTCTCCTGCTGACAATGACTAACAGATACATTAATCTGTAGGTGATATTGGGCCTGATTCACAAAGCAGTGCAAAGTGTTTGCACGCCTGTGAAAAGCCCTTTATCACGCCTAAACTCAGTTTAGGCGTGATAAAATGAAACTCGTGCGAAATTCCCGATAAAGAGCACAAAGCGGTGCTAACTCAGCAGTGCAAAGGTTATCACGCCTAAAGTCTTTTAGGCGTGATAACTGAGTTATCACCGCTTTGTGAATCAGGCCCAATTTGTATTGTGATTTTTTTTTTTTTTTTTTTTTACAAAAATGTGTCTGTATTGTCTCAAACCAGAGATAATATCTGTTTAACATTATTTGGATTATGGATGTTATGAGTACAGGTTTTTCCTGCTTATGCAGCCTGGGTGAATTAAGAAGGGGTTGTGGTTAATACATATGTCTTCTCAATGTTGTTTCAATACCTACAGTATGCCCCATGCCAGTGATCTGCAAACTTGGCTTTACAGCTGTTAAGGAACTACAAGTCCCATAATGCATTGCGAGAGTCTGACAGCCACAGTTATGATTCATAAAGGCAAATGCATTATGGGACTTGTAGTTCCTTAACAGCTGGAGAGCAAATCTTTGCAAACATAGAGACCTGGGCAGGAAAATTTACGGATAACAATTTTTTCCATAGACAGTAAGAAAGGGCTCAGTTTTGCAAAATGTTTATAAATTTAGGTACAAACCAGATTGGGATTAGGTATGAGCTCAGCAGTTTGGAATCTGCATTCTGAACGAAACTGAGGTTAACTTGTGGCGGGGTGAAGTTAACTCACCTTTGCTTCTGCCCATAACTGTTGCGCTAATGCGCTCCACATTGCACTCCATCTCTCCAATACTTCCTCCTTCAAACCTAGATGGAGGACGTATTGGAGTGATGTGGAATGCAACATGTTACACAATTTTTGGCACCTAATCCCATTTCTAAAAACACAAGGAGCTTTTTTTAGAGGAGCTTTTTAGTTCATTTAGCAGTAATAGTCAAAAAATACACCAAATGTACCAATTTGTGCCAGAACAGAGGGCAGAATCAAAGCCATAAACTCATGATCAATGTGGAAATTTACCAGCTGCTGGTCAATTGATTGGCTGTTTCTTGCTTTGGCATGGCCTATGGCACTTCCTTTTCCTGTTGAGCAGAAATTCGTATATTCCTTGAATTTTGTGCTACCACTATTAAGGTCCTTACCCACCACTTGATTTTCCCAATGACCAGTGATTCTTTTGAGCAACAAGCGATCGTTTCTGCGATCTCACGAAGTGGGTACAGACGTGTGATTACGCAAATGACATTTAGGGACAGGCGGTGATAACAACCGTCACAGGATTGCTGGATCCATCTTCTATGAGAGCTTAATCTCATAGAGTTGCAGAGGTTAGGACTTTCAAACTTGTATAAGCATTCTATTGCCATCGCCAATCTGCAGCCTAGCTGGCCCAGGCATACCTTGCTCCTCACTGGGGAGTAGCACACCATCAGCACATAAAAAGGATATGTTTATCTGCCAAGTTTCCAAGCGTTGTCAGGGTGTCTGTCTGGAAACTGACAAGATGCTCACATTCGCATGGGTTCTTAATCTCTGTCTCCCCAATGATCTCCTCTGCGGATAGAAATAAAACATACACAGGTGTAAAATATGTGCATAATAAAAATAAACTCAGAAAGATAACAGACTCTAATGTCACACTTTGTAGAGAATAGTTGGTAGGTGACTTAACCGCACAGTAAGGTCTGGTACACAAGAGAAGATTGGCAACCAACTTTTCAGGCGATTGATGTTCTCCATTTGGTAAGCTGACTTACATACAAGGTATGTATGGTAGCTGTCATGTCTGATCGTTTATGTCCAGTAGGTTCCATTGAGAATCACCTATATTGACTAACTGTATGCAAAAGCACATGCCATGTTATGTGCAGCATCGATCAATATTTACCCCACATCTGATCGTTTAACCACTGAAAAACTGATCAATTCTAATTGGCCAGTAAGACATTCACTTCTAAAAAATGTCCAGTCTGAACATTTAGATCAGATGAATGATTTATCTATTAGGATTAAATATTGCCGTATCATACGTATGAGCCCTGAATGCATGGTTCAGCAGTCCTTCTGAAGTAGCACAAGGTTAGAAATTTGCTTGCTTATTGCTTATTGTACAGCTCTTTGTAGTACAATATGTTGATAGTAAATATATTGCTGGTAATAAGAACAACAACAAACAACATACACTGTCATAGCAATCAACTTGCTATGCGATCTCCCATTTGAAAACTTCCTGCTTTATGAACCATAATTGCATCCCCCAGATTACATCCATAATCAAAGCAAAGCACTCTTGAAAACAAGTGAAATGCAATTTTCATTGTCCCTTGTTGTACCCTCAGATGTAAGATGATAGGTACCCAGTTTGCCCATTTTTGTCGAACCTGAGTGCCAGACTCATGTCTATGGGTGCTACTACATACATCACCAGATAACAGGCTAGCATATAACATCCAATAGATATTGTTTCATGGAAGCCAAGCTGGTGTTGGATGTGTCCAAGAGCAGCTTGGAAGGACTGGAGGCTTGCAGAGTATTGGCTATTCATTTTCTGACTATTTTTACCTTAGCTGTACAATTCACTTTTTGACTGGCTATGCAATATCTATCTTCATCATTTGCCTAACCCTGATCAATTCCTTAACCACTTGATGACCCACCCTTTACCCCCCCTTAAGGACCAGCGTGGTTTTTAGTGATCTGTGCTGGGTGGGCTCTACAGCCCCCAGCACAGATCAGGGTGCAGGCAGAGAGATCAGATTGCCCCCCTTTTTCCCCCCTATGGGGATGATGTGCCGGGGGGGTCTGATCTCTTCTGCCTGCGTGTGGCTGGCGGGGGGGCACCTCAAAGCCCCCCTCCGCGGCGAAATTCCCCCCTCCCTCTCCTACCTGTTCCCCCCCCCCCCGGTGATCGAGGCTGCACAGGACGCTATCCGTCCTGTGCAGCCAGTGACAGGACGTCCCCTGTCACATGGCGGCGATCCCCGGCCGCTGATTGGCCGGGGATCGCCGATCTGCCTTACGGCGCTGCTGCGCAGCAGCGCCATACAAATGTAAACAAAGCGGATTATTTCCGCTTGTGTTTACATTTAGCCTGCGAGCCGCCATCGGCGGCCCGCAGGCTATTCACGGAGCCCCCCGCCGTGATTTGACAGGAAGCAGCCGCTCGCGCGAGTGGCTGCTTCCTGATTAATCAGCCTGCAGCTGGTCCTGCAGCTGCCACTTTGCCGACGCACGGTATAAGCGTGCGGTCGGCAAGCGTGCGTCGGCAAGTGGTTAAAGAGACTCTGTAACAAAATTTTGAGCCTTATTACTTCTATCCTATAAGTTCCTATAGCTGTTCTAATGTGCTCTGTCTTACTGCAGCCTTTCCTAGTTGCACAGTGGCTGTGTTATCTCTGTTATATGATCTAATCTTGTCTCCTCTGTCGGGTCTGTGGGGCTCAGGCAGCCAGGCTGGAATGTGCTGTGCTGCTTGTGATTGGATAGATGCTATACACACCCTCTCCAGGCCCCCTGCACACTCTGTATGACTCACACACTGAGCTACTCTCAGCCTATCACTTGCTATGTCTTTTGTTTGTAAACACCGCATAAAAATGGCAATTACAAGCCAGGATTGCAGCAGGGAGTGGCACAAACAGCACAGAGGGGCCCAGGAGAACATAATGAATAGAATGGTATGCTTTTTATTGTAAGAATTTTACAGTACAGATTCTCTTTAAGGCAGACCTAAAGATTAAATTCAAAAGTGAAAAAGTGCCATAATGACACTTACAATGATCGTTCCTCTCACTTTTTTTTTACCTATTGCAGCAACAGATTTCTGTATTAAGCAGGAGGGAAGCACTACCATAGCTTAGGCATGCGCCATAGTGCATCTGTCACTGTGAATATGGCAGGTGGCAGTACCCTGCTTCTCTTCACTCCTCTTCTCCTTTGACTGGCACATGACACGAGTGGGCTACTCTAAGAGCTACTTACCACCCTCCTATGGCATGACCTCTTAGGAAACTTTGCAACTGGTGTGGCAGTTTTTCAGGAGGGGACATGGCTAAACAACAAAACCTGTATTTCCTGCCACAAATAGTCAGTTTTTAAGGATTTATTCAAGCTTCTCTGGAATAACTTGTGTGGACTGTACTGACAGTGTGGCATTTATTTTTACACTTGCCTGCTTTAACACTAACCCCCTTCCTGAAAACTAACTTTAACACCCACCTTTTTTAAATTTAACCCATTCCGGATGCCTAAACCTACATTTTCCTCATGAACCATTGCTTGCAATGAATTACCCTACTTCAGTCTCCACAAGTGCCTCCCTTCATTCCAACTTCCTCCTCAGGCAAGCCATGTCACACTACCTCACACCTCACAACTTTTTGAGATAACAAAGAGGGACAGCTTTAAGACACATCCCTGCCTCACCCCTAGTTATGCCCCTACCACACCCCTTGTCAGGCATTTCATAAAAAATGAATAAGCAAAATATGTAATTTTATAATTCAAACAACACTGGTCCTTTTTATCATCACTAGCTTCCCTTCATTTTAACATTTACATATACATTGTTTGGTAGAAAATACATATATTTACAATACGTTGGCTTGCAAAAGTATTCGTCCCCTTGAAGTTTTCCACATTTTGTCATATTACTGCCACAAACATGAATCAATTTTATTGGAATTCCATGTGAAAGACCAATACAAAGTGGTGTACACGTGGGAAGTGGAACGAAAATCATACATGATTCCAAACATTTTTTACAAATGAATAACTGCAAAGTAGGGTGTGCGTAATTATTCAGCCCCCTTTGATCTGAGTGCAGTCAGGTGCCCATAGACATTGCCGGATGAGTGCTAAATAGAGTGCACCTGTGTGTAATCTAATGTCAGTACAAATACAGCTGCTCTGTGACAGCCTCAGAGGTTGTCTAAGAGAATATTGGGAGCAACAACACCATGAAGTCCAAAGAACACACCAGACAGGTCAGGGATAAAGTTGTTGAGACATTTATAGCAGGCTTAGGCTACAAAAAGATTGCCAAAGCCTTGAACATCTCACGGAGCACTGTTCAAGCGATGATTCAGAAATGGAAGGCGTATGGCACAACTGTAAACCTACCAAGACAAGGCCGTCCACCTAAACTTACAGGCCGAACAAGGAGAGCGCTGATCAGAAATGCAGTCAAGAGGCCCATGGTGACTCTGGATGAGCTGCAGAGATCTACAGCTCAGGTGGGGGAATCTGTCCATAGGACAACTATTAGTCATGCACTGTACAAAGTTGGCCTTTATGGAAGAGTGGCAAGAAGAAAGCCATTGTTAACAGAAAAGCATAAGAAATCCCATTTGCAGTTTGCCACAAGCCATGTGGGGGACACAGCAAACATGTGGAAGAAGGTGCTCTGGTCAAATGAGACCAAAATGGAACTTTTGGCCAAAATGCAAAACGCTATGTGTGGCGGAAAACTAACATTGCACATCACTCTGAACACACCATCCCCACTGTCAAATATGGTGGTGGCAGCATGATGCTCTGGGGTGCTTCTCTTCAGCAGGGACAGGGAAGCTGGTCAGAGTTGATGGGAAGATGGATGGAGCCAAATGCAGGGCAATCTTGGAAGAAAACCTCTAGGAGTCTGCAAAAGAGTTGAGACTGGGGTGGAGGTTCACCTTCCAGCAGGACAACGACCCTAAACATAAAGCCAGGGCAACAATGGAATGGTTTAAAACAAAACATATTCATGTGTTAGAATGGCCCAGACAAAGTCCAGATCTAAATCCAATCGAGAATTTGTGGCAAGATCTGAAAACTGCAGTTCACAAACGCTGTCCATCTAATCTGACTGAGCTGGAGCTGTTTTGCAAAGAAGAATGGGCAAGGATTTCAGTCTCTAGATATGCAAAGCTTGTAGAGACATACCCTAAAAGACTGGCAGCTGTAATTGCAGCAAAAGGGTGTTCTACAAAGTATTGACTCAGAGGGCTGAATAATTACGCACACCCCACTTTGCAGTTATTTATTTGTAAAAAAAAAAAATGTTTCGAATCATGTATGATTTTTATTCCACTTCTCATGTGTACACCACTTTGTATTGGTCTTTCATGTGGAATTCCAATAAAATTGATTCATGTTTGTGGCAGTAATATGACAAAATGTGGAAAACTTCAAGGGGGCCGAATACTTTTGAAAGCTTGAAAGAAAGGGGGAGAACCGAGAGCCCAATATGGTGTAGTATGTTAATGAGGTGATGTCTGATGCAAACACACACAATGGTTATACTCACAAGGATGGGTCGCCTCCAAGGCAACCACTGGATAAGCAGGCGGGGAGAATTGTAACCTGACCCCGCTCAGGGTTAAGAAGTCGCTCTCTGTAGATAGAAGAAAATGGGGATACACCCCTCCACCAAGGGTAGACTAAACAGTTATGTGGTATAACAACAAAGGCGCCAAGTAGAGTAAAATTAGTTAAAATTGTTAAAAAGGGGGAAATGGGTGGACTCACCTCCCTTCTGAAAAAATGGCCAGACAACGGGCAGGTTACTTCAAGTTTAAAGTAACATTTATTATGAGCTCCAAAAGTGCAACGCGTTTCACGGGTAACAGTCCCGCTTCTTCAGGCAAACAATTTTTGGAGGGAGCAAAGTCGGGTCAAGAGCCAGATATAGCGCCTCTGTCTAAACTTTTGGAGCTCATAATAAATTTTACTTTAAACTTGAAGTAACCTGCCCGTTGTCTGGCCATTTTTTCAGAAGGGAGGTGAGTCCACCCACTTCCCCCTTTTTAACAATTTTAACTAATTTTACTCTACTTGGCGCCTCTGTTGTTATACCACATAACTGAATACTTTTGAAAGTCACTGTAGATCTTTACATAAGTCCCGAAAGAGGGACAAACGAGGAAGAAAGGAGGCATAGAGGGACTGGATTCCAAAAGAGTTGGGAGCTCTGCTACCTAATCAGTCTAAAGAATATGATGCCTGATGGGTAAGGGGGGGGGGGGATGGTTGCAATAAGACCTTGCATGTCAGCAAATCTCTCAAACAAAAAAAACCCTTTTAGTACAATGTACCTGGACAAATGTTAAGTTTCAAGTCCTCAGCGATTAGATTCATTGTGGTAAAGTCTGCTGTGTAGAAAGAATGCTTGTTTACAGGGTCTGATGCGATTTCATTCAGTTCATCTTCTACTGCTTTCCCAACGCCCACAGCATACATAGTGATACCTGCAATGCAAAGAATGTGCAAAAGTGAGAATGCGCCAGCAGCCTCTCAGTCCCTGCCTTGTGTGAAATCTAGCAACGCTCTGTGAGTCCGGCCTGAGTGTGATGGAAGGAAACAAAACAGCTACAGGACGGCCTGTGTATATGAATGAGCATTCCATTACATATGTGATTTTCTCCTCTCTCCTGTGTACACACCGAAAGCTTCATTGACTGAGATGTTAAAGCTCATAAACCCACATAAATGCTTTTATATGACCAAAGCCACCACTTGGCTGGCAGGAGTAATAATCAGCTGTAGCAGCCACACCCAGAAGGCAGACACTGTGTCAGTTGACATTGACGCAGTGCCCATTGTCTTCTATGGGTCTGGCAGGGGTGCAGGGCCTGGAGGTATACAGAACTCACTGTGCCAAGTTACTTTGTGCTACAGGAAGAAGAGATACTGTCTTCAAAATGGAGGGGAACCCACCTAGAAAGGTAAGGCCAATCAAACTCCTTTCCAAATACAATGGAAAAAAATGCTTTCTATGAGCGTCCAACCCAATTGAAAAATTGCACTACTCCGTTTAACCAATTAACCAATACAGCTCCTTTCCAAATACATTACAGCACTGTTCAATATGCCAGACAGTGCAAGACCAGAATGCCAAAGCTGCCGATATACGCAAAGAAGTTCACGCAACACTCAACATGAGAATCATGTGATCATGCCAAACTTTTATAGTATCCCAAAATAGTCCATAACTGGATATGTCACATGTAGTTTATAGTAGTAGTGTGCAGTTTTTGTTTTGTGTAGACCCCCTGTGGTCTGAGTTGATAAGTGTAATGAATACAATCAGCATGTAATATGTGCTTTTTTATGTTTGACTTACCAGCTTCCTTTGCCCTTTTAGCCCATTCTGAAATGTCATCCTGAGAGCGGCCATCTGTAAACACCAAACCAATTTTGGGTACATTGGGTCTGGCTCCTTCCTGGTCAGAGAAACTGTGCTCCACCATATGTTTTAATGCCAGCCCGGTCATGGTTCCTTTCTCCATGTAATCAATGTTCCTCACTGCGTTGCTGATGTCCTTTGCTGTCTTAAATTGGTTCAGGGAAAACTCTGTGCGCACCCGACTGGAGTATTGGACCAATCCAACGTGTGTGCCGTGAGCTGACACATCCAGCGTGTCCACGATCTTTATCACAAACTGCTTCACCAACTCAAAGTTCTGAGGACGGACACTCTTGGAACCATCAATCACAAACACTAAATCAACGTAGCCAGTGGAGCATTCTGGAATATAAAAAGTATAACATAGTTTTACATTGAACCTATTGTCTCCATTCCAGGTTTACATTTATATATTGCTTTCTTATCACAATATATGATTTGATTTACCAAAAACTTTCAACACAAGCTGGACAGTTGTTGGCTGAAGCAGCCATTTGGGGTTGCCTCTACTGAGAAGCTAGCATATGTTCAGCAGCTTCAATGTGCTGCCAAGAGATTCGGAGTGCAAGATCTTCTCGACCAAGTATACATTGGGGTCATTGCAACCGTCCTTACCCCCCTCTTTTCATGCTGTTCCGTCATGCTCCGTACTTTAGTCCTTCCTTTGCCCTCTATAGCAGCTGAACCTGTAGGCTAGCAACTCATCTGTATACCACTCAGCACTGTACTGTCACCTTTCCTGTGGTGCACAGGGATGAGGTGGACAGGGTAAGCTCTGTATCCAAGGGAAGTGACTGGTTGGTGTCCCCTCCATTTCCAACCTGATTACCTTATTTAAGTGACAAATGGCTAGGAGGAATCTGAACAGAAAACATTATTGTTCAGTTCAGCCAAGTGGTATTTGACAATGAGTGGAAGACTTGGCTTATAGAGTACCCGAGCGGAAGTTGAAGGTAGAGTGAATGTTTTTTACATGTAATATGGTGTATGAGATGTATGAGTGTGGTATGGTAGTATTACACATGGTATGCTGCACCCTTTTGGAGAGACCGAGAGGGGAATAGATCTACTTATAGGATCATATTTGTCTTTCATTTTTTGAGCTTTTTTTTGTATTTGTACATATTTTCTATTATGATTAAAACAGTAATAAAAGAAAAATCAAACTATGATGCAACTCATACCCAAATATGGGAGTGCTTCAATGAAGCTGATAATTCTCTTAGGTGCAGTACCATGGGTACTTTGAGACACTAGGCTTGATTCACAAAGCCGTGCTAACAGTTAGCACCCTGGTGAAAAGCCCCTTATCACGCCTAAACTCAGTTTAGGCGTGATAAGTTTAGGCATGATAAGTTTAGGCATGATAAGTTTAGGCGTGATAAGTTTAAGCACCAACTGGGTTAGCACCGCAGTGCACAGCTGATCAAAAGTTTTGCGCTAGCAAAGTCTGGTGCACTTCGCATAGAGTTTAATGGCGCTCCTTTGCATGCGAGACTTTGCGCGCGATCTAAACTTATCTAAACTTATCACGCCTAAACTTATCATGCCTAAACTGGCTTTTCACCAGCGTGGTGCAATGGTTATCACGCCTAAAGTATTTTACAGGGTTACCACAGCTTTGTGAATCGAGCCCACTGAGTTTGAAAAAAAAATTAAAAAAAATAAAGAGTACCCGAGCCAAAACTGGGGTACAAAATTAGAGGCTTACTTAGAGAAGGAAGCCTCAGGATCCTCTTGAGGCTTCCCTCCTTGCTCTGATGGCCACATCACTAAGTTCGGCCCCCAGAAGATTAGCGACAATGCAGTAAGCTGGAGCTGTGGGCTCCATGCTACTGCGCATATGTGGGTGGGCTCAAACAGCTAGTGCACAGTCATGCTTCAGAAGGAAGAGCTGTGCGGCCCCGAGGTGGAGGGGGCCATGCTCAACAACAGATCAGTGAGGGAAGCCTCAATAGGATCTTGAGGCTTCCCTCTTTTAAGGTGTAGTACTTCACTATATTGGGTTTAAATATATACAGATAATTACCCACACATGTTGGTTCCAAGGGGAACTTGGAGAGTGGAAGTTCAACTGAGATGTAAGAGGTGCCCCACAAAAAGATTGTTTGATTAAAATGCTAGGGAATGCGGTGAATAAAGTTGCCTCGCCTTTGTCAATAAACCACTGATAGAGTATTAAAATCTTTAACAGCACTGAAAACAACGCGTTTCATGGGTCTCAGCCCACTTCATCAGGTTAATACAGTGTCCCATTCACATTCCCTAGCATTTTAATTGAATAATCTTTCTGTGGGGCGCCTCTTACATCCCAGTATCTGACAATGGCACAGGAGGTCAGCATTAAAAACCCCAGACAGCCAGATAATAATGCAAAAATGATTACCATGCATGGAACTTTATGTATGGCAATACGCCCCACAATATACTACATAATATAGAAAGCTTTTTATTATGATAGCATCAGGGTCCAGATACTACTCGATGAGAAACCGGTTTAAAATGTAATTTCTGAAGTAGCTATTGGCTAACCAAATAGCTTCTGCAGGTACCTTCCCTCCCTGGTCATGTGCCGCTTCTTAGTACTAAGATGTTTGCCATTTTATATAAACTTGCCTTGTTAAGAAGTTCAAATGTTTGTGCTCTTAGGGTACCTTATTAAACCAACCTGCCTGCAGCAAGCGCAGAAGGCAAATGTCACTGAACTACTCGTTTATCTGCCACTCATGAGCACCATTTGGGTTCAATTAAAATGCAGCCAAATGGCAGTGTTTCAAAGACCACTCTCCTTGTCAACGCTTGACACACTGTGGTGTTACTGCGCATCATGTGACATCTGAGCACGGTTGCAGCCCGATCATATGTGACTCCATGGAGGGCCGCTTGTCCAGTGCCAGTACCAAGTGCTAACAAGTTCTCAGCCAGGACAGGAGAGCAGATGACAAGCAGTGAATACACTGGTTTCAGCTCCTCATATGAAATAGACCTAAGAGGTGCAGATGTAAATAGCAGCAGGTGTGAGGTTTTCCTGGATACTCACTGTTACAGGTTTTTCCATCTGCTTGGAGCTCCTGTCCCTCTGGACAAATGCAGTGGTACGATCCTGGAGTGCTGACACACTTGAATTCACATCCATGGTCCACAATGTTACACATGTCATTAGCTGCAAGTAAAAAAAATTAAATTAATACACAAAAAAAACTTTTTAAAGTGGTAACCTAAAACTGTCCATAACTATAGTAGTGCTTCATATATTTCTCTTTATTTTATCGGTTGGTAGAGCCCAGGAATATTAGTCAGAAAATTGCAAAATCTTAAGGCTGGTGCACACCAAGAGCGGTTCTGAGCGTTTTTTAAAACGCTTGCGGGGGGGGGGGGGGGGGGTAAACTGATTGGTTAATGAATGCGAATGGGAGCGGTTGGTTTTTCCCCCAAACGCAAAGTCCTGCAGCATTTTTTAGATTTCTGAAGCGTTTCTGCCTCAATGTTAAAGTATAGGAAAGTGGAAAACCGCTCTGAAAAACATTAGATCAGAGCAGTTTTCCAAGCATTTTTGTTACAGAAGCTGTTCAGTTACAGCTCTGCTGTAACAAAATATAAAATCTGCTGCACAAACACGCTCCAAAAAAACAATAGGCATGTTTAGAAAACCTCTCTAAACATGCCTAGAATCGCTTTGAAAAACAGTTTGTGTTTGCGGATCCGCTAGCGGTTTTTGGTGTGCACTGACTGGCCCATAGACTAACCTGTACAACACAGATGCTAAAACTCACTGCTACATACCCTGCATTGACCTCACTATAAAATGAGATTGTGTGTGAGGCCATTTTTTTTTCTACCTAAAATCTTTCATTTATATTCAAGTAAATAAATAGTATGAAAAGGCCCATTTTTTTTCAAAATGGTGTTAAAGAGACTCTGTAACTTGAAAAAGATCCCCTGGGGGGTACTCACCTCGGGTGGGGGAAGCCTCCGGATCCTAATGAGGCTTCCCACGCCGTCCTGCGTCCCACGGGGGTCTCGCTGCAGCCCTCTGAACAGCCGGCGACAGGCCCGACTGTACTTTCAATATTTACCTTTGCTGGCTCCAGCGGGGGCGCTGTGGCTGCATTCGGCTCGGAAATAGACGGAAATACCTGATCTCCGTCGGGTCCGCTCTACTGCGCAGGCGCCGGAGACTTGCACCTGCGCAGTAGAGCGGACCCGACGGCGATCAGGTATTTCCGCCTACTTCGGAGCCGACAGCCATCAGAGCGCCTGCGCAGGAGCCAGGAAGGTAAATATTGCGTCACGGCTGTACGGAGGGCTACAGCGAGACCCCCGAGGGACGCAGGACGGCGTGGGAAGCCTCATTAGGATCCTGAGGCTTCCCCCACCCGAGGTGAGTACCCCCCAGGGGACGTTTTACCGTTACAGTTCCTCTTTAAAATAAATAATAAATGTATATGGAAGTATTGATCAGGGTCTCATTATAAGCACACTTAAAGGCATATTCCACTTTTGTTGTGAAACTTTTATTGAGAAAACTTTTGACACTCCCAACATGATTCACGATGAGCACAGATTTCGCATAATCGTAGCTTTTGCATTGTAATTCGCAATTATGATGCAAAATTTCGGGAAAAATCGTAAATGCATTTCGTTTGTAAATGTAATCTGGAACTGTAATTTCTCAATTTTGCGTAATTTTTGCACAATTTTGTGCCGACTTTAGCAGTTAATACAGGGTGGGCCATTTATATGGATACACCTTATCTATGGATACACCTTATATACCACACCATACCATCAATTTTTTTGTTCCAACAGTCTTGGAGGGATCTATCCAATGTGGGTTAGTGTCAGACCAATAGTGGTGGTTTTGATTGTTACCTTCACCATTCACATAAAATGGTGTATCCATATAAATGGTCTTATTAAGGTGTATCCATATAAATGGCCCACCCTGTAGAATAGGCCATTGTTGTGAAAATTACACAATTACGAGCGGATTACACAAAATCAATAGAATGTTCATATCGTCATTATATATGGCCATAAATGTACGCAAAATTGAGTCTACTAGTAGTTAGCAGATTACGATAATCACTAAACGTGGTACACATTTCATTTTTGCATGTCTTTTTCCACCTTGACTTATATTATGTATATAAGTTGTGATGTGCAACAAATAGAGGTGAATTATTATACAGGCATTTAATTGCCTCCTCCATGTGTCATTTTGCTGGAGGTCCAGGGGAGGATGCCTTTTTAAATTTACTCAATGAATTCCAATCCAGCCATATGCAAAAAAGCATGCAGGAGCCCTTGCTAGGGCCTATGGCTGTTTATGCATTGTATCTATGATTGAGGGATCCTTCTAGTTGTTGGGATTGAACTAGCTGATTTAATAAAACATCCTTTGAAGAGACATGCCACTGCAGCCTGGCTTTGGATTATTGCTTGTGACTTCAGATGATGCTATTTCATCTACAGGCTTTGGCAACCATTGCCTGGCCAGAGCCAATGTTAAAGCAGAGTCTTAGCATGGTTTCTTTTGCTGGGGTAGAGCCTGAGGCTTTCATGGAAGCATCTAAATTTGACAGTGTAAATCGGGTAAGTGATCGGGTAAATCGGGTTCTATTACAGTTTAAAAAAAAAATACTGTAGTATCTGAATACTGTTTGTTTTCTGTAGCCCCAAACTACCATTTTGTAGCCATAGAAAAAAAGCACCTTTTTTGCTTTTAGAGTGGCCTGAGTCCTGTCCAGTTCTCCAGAATCCATTCTCCCCCTCCCTACTGAGTTCTGCATTTATACCACTAAATACAAGTTAATTGAGAAAACAAACTCAGAAGACTTATCACAGGTGCTGAAAGTCGGTAAGTTAAGAATTTAGTAAGGTGCAGAAATAATTATTGAGAGTAAACCTGAAGCAAAAATAAACGTATGAGATAATAAATTGTATGTGTAGTACAGCTAAGAAATCGAAAATTAGTAGCAAAGAAAAAAGTCTCATGTTGTTTTCCAGTACAGGAACAATTAAAAAAAACCTTCAGCCTTCTCTGAGCTTTTTGGTCCAACTTGGGTCAAATAAAGTCCTGTTTTCTGAAGCACTTAAGCTGTCTATCACTGTTTCTTGCCTGTTTGGTATAAGGTTTTATAAAAAGCAATATAACTGAAAATAAAAACTAATGTTCTATTCGTTATCCGTACTACACATAAACACACATTCATTATATCATAAGTTTATTTTCGCTTTAGGTGTGCTTTAAGAGATAGCACTCAGAGGTGAGTCTAGCTGTCCATAGCTCTGAACTGCTTCACTCAGAAGCTGTGAAATCAGGAATTAGGGGCAGACAGGAGAAATATGCATTTACTTCACTATGCATGAGAAAGTGCAAGGGTCTGTTTGAGGTGGAGCAAGGGTTAAAATTTAACCCGACATCAACCAATCAGAGCCTTAAAGGCATCTTGAATGCCCAGCTAGGGTTTCTGAAAATTACTTGTTCAATATTGTAGAGGAATTCTGAACATATGGAATGCTGTATGCATGCAAACAATCCTTATATAACTGTTAACATTTGTAGAAGTCAAGTACTTTACCAACAAAGAAAATCTGAGCAATTACTGTATAACACAATGGATAAAAGAGCTTGGATAACAATGTACGAAACAAAAAAAGATATACAGCATTTATAAATCTACAGTAATTGTTTCAAGGGTAGCTCAAGTGACTTTTTTTAACATTTGCGTTTCTTAAAATAATATTGTTATTGTGTATAATGTTATTTTCTCAAATATAATGGGTTAAACTTAGCAATGGCTGGACTTTACTTAGCTTCTTACTTTGGAAAAAAACAAGCCCATTTCTCCTACTTTCAATTTTCAGGCCTATAAATGTCTCCACTAGTCCCCCACCACCACACACACACACACACACATACCCCTGGCAGCAGATTTACTAGCTAGGGCCCCCAAGCTAACCGTTATTGTTTCAACCTTTCCTTTCTTCAGTATCACCCCCATACTCCCCACCACCCATTTTTTCCAGGGTTCTCGGGAGGACGTGGGTGAGCCTGAACAAGGATCAGAACCACTGCTCTGGAGGCTCTGTAAGTTTACCAGTGGCGTGGGGGCAGGGAGCAGCATCAGCTCGCACACTGTAGCTTCACCCCTTGCACGAGTACCAGGGTAATAATGTTATTATGTGGTGTTCCTTGCTCCTGGAGTAGATCAAAGCCCACCACTTTGATCCTCACAGGGGGATGCTGCGCCGAATCGGATCCTGCAGCGGTTCCCTGCAATGTAGCAAAGTGCCGCGGATCAGCGTGGGAGATGACCGGCGATGATCAGAGTGTCAGACAGTGACCAACATTCTGATTAGATGTAGAGTACGCTGTGCCAGATTTTTTTCGGCAACAGCACCATCTAGCAGCAGCCACATTTTACTATGTTGAACTATGTTGGACATTGGGCCTATGGAGGAGTAGGCCAATGTCAGACTATGCCCAACATAGGATGGGAAAGAGTTTTAGGCCTCTTGCACACTGCAAGTGATTCAGATTCAGATTCCGCTTTTTAATCAGTTTTTACATCCGATTCAGATTCCGATTTGCAGTGTGCAGGGAGCAAACTGCAAACCGGAATCTGAATTGGATGTAAAAACTGATTAAAAAGCGGAATCTGAATCTGAATCGCTTGCAGTGTGCAAGAGGCCTTAAAAGGAACTAAATACGGCAGCCTCAATATCCCTCTCGTTTCAGTTTTCTTTTAACACTGAAATGCATAGATTTTATAGCAGTCTTTTTATGAGATTTATTTCAAGTCAATCAAATATGTTGATATGTGGTTATATCAATTGCACTCCTCTCTCAACACCCCCCTCTCTATATAAACGGGCTTGCTGCAACTCAAAATTGATGCCACATGTACACCTTGATAATTAAAACAATGTTTCTGGAGTGCGCTACCCCCTCCCACTGTCCACAAATACAAACAGTTCTGTTTAGTGCGTCCTTCACTGTCCACCGTCCACTTTCTGGTGCTCCAGGGGATTCTCCCGTTGTTGGCGCAATTCATATACAGAAAAAAAGGAACAAAAAACGAGACATCATAGTGCGATCCGTTTAAATTAGAAACGTATGGGGACCTTCACCCTATGGGGTCCGACTGTGTATCTTCTATATTAGGGGTCACCTCTATATGTGTGACTAACGGCCAACAGGTGGCACGCTCACCTTGCTGCAAGGCTGCCCAGCCCTACAGACAGCAACTGCGCTTAAGGGGTCAAACCAACTTCTTTTTCCACCGATCAATGGTAAGTCCAATCTCAAACAAAGCAGTGAGACAATATCATAGTGCAATCAAGCTTCCACAAAATCTCCATACATCAGATCAAAAGCACCTATAAATCTCCTGCTCACCCTTTCCTGCTGCTGTCCACACTCACAGACAGCTGTCCACGCTTTGGGTGTGCAGTGTTAGCCTCAATGCTCTGAATTACAATCCACTTCCACAGTGTGATAGCAGGATACCAGGCCTGACAGGCATATATCTATAAACTAAAAAGACTCCCAATAGTGTAAAATCCACGGTTTATTCCATAAAACTGAAGAGTAATACTCACAAACATCAATGTAAAAAGCGCTTTGTATGATTAAAACACCCAGAGGACGTCTCCTCCTGCTGCTGGTCACTTCCCTTCCAGGCTCCGCCCTACGCGTTACGTCATACGACTCATCAGGGGCTATTGGTTGGGAAGTGACCCAGCAGTCTCTTATATTCCCATATCTCATTTGCATACACATCTCATAAAACCTCATAACCCACCTATCCTTGCTCAATTCTTACTTGTATGGGATCCGCTCTCCATACCTTCCATTAAGCGTAATTCTTGTGTTCATATATACCTAGTTCTGCCCTGTTAGAAGTCTCTCCCTTAGACTACCATCCTCCGCACCAACCCAAAACTACATTACCCACAATACCCAAATCTCGCTGTCTCGCGAGACCTTGGCCCCAATGTGCTCTGCGGAGGGACTGCACATGCCACACTCTCTGCGTCCCGCACTCCCGCGAGACCTCGGCCGCCATATTACACATCCAAAGGCCTGTTTATCCAAACTACATTCCCCACACTCCCCCATCCTCGCGAGATTCTGACACTACTATCGGCCGGATTGCGATTATCCCAATGCGCACAATACGGCTATACCCAGTCTAAATCACGATCTCTCCGTTGGACCACCCCTCATATTCAAATCCTCACCACCCATTACACGTACTTCCACCCACCCTCATGTACTCCATACATGCCCATATCCCACTACTATTATTATCCCCCAAATTGTTACAGTAATCACATATCCATAAGTAATCACCCCCAAGTGTAAATACTATTTACAACCTCTCTAAAGCAAACCATATAGCTCAAAACACCAATACCAGTGTGCATATATGCATATTCCAGTAAAAATGTCCCACCATTATATAAACTAACTGTTAAACTTCCTCTATACGGTCTAAACTAACTGACCTTAAAGTGAACCTCAGTCAAACATTGTAAACTGTTCTGTTTTTATTAATCACTCCCAACTACAACCAGTGCACCCATTTACCCATACTCTGGAATATGCCACATATTATGCATATTCTATCTATCAATGTGAATGATTCCGTGTATATATTCTTAATGCCTATAAATCTATACTTTGGTGTGTACTCATATTGTAAACCAGGCCCCAAAAGTCATGAACCAACCTATCTGTTCTAATCATCAGAGATGAAACAATTTAGGTCCATCTCCACGTTTAGACCGTTCGGTGTCATTGTCTTCATCTCGAATATCCACTTTGTCTCCAATTTAGAGATTTCCCTTGTCTTGTGACACCCTCTCCAGTTACCTGACAGTTTTTCAATTGCGCAGAACTTCATATGACTCGGATCTTTCTGGTGACACAGCTTAAAATGTTTTGAAACGCTGTGCCCTTCAAATCCACGTTCAATGTTGTATACATGTTCAGATATCCGTTTCCTCAAAAGTCTAGTTGTCCTCCCAATATATTGGTATCCACATGCGCACCATAGTAGGTACACCACATGTGTGGAGTTACATGTGATACAATCCCTCATTTTATATGATCGGCCCGTCACTTCTGACATGTACTCATATTTTCTTTCTGAGCGGGTTATTTTGCATGGTCCACACTTCCTACACGGGAAGAACCCTTTCCTGCCCAACATGTCCCCTTTTCTCCGTTGGGGACCATCCACAAAAGAGGGTACCAAAATACTTTGTAAATTCCGGGCCTTTCTGTATATAAACTTAGGTTGGGGTGGTAAGTGCTGTCCTAATATATGATCGCTTTTAAGTATATTCCAGTGTCTTCGGATGATGCTCTCAATCTCCCTATACTGGCTATTATAATCCAGGAGTATGGCAAATTCCTGGTTATGTTCCACCCCATCTTCCTTATCCCTCAACAACAACTCCCTATCCATTTTTTCCACCTTACTGAATTCTTCCCACAACATGCTCCTATCATATCCCTTTTCCTCAAATCTTTGGATCAGGATTCCACTCTGCTCCCTGAAGTCCTCCTCATTAGTACAGTTCCTCTTTATCCGGCAGAACTGTCCTTTCGGAATGTTTTTTAACCATTTTTCATGATGGCAGCTATTCCTCGGAATGTATCCATTCCTGTCTGTTTTCTTGAAGAATGTTTTGGTCATAATTCTCTTCCCTACTTTTTTCAATTCCAGATCCAGAAAATTTATCCCAGTATCACTGCTTGTTGCTGAAAGTACAATCCCCAAATTGTTCTGATTGAGCCAATCGATATATATATCTATGCTCATCTCTCCATTCTTCCACACTATTAATAGGTCGTCAATATAACGCCACCATTGTTGTACCTGTGTACTTTTTCCGTCTCCGATGACCTGCCTTTCCCATTTATCCATGAAAATATTGGCAAGACTGGGGGCATACTTCGCCCCCATTGCACATCCCACCTTTTGTCTATAATACTCCCCTGCATACCAAAAATAGTTGTGCTTTAATGTATACACCAATAGTTGTATTAAGAAATCGATTTGTTGGAAGTTCAATTTCCCCTCCTGCACCAAACTCTCCCTCACTGCCTCCACTCCTTCTTCATGTGGGATTATGGTGTACAGGGAAGATACATCTGCTGTAACCAACAGGCACTTTTCATCCACTTCACTTTCCCTTAATATTTGTAGCATTTGTTTCGTATCTCTAATTAGATGTGGTAGTTTTACAACTATTGGCTGCAGGTATGTATCTATATACTCTCCTATGCGTTGATTCAGGCCGCCTATTCCGCTCACGATCGGCCTACCAGGTGGGCATTGTGCATCCTTGTGGATCTTCGGATTTTGATATAGGACAGGGATCCTGGGAGCATCCGGTAGTAAATATTTAAATTCCCTATCAAGTAGAATCCCATCCTCTAATCCTTGTCTCAAAATGTGGCATAATTCCTTCCTGTATTGCTGGGTGGGGTTTCCTCTTAATTTCTCATATGTATTTTCATCCCCTACTATGCGATCCATTTCTTGCCTATATTGTGCCCTACTCAGCACCACCACCCCTCCCCCCTTATCTGCCGGTCGAATTTCAATATCTTCCCTCTTTCTCAGGCCCTCAATGATCTTGTTATCCCAATCTTTTCTTGAATTCTCACATTTCTCAAGATCCCTAATGACCTGATTTTTGAACGCGTCCACCGTATTGCCTTTACCTTGATCCACTGGATTGAATCTAGACTTATTTTTGAGTCCAGTATGAACAAAGTGATCATTTTTAGTATCATTCCCCACCTTGGGACCCGGTTTACTCAAAAAGTACTTCTTAATATTTAGTGTCCTCGCATACTTATTCACATTAATATATGTGTCAAATTTGTTAAGCCCTTTTTTGGGGGCATACTTCAACCCTTTATCCAATACCCTCACTTCATCTGATGTCAAATTAGTGCCACTAATGTTAAAGATCCCCTGCCCAATCACTCCTTTCTTCTTATTTTTCCCATCCCCTCCCCTGCATCCCCGTCTATTCCTCTCTTCCTTCTTGTTCCAGGGTCTTCTCCTATATTCCACCGCCAATCCGTCTCCACCCCCCCACCCCCCCATGCCCTCTCTAAAAAACCCTGCTCACCATTCACATATTCATAGTGATTATAATTAGGAACATTCCTTAGTGGTTCATAACGATTAACATTCGTGGGTATTCCATATCCATCATTCCCCAACACTGTGCCCCCCTCTCTCCCATATTCAACTCCACCCCGTGACCCACCTCCCATTCTCTGATCACCCCCCTGAAATCCTCTTTGCAAATTTTCTTGATATTGACGGGTCGGGGCACCCCTCCAGTAGCTGCCACCTCTCGGGGGTCCCCCTCTCCCTCCACCCCGGGGGTTCCTCCCCCTGTTCCCTTGTGGGGGCTCCCACCATTCCTCTCTCTGTGCACCCCTCCCCTCTGGTCTACTGGGTTGTACGGGCTTATGTCCCCCTCCAGCATTACCCTGACTCGGGCCCTCACCCCCAGATGTCCCAACATTACCTTGTGTGACATCTTCCGTCACCTTGGTTTCCAGATCTTTTCTCTTTTTCTGCTCCATCTGCCACTTGTATGCCTGTCCCTCTTTGTATTCCAACCAATCCCTCTGGAACCGTGTCACTCTCTGCTCTCTAGCTTCTCTTTCCACCTTTTCCATTGTTTTATTCAATTCTGCAGAATACTGTAAGAATTGAGCAAGGATAGGTGGGTTATGAGGTTTTATGAGATGTGTATGCAAATGAGATATGGGAATATAAGAGACTGCTGGGTCACTTCCCAACCAATAGCCCCTGATGAGTCGTATGACGTAACGCGTAGGGCGGAGCCTGGAAGGGAAGTGACCAGCAGCAGGAGGAGACGTCCTCTGGGTGTTTTAATCATACAAAGCGCTTTTTACATTGATGTTTGTGAGTATTACTCTTCAGTTTTATGGAATAAACCGTGGATTTTACACTATTGGGAGTCTTTTTAGTTTATAGATATATGCCTGTCAGGCCTGGTATCCTGCTATCACACTGTGGAAGTGGATTGTAATTCAGAGCATTGAGGCTAACACTGCACACCCAAAGCGTGGACAGCTGTCTGTGAGTGTGGACAGCAGCAGGAAAGGGTGAGCAGGAGATTTATAGGTGCTTTTGATCTGATGTATGGAGATTTTGTGGAAGCTTGATTGCACTATGATATTGTCTCACTGCTTTGTTTGAGATTGGACTTACCATTGATCGGTGGAAAAAGAAGTTGGTTTGACCCCTTAAGCGCAGTTGCTGTCTGTAGGGCTGGGCAGCCTTGCAGCAAGGTGAGCGTGCCACCTGTTGGCCGTTAGTCACACATATAGAGGTGACCCCTAATATAGAAGATACACAGTCGGACCCCATAGGGTGAAGGTCCCCATACGTTTCTAATTTAAACGGATCGCACTATGATGTCTCGTTTTTTGTTCCTTTTTTTCTGTATATGAATTGCGCCAACAACGGGAGAATCCCCTGGAGCACCAGAAAGTGGACGGTGGACAGTGAAGGACGCACTAAACAGAACTGTTTGTATTTGTGGACAGTGGGAGGGGGTAGCGCACTCCAGAAACATTGTTTTAATCAAATATGTTGGCTTTAATTCAATATGATTTACATTTTTGGATTTTGCCAATTGGTATTTTGTTAAAATATAATTTGGTGGCATGATCGGCATTTTACCAACTTAGTAGCTCTATCATACAAGCACATCTTAACCACTTGCCGACCGCGCACTCATACCGTGCGTCGGCAAAGTGGCAGCTGCAGGACCAGCGACGCAGTAATGCGTCGCCAGCTGCAGGCTGATTAATCAGGAAGCAGCCGCTCGTGCGAGCGGCTGCTTCCTGTCAAATCACGGCGGGGGGCTCCGTGAATAGCCTGCGGGCCGCCGATGGCGGCTCGCAGGCTAAATGTAAACACAAGCGGAAATAATCCGCTTTGTTTACATTTGTACGGCGCTGCTGCGCAGCAGCGCCGTAAGGCAGATCGGCGATCCCCGGCCAATCAGCGGCCGGGGATCGCCGCCATGTGACAGGGGACGTCTCGTCACTGGCTGCACAGGACGGATAGCGTCCTGTGCAGCCCTGATCTCCTGGCGGGGGAGCAGGTAGGAGAGGGAGGGGGGATCTTCGCCACGGAGGGGGGCTTTGAGCTGCCCCACCCGCCAGCCACATGCAGGCATGAGAGATCGGACCCCCCCAGCACATCATCCCCCTAGTGGGGAAAAAAGGGGGGTGATCTGATCTCTCTGCCTGCTACATGATCTGTGCTGGGGGCTGCAGAGCCCACCCAGCACAGATCACTCAGCACAGCGCTGGTCCTTAAGGGGGGGTAAAGGGTGGGTCCTCAAGTGGTTAAAGTGAACCTTAAGCCAGAAAAAAAAAGAGTTTTACTCACCTGGGGCTTCTACCAGCCCCCTGCAGCAGTCCTGTGCCCTCGCAGTCACTCACTAATCCTCTGGTCCCCCGCTGCCAGCTAGTTTCGTTTTTGCCGACAGGCCCGTCAGGACTGGCCACGCATAGCTTTTTCCGCATTCCCGACTGTAATTAGTGCTATTGCGGGCCGCAACGCGTACAAAGATACGCGTTGTCGAATATCTATGCGTTCGTAATGCAGCAACGCATTGCGGCCCGCAATAGCGTTAATTACAGTCGGGAATGCGGAAAAAGCGGGGGACCAGAGGATTAGTGAGTGGCTGCGAGGGCACAGGACTGCTGCAGGGGGCTGGTAGAAGCCCCAGGTGAGTAAAACTCATTTTTTTCCGGCTTGAGTGTCTCTTTAATGTGTGTGGCCAAGTTCAAGAGTACTGGAGAAGGGTGGAATTTAATTGGTTCAGACTATGCCGTTCTCTCCCAGCAATTGAGGCTCTAAAATTTCTCTTCATTTGGCTTAGAGTTCTGCCAAACTCACGCATTGAGGTTTTCCTCATTTTCTTTAAAGAAAAATAAATCTCTTTAGAAGTGGTTTTACATTTTCAGAAGTGATTAAACAGGAAATACCACGCATGCACAACAAGCTCAGTAAGGACGATATTTATAAACTTCAGCAAAGAGAACAGAGGCTAAAACAATTACTGTACGCTCCTTGGACTGGTGGCCAGCCGTTCTGTTTATGGACTGCATTAACTCCTGTACCATCTCCAATTTGAAATGAAATACGTTGCTTTGTTAACTACTGTTCCTGCTATTTCCTGCCCTGGGGGCCCTAGCTAGGAAGCCTGCCAGCCAAAATCATCTCAAGCTTTCATTAAAGCCAGAAGGTCTCACAATTTGTATGGGCAATAATGAGATTTGACGTGTTTACTTACTTTTTTCTCTCTTCTTCAATAAGAGAAAAACAACGAGCGAATGAGAGATACAGATTGTTAGGCGGCACATTGACTAAATGGTTCGCACTTCTGTCTCCCACCTGGCATTGCTAGAGCTGCGGGCTCAAGACCTGTCCTGGACAGTATTTGTATGGAGTTGGAATGTTATCCTTGTGCTGGTGAGCATTTTCTCCCCAGAAGCTCAGTGGCTCTCAGTTTCGATTGAGAGTATTTACTGTAAAATGTGTGGGTCCTATATACACTAATTTTCAGAGCTGGATTTACACCTTGGATGCCTGTAGGTACAGAGGTTCTGGCACCAGCACAAATCCAGGTTTGTAGGTTTGTGCACTCAATCCCCTACCCCTTCTTTTGCCCATTCAATCCGCCCATCCAGCTCTCTATGCACACTTGGTAGGACGGTAACTGCCAAGAGAGCATAGAGAGCTGGAAGGGCAAGCCCATCCAGCTTGACCATCAAGATCTCTACTCTACATGCCTGAAGACAGGCTGGTCATCACCAACGGAGCACAGGGAGCTGGATGGGTGGTCTGTATGGGCAGTCCCATCTAGGCCATCCATGCAGTTCTCCATGCTCCGGGAGCAGTGACATCAATATGGCTATGGCATGGTGAGCATGGTGTCATGGTCAGTTACCTGTTCAGGTGAGGCAGCTGATACAATTAGATGCTTGTAGGTGGCCCAATGCATCTTGTCAGACCCCTGGCAATTTGAATGCATGTTGTGTGTTACGCCATAAGCATTGGTGCTGTAAAGCATCTTGGTAAATGCTTGTGCATGTGCACATAGGAAGGAGGCATCTGCGTGTGCATGTCATGTTTTTTGTGTATGACATTGAACGTGCATGCTTGCACGTACATGTTTATGTAATATGTATGCTGTGGTATTGCAGCTTGTGTGCATGTCAGAGTGTTTCCCTGTGACTTGACCTGAGAGTCGGCCTATTGCTGACTGATGTTGAACTTGGCTTGCCTGACTAGCTGCTCTGTTATTGACCTTGGATTTGTACCACTACCTGCTCTGTTGTTGACCTTCCCGTGTTTAAGAATTGAACATGTTGCTGAAATTCTGCCTGTGTCTGACCTACAAATCTAAATGGATATAAAGAACAAGCGCTCACAGACCAAATATTACAATGTACAATAAATATTTAGTGAAGCAGAGACTGAACCAACACTTTAAACAAAGTGGGGCGCTTCCTTGCTATCAGTGTTATACCGTAGAACAGTCAATAAGTATAGGATTAGCCAGGTCGGCTTCCTAGTCAGCTTCCTGTGCGCTCCACAGCGCGGGTCACGTGGTCCGGCTGACGTCATTAGGTCGATGACGTGTGTATGGGCCTTTAGCAATAAGTCTGGTATGACTGGGTGGAATGTTGGCATAAGTAGAGAGATGTTCCCTTTTAACATGCATTGGGCTTGATTCACTAAGACAAATAGCATGCCTTATCAAAGATAGCACGCCTTATCAAAGTTGACACGCCTTATCAGAGTAGCATAGTGAACTTATGCCTGCTAATTGGCAATGACGAGAGCTCCACTCGTCCTGTTCTGAGCCCCTGCGGGTTCGTAGCGCTCGCTATGCTACTCTTATAAGGCGTGTTAACTTTGATAAGCTGTGCTATCTTTGGTAAGGCATGCTATTTGTCTTAGTGAATCAAGTCCCTACTGTTCAAGCAGCATGTAAAGTAACAACACAGTTCCCCCTTAGGTAGTAGAATTGCATAGACCCCAAAGCTATAAATGCTTTCACACTTGGTGAACATACGTATGGCTGATCTGCCTCAGGAGTAAAGTATATGGCCTCTGGCACTCTTTTTTTCCACCAAATTATACTGGCAGGCTTTACACCACGGTAAAATCTATTTTTGAGTTTAAAATCTACTCTTTAATTCTCCAAGCTAGCCTGATTTCTGTTTCTGGTGGTAAAATATGGCAGTTGCTAACAAATGAAGGAAACCCATGGTGTCCATTACAGAACTTAAAACTAGAATGACCTAGAACTAGAATGCTTGTGTAAACTAGCAGATCATTTAAACTGGCAACCCTGGATTCAACAAGAATTATCCAATATGTACGAGACCATGTTTACCAGAATGAGAAATTAATGATTCAGGTCATACTTCCAGCTCTTCCACTTTGTCACCCATCTTCCACCTTCCAACATTTCTCTCTCTCTCTCTTGGTACACTTTGTTTGTAACTCATTTTTGAACACTTACACCCTGTTACAATGTTAAACTACCACTCCCTCTTCAAGTTCTTTCATTGCCACCCATTATATCCTGATAGGATTAATATCTGCTGCTTTATTGTATAATTATCCTTAAAGAGGAACTCCAGTGAAAATAATGTAATAAAAAAAGTGCTTCATTTTTACAATAATTATGTATAAATGATTTAGTCAGTGTTTGCTCATTGTAAAATCAAGGCATACAAAATCATACATATATATACCGCATATAGGTAATTTCGCATTTCATATTCCACGGGCAGACATATCAGTAAATGGTGATCGTTGAGGGGGTGGCTTCAGCATAACACTCTGATCTTACAACAGCTTAACACCTACTTGCTTTTAATTACAAGTCGGCATCCTCACCTCGAGGACTCGTGTTGTACTCTAATCCAGAGTACTATCTAATCCAATGTAGTCACACCTAACTGACCTGCCCACTGGCCCTATCTAGACCTGTGCTAGAGTTTGTCCATTACATATGGCTTGTGTGCATGTATCCTATCAATTACATTGTTTTTATGCACTACCTAGCTTTTATACACTTTTCAACTTTGGATTTAGTTAAGGAAGTAGACTCCTAATGCAAGTATATTGCAGTATTACAATGGAAAAGCATTCTGTGATCAAATAATTAAAAAGGTGGGCTGTCCCTTTATGTACGATCAGCGCCGTGCAGAGGATTCTCAAGGGGGGGTGCTCAAATTTTAAAAAGGGGCACTAATCGATAAATCGTGCTAAATTGTGTATGTAATACCCCTTCTCCAGAAAGCACTAGGCAGTCTTAACCCCCTCCCCCACCACACACACACACACACACACACACACACACACACACACACACACCTTTATAAAAGTATCAGGCAGACTTTGTGTCTTCTTCCAACCAACTTCTTTGGTGCCACCACTCTCAAATCAGCAGTCATAGGTGCGTACTATTAGAGTGGGCACAGTGGAGCCTGATGTAGGCATGAATTCACCTTTCATTACTGGGACCTCTGTCCCTCTAGATCAGCACCCAAGCTTCTTTTCAGGCAAAGAAGCAGTGGTTGCCAATATGCAGTGGTTGCTAAGCATTAGTAGATGCAAAACTGCAGTAAGTGCCAAGGTGCAGTGGGTGCACAGATGCAGTGGGTGGTAAGACGCAAAGGTCTAGTTTGTGCTAATTTGCAGTGGGTGCCGATGTGCCAAAGTACAGTCTGTGTCAAGCTGCTGTGGGTACCAAGGTCCAGTTTGTATTGGGTGTTTAGTTGCAGTGGGTGCTATGCTGTATTGGGTGCTGAATGAGTAGCAGAAGGCGATAAACAATAGTGGGTGCCATGTGAGTGCTAATTGGTACAGGGAGCCATGTGAGTGTTGGACATGAGTGAGCAGGGAGTGCCATGTGTGGTCTGGATGTGTGCCATGGGAGAGTACTGAGTCTCATATGGGTTCAGACCAAGGGTGGGTACTGGTTGCTATTTGAGTGCTGGCCATGGGTGGGTACTAGGTTCATATAATGGCTTTGGAACTTTGTGTTGTGTGAGTACTATGCCATGTGGGTGTTGATTATGGGGGTTATAGGGTGTCATGTGGGTCTTAGGTGCAAATACTGAGTGCCAAGTGGGTACTGGGAGCAAGTACATGGTAACATCTGGGTAATGGGTGCTGGCTAGTGGGGTATTTGTTGTCATGTGGGTGCTAAATGCAGAAGCTGGGTGCCATGTGGGTTCTGGGTGCTGGCACAGTGTGTCATGTGCATTCTGGCTGTATGGGTTGGTGTCAAGCATCATGTAGGTGTTGATTGCAGTTACTCAAGCCCTTGTGAGTTCTGGGTGCAAGTACTGGATGTCATATGTGAGTGTTTGGTGTTTGTGCTGGGCACCAAGTGGAGGCTTAGTGCAACTGGAACTACTGCAGATGAAACATGTGGGTGTTGGGTGCAGGTACATTGGTGCGAATACTTGGTGCATTGCCTGCACTAGGTGCTAGCTATGGGTGGGCATCGTGTGTCATGTGGATTCTGAGTGAAGGTACTTTGGGTGCTAGTACTAGTTTATGTGAGTTCAGATAATGTGCAAGTACTGTGCCAAGTGGGTGTGAGTACTGGGTGCCAGCTATAGGGTGAATGATGCAAGTACTAAGTGCCATATGGAGGTCGGATATAAGTATTAGGTGAAAGTTGCTTGGTGCAAGTACTGGGTGCTTGCTATAGTGGGGGTTACTGGTTGAGTGTAATGTGGGTGCTGAATATTGGTGGGATTGCGGTGGGTGCAGGGAGTGGGAGGTCACTGTGGGTACTGCTATGAATAGCATAGTTGCTGCTAGGAGAGGTAGAGGTCAGTGTGGTTGCTGGGGGAGGTAGAGGTCAGTGTGGGTGCTGGTGGAAGGGTAGGTCACTGTGGGTTCTGTGGAAGGAAGAGGTCAGTATGAGTGCTGGAGGAACGGGAGGTCACTGTGGGTGCTGGGAGAGGTCATTGTAGTTATTGGAGGAGGGAGTAGTTGTGGATGCTGTGTGTTGGGAGAGATCAGTGTGGGCGCTGCTTTTGGGATGGGAGGTCCCTGTAAGTGCTGCAGGGGACAGGAGGGTAGCCTCTGGGGGAGGGAAAGACCACTGTGGGTGCTGGGGGAAGGATAGGTCAGTGTGGGTGCTGGGGTAGGCAGGATCACTGCTAGAGCTGGGGAGGGAGAGGTGATTGTGGGTGGTAGGTGAAGGGAGAGGTAACTGTGGGAGGGAGAGGTCACTGTGGGTGCTAGGTGGAGGGAGAGGTCACTGTGGGAGGGAGAGGTCACTGTGGGTGCTGGGGGAGGGAGAGGTCACTGTGGGTGCTAGGTGGATGGAGAGGTCACTGTGGGTGCTAGGTGGATGGAGAGGTCACTGTGGGAGGGAGTGGTCACTGTGGGTGCTGGTGGAGGGAGAGGTCACTGTGGGTGCTAGGTGGATGGAGAGGTCACTGTGGGTGCTGGTGGAGGGAGAGGTCACTGCGGGTGCTAGACGCAGGGAGAGGTCACTGTGGGTGCTAGGTGGAGGCAGAAGTCACTGTGGGTGCTGGTGGAAGGGTAGGTCACTGTGGGTTCTGTGGGAGGAAGAGGTCAGTATGAGTGCTGGAGGAACGGGAGGTCACTGTGGGTGCTGGGAGAGGTCATTGTAGTTATTGGAGGAGGGAGTAGTTGTGGATGCTGTGTGTTGGGAGAGATCAGTGTGGGCGCTGCTTTTGGGATGGGAGGTCCCTGTAAGTGCTGCAGGGGACAGGAGGGTAGCCTCTGGGGGAGGGAAAGACCACTGTGGGTGCTGGGGGAAGGATAGGTCAGTGTGGGTGCTGGGGTAGGCAGGATCACTGCTAGAGCTGGGGAGGGAGAGGTGATTGTGGGTGGTAGGTGAAGGGAGAGGTCACTGTGGGAGGGAGAGGTCACTGTGGGTGCTAGGTGGAGGGAGAGGTCACTGTGGGAGGGAGAGGTCACTGTGGGTGCTGGGGGAGGGAGAGGTCACTGTGGGTGCTAGGTGGATGGAGAGGTCACTGTGGGTGCTAGGTGGATGGAGAGGTCACTGTGGGAGGGAGTGGTCACTGTGGGTGCTGGTGGAGGGAGAGGTCACTGTGGGTGCTAGGTGGATGGAGAGGTCACTGTGGGTGCTGGTGGTGGGAGAGGTCACTGCGGGTGCTAGACGCAGGGAGAGGTCACTGTGGGTGCTAGGTGGAGGCAGAGGTCACTGTGGGTGCTGGTGGAGGGAGAGGTCACTGTGGGTGCTAGGCGCAGGGAGAGGTCAATGTGGGTGCTAGGTGGAGGGAGAGGTCACTGTGGGAGGGAGAGGTCACTGTGGGTGCTGGTGGAGGGAGAGGTCACTGTGGGTGCTAGGTGGAGGGAGAGGTCACTGTGGGTGCTAGGTGGAGGGAGAGGTCACTGTGGGTGCTAGGTGGAGGGAGAGGTCACTGTGGCAGGGAGAGGTCACTGTGGGAGGGAGAGGTCACTGTGGGAGGGAGAGGTCACTGTGGGTGCTGGTGGAGGGAGAGGTCACTGTGGGTGCTAGGTGCAGGGAGAGGTCACTGTGGGTGCTAGGTGGAGGAAGAGGTCACTGTGGGTGCTAGGTGGAGGGAGAGGTCACTGTGGGAGGGAGAGGTCACTGTGGGTGCTGGGGGAGGGAGAGGTCACTGTGGGTGCTAGGTGGAGGAAGAGGTCACTGTGGGTGCTAGGTGGAGGGAGAGGTCACTGTGGGAGGGAGAGGTCACTGTGGGTGCTGGGGGAGGGAGAGGTCACTGTGGGTGCTAGGTGGAAGGAGAGGTCACTGTGGGTGCTAGGTGGATGGAGAGGTCACTGTGGGAGGGAGTGGTCACTGTGGGTGCTGGTGGAGGGAGAGGTCACTGTGGGTGCTAGGAGGATGGAGAGGTCACTGTGGGTGCTGGTGGAGGGAGAGGTCACTGTGGGTGCTAGGCGCAGGGAGAGGTCACTGTGGGTGCTAGGTGGAGGCAGAGGTCACTGTGGGTGCTGGTGGAGGGAGAGGTCACTGTGGGTGCTAGGCGCAGGGAGAGGTCACTGTGGGTGCTAGGCGGAGGGAGAGGTCACTGTGGGAGGGAGAGGTCACTGTGGGTGCTGGTGGAGGGAGAGGTCACTGTGGGTGCTAGGTGGAGGGAGAGGTCACTGTGGGTGCTAGGTGGAGGGAGAGGTCACTGTGGGTGCTGGGGAAGGAGATGTCACTGTGGGTGCTAGGTGGAGGGAGAGGTCACTGTGGGAGGGAGAGGTCACTGTGGGTGCTGGTGGAGGGAGAGGTCACTGTGGGTGCTAGGTGCAGGAAGAGGTCACTGTGGGTGCTAGGTGGAGGGAGAGGTCGCTGTGGGTGCTAGGTGGAGGGAGAGGTCACTGTGGGTGCTAGGTGGAGGGAGAGGTCACTGTGGGTGCTAGGTGGAGGGAGAGGTCATTGTGGGTGCTAGGTGGATGGAGAGGTCACTGTTAGTGCTGGGGAGGGAGAAGTCACTGTGGGTGCTAGGTGGATGGAGAGGTCCCTGTGGGTGAGGAAGAAGTCACTATGGGTGCTTGGGGAGGTAGAGGTCAGTATGGGTCCTAGGTGGAGGGTGAGGTCAGTATGCCACACTAGGATTCCTATTCAGACCTCTTCACCTGAAAGTGCCCCAGGAGGAGGCGGAGCTTCTCGCGGGTGGGCGGGGCTTACCGCGGTAGGGGGCGGGGCTTATTTTGCGCGATCAGAGGGGCCTTTTTTACTGATTTTAAAAAGGGGGGGTGCCTGGGCACCCAGAGCACCCCCCTCTGCACGTGCCTGTGTACGATATCAAAAACACATAAGTTGGAGGCTTGCTTTCTCAGAGGTCTCTGAGTTAGCAAGCATTTTGACTTGCGAAATGACTGTTAGACCTGCTGCCTGGTGTTGTGTATCTGTCATTTGGATGGGATGAAATAAATGGGTGAATTGCAACTCAGCTGGTGCCCGGTTCTCTTCTCTCTGTGCTGCATATTGGATATCTGTAACCGGAGGCACAGTGAGTAACTGCCAAGGACCCCCCAAAGAGTCCGACCAGTATAGCATTTGGTGCCGGTTTTGTCTACTTCTCTATTGGATGTAGATATATGTAAATGATGGAAGGAAGTTGAAGGATCTTTGATCCTGAACCTGTGCTTCATCTTGTGGATGAAGCACAGGTTCAGGATCAAGGAGTGGGCCAGTGGAGGCCATTGACATGATGTTTTGTAAGCAATTTGCAGCTTACCATATGGACTGTTGGACGGTTGTTTAATAAGGTATATTTGTAATACAATTAGTGACTAGAGTAATTTTAGGAGACTACTTCACGTGGAAGGCCATCTGTGAGCTATATTGAGGGCTTGTATTGCATTATTGATAAGGGATCCACTTAAAAACATTTTAAGCACACTTAAAGTCGATCTAAACTCAGAACAGGATCTTTTCTTCAAAAAATACCCAGAAAATAATATTATTATTCATTAAAATTTATAGAAATCCCCAAAAAACCTGAACGTTAACTTGGTTTCACTTTTGCAGGGGGCACTGAAAGGGTTAAGTCTCAATAATCACTGTATGAGAGCTGCATGGCAGAGCTCTCCTGTAATTTATTCACAGTTGCTAGTAAGAACTAATTTGACAGAGAAATTATTCAGCAACAATATGTGGAATAAAGACTTTTCATTGTGTGCTGTGCAAGAGCTAGGGTCCACTTTAAGTACTAACCCTTTTATAGGTAAATGTGGTCTTGGTGACTGTTGCATGTATTTCCTAGTGCTGGCCTTTCTACTCACCCACACATGTCTTCCCGTCGCTCTGAAGTGTGTAGCCCTCGTTACAGCGACAGTAGTAGCCATTCAGGATACCCACACACTCATGCTGACAGCTGTGATTGCCGTAGGAACAATAGTCAATCACTAGAATTCAGAACAGACAGAGTAATCAGACAAGGCTTATGATTCCTGGATCCAGCTCAAACACAGCTGGACGATGGCCACCCTGAAACATCCCCATCTCACCCACCCCTACTTATTTCAAGAACTGGAGGAATACACAGCTAGGCGACATTCCTGAAAGAAACCTTTGTCTGGGAAAAGGTCAGGGAGACTCGCCTGCTACCGCTCAAACTGGATCAATATAAACCTTGATTCTATGATTGTTTTAATGAAACAGTGCTATCTAGATCAGACAGGTCTTTCATGCGGGCCCGGGATAAAAGCTCCTTGTTGACTTTGTACATGTGTGCTCTAATCTCCTCAATAAGATGGTCTACAGACCAGAAATATTTTGTCTCAGAAGAGTAATGTGACCAGAACTTCCATTTTTTTTATATTCCAAACAATTGATCAAAGTGAGCCTGCAATTATACAAAGACGATGTAAACGCATAACTACATTCACAGGATAAGTTAGAAATAAATGTTTCGAGGGAGATCAAAGAAACATGAATGGGGCCTGTGTGTGAGACATCTAAGTGTGTGTATAGTTCCACTGAATTCATTTCATTTAGGGATAAACTATAAAAGAAAAAAATCACATTATCAAGGATCAACAAGCTTTCTACACTGGATGCATTTCTGTCTGGAAAGCACAGGACTGTACTGTATATGCGGTAAACTGATAACCCTGAATAACTATTTTTTGCTTCGTTAAAGGTCCACTCCGGCGAAAAAAAGCAAGCAGTTAAAATCTGTCTGAACTGACAAGTTTTGGACTAGTCCACCTACTCATGGGGGAGTGAGTCTCAGGGATTTCTTTGTTTTCAAAAGCATTTCCTGAATGGCAGTTGCTAAGCCTAAGTCTGAGAATTCCCTATAAGGAGATAGACTAGTCCAAAACCTGTCAGTTTTGTCAGGTTTTAATGGGTTACTTTTTTGCTTTAAGCACCAGACGCTGCATGTCTAATTAGAAACTGCTTGAGAAAGAAACATGACTCATCACTTAAAAAAAAAACAGAAAGGTTGGCTTCATCTTTCCCGCAGTACATCACAATCTGCCCAAGAAGTGTGTGATTGGTATTATTAATATTGGTGATGCATAGAAGATCCATGTCACTCTGAAAGAAATCCATCTGATGCACTCTTACCAATATAGATTGTCCTGGAGACCTTGATAAAGGAGATAGTGCTCCTGATGATGATACAGATACCTGACCTAATCATATGTCTATAGGCACCTAAGAGATTAATTTGGACTCACTTGCCATAGTATGTACTCCTCAAATTGTGATGGTCTTTGTCTTTTCAAATTAAACTGATGAAGTACAGTTTTCCATAGATCTCAGAAATTTGCTGCCCAATCCTTGTTACAGAAACTGTACTTATCAATTCTTTATCCAAACTATAAAAATGTATCTTTTGACTTATCACCTGATCCTATTGATTTATGCCTAGTAGATCAAGGTACACTTATTACAGATGCAAACCATAGCATGGAGAACAGGGCCCTATACACACCTCCACTGCAGGGCGGCATATCCTGGGAGCTGTTTTGTTGAGTACTTAAAAAACCACTTGCCGACCAGGGGAATTTTCACTGATCGGTGCTGCGTGGGCTCTACAGCCTGCAGCACCGATCAGCAGTGCTGCAGGGCGATCAGACTACCCCCCTTTTTTCCCCACTAGGGGGATGTCCTGCTGGGGGGGTCTGATCGCCGCCGGCCATTAGTGGGTAGCGGGGGGGGGCTCCTCAAAGCCCCCCTCCGCAGCGTTTTGTGCGCTCCCTCCCTCCCCTTACCTCCCTCTCCCTTCCTGGGCTGCGCAGGACGGATATCCGTCCTGCGCATTGTGGGATAGGCTTCAGCCTATCATATGCCGGCGATCCCCGGCCAATCAGAGGCCGGGGATCGCCGATCTGACTTACGGCGCTGCTGCGCAGCAGCGCCGTATCATGTAAACAGCGGGGATTTCTTCCCCGCCTGTTTACATTTTGCCGGCGAGCCGCTATCGGCTGCTCTCCGGCTGTTCACGGAGACACCCTCCGTGAACTGACATGGAAAGGCCGCTCGGTCGAGCGGCCGTTTCCATGGTAACCCGCAGACGACCAGTTTACGCCAATCGGCGTTAGCTGGTCGTCAAGAGGTTAGATTTCCATCCCTTCCTCTTACATCATTTATCTAGCAGCTGCTTATGGTAATTCCATAAAGAGCTTGGCAAGTTTCTTTGGTTTCTTCTCCAACAAGGGATGTTGCTGTAGTCAACTGCCTTGTTCCCCAATGCCTAAAAATAACCCTACCCCAAGGAAATCACCAGAGGAATAATATAACTTCACATTTAAATACTGTATTCTGTCTTCTGTGATGTTCTATTTAATTATATCAGAATTTGTAGTCTTATGGCAGTGCTGCCAATAGACCTACTTACCCACCCCACCATCGCTGTAATTATATCAGAATTTGTAGTCTTATGGCAGTGCTGCCAATACACCTACTTACCCACCCCACCATCGCTGTAATTATATCAGAATTTGTAGTCTTATGGCAGTACTGCCAATACACCTACTTACCCACCCCACCATCGCTGTAATTATATCAGAATTTGTAGTCTTATGGCAGTGCTGCCAATACACCTACTTACCCACCCCACCATCGCTGTAATTATATCAGAATTTGTAGTCTTATGGCAGTGCTGCCAATAGACCTACTTACCCACCCCACCATCGCTGTAATTATATCAAATTTGTAGTCTTATGGCAGTGCTGCCAATAGACCTACTTACCCACCCCACCATCGCTGTAATTATATCAGAATTTGTAGTCTTATGGCAGTGCTGCCAATAGACCTACTTACCCACCCCACCATCGCTGTAATTATATCAGAATTTGTAGTCTTATGGCAGTGCTGCCAATAGACCTACTTACCCACCCACCATCGATGTCTGCTTTGCCAAACTCCAGCAAGACATTAACATATGGGTTGACTCTCATTGACCATACTCTGGTATAATGACTTGTTCTTGGCTTGAGAGACTATGGGCCATCTGCAATTCACTTTTTCACCTGAGTTTTCTCCTAGGAGATAATTTTTCATCTTTGATTTAAAATAACTTTCCAGCACTTTTCAACTAAAAAAGTACCAAAAAATAGGTAAAAAATTATTTTGAGTATTTTCTTGTTTTCTGGTGGCTTAAAATGCATTTTGTTTACAAATGTAAGAATATCACCTAGGAGAAAATTCAGGTGAAAAAGTTAATTGCATGTGGGCTAATGATATAATAATAAGTGTGTGTTTGTGTATAGGAAGTGCATGGTAATGTGTGCAGATAACATCACCAAACTGTCTGATCCACTATGTATGCAGATTCAGATAAGTCTATATACGGTACGTATCTCTGCTCATGGCCAACTTTGTAAGAGTAAATATAAATACTTACTTACATAGTTACAAGGTTATCTAGGTTGATAAAAGACATGTGTCCCTCAAATTCATGCTGAAAAATCATCTCCCTGACTAGTTAAGGTATCAAATTCCTACATCTAGCCGTCATAGCTGTGGATGCCCTTCAAAGCTTCAAAACACTTTTTTGAATGCAAGTAAAGAATTCGCAGTAACTACGTCCTGTAGAAATATAGCTCACATAATGACTCTTACTATGAAGAACCTTTTGCTGAACAAGTCGTAAAAATCTCCTTTCCTCTATGCTTAGAACATGTCATCTTGTCTTGTGTACAAATGGACCCAGTGATAAAAAAGCTAATTTGCCAAGCAATTATATTATCCTTGATGCATTTATACGGGTTAATCAGGTTACCTCTCAATGGTTTATTTTCAAAGTGTACCTGAGACGACATGTGACATGATCAGAAAAACATGTGTATGTACAGTGCCGAACAGGTGAATAACCAGGCTTTTGCTGTTCTTTTATTTTGCTGGCTGAAATAGTTAATTTTCAGGCATGCAAGTGACAACTTCTGTCTTGTCAGTACCTTGTTGGAAATATAGTAAACCTTATCTATAAGCAAATTACAGCCATAAAACTACAGAAATCTCATCACTTTATTTTCACCTCGGGTTCACTTTAAGCCTAGGTTATCTAACTTTTCTTAGTAAGTGACACCTTTTATCCCTTTGATTAATATAGCAGGTCATCTTTGTACCTGTTCTAAAATACCATGTCCTTCCTACAGTGTGGAACCCAAAACTGTATCCCATGCTCCAGATGAAGCCTCACAAGTAATTTATACAGAGGGAGTTGTAAATGAGCACCTCATCACTTTATTTTCTGTTTTATGTCTCCCAGAACTTTATTTGGTTTAGCTGCTGCTGCTTGGCATTGAGTAGGGTTGCTTGTTATCAACCAGTATTTCCAAATCCTTCTTCAAGTCTGATGTTCCCAGCTGTATGCCATTTATTTTATATGTTGCTCTGCCGCTGACACGTTCAAGATGCATGACCTTGTACAACAGTACATTTCATCTACCACATGTCTGTTGACCTAGCCATACTGTCAAAATCCTGGTTTAATATGTCACTATCTTGGTGTGGCTTTGCAAAATCTATAGGCAATAGTCTCACTACACACAAGAGGTTCTGGATGTGCGGCTTACATTTTAGGCTGCTTCCACACAGGGACGTTACAGGCGCACATTAGTGCAGCCTGTAACGCTCCCCAACTCACAGCAATACAAAGTCAATGGGGCTGTTCACACTGCCCACATTGCGTTACATGTAACGCTGCACGTTCTTCAGAACGTGCAGCATACTATAGCGTTCCAGCGGCTTAAGCCGCGTTAGACTGTTTGCACATGCTCAGTGTTGGGGCGGAGAGGAGGCAGGGAGAGGCCGCTACGTAGCCGCGCACATGGCTACTCAATATGCACTGCACTGGTGGCCGCTGATTGGCTGGCGGTACCACGTGATGTGGAGTGTTTCACTCCGCATCACGTGGTCCCACCGGCCAATCAGCTCCACTCTCACTGCCCTAATGCGGAAAGAGCCACTTAACGCGGCTCACTCAACGTCCTCTACCAACACCGGCAGGCGTTGCATTAGGGGACGTTATGTGACCATAACGTCCACTATAACGCAACGTCCCGGTGTGTAACTAGCCTTAGGGGAAAAACTGAGAATTTGCATCATGTTCAGCAGTGATGCATCATGGGAAAGCTTTCTTGCTCACTTAAAGAAAAAGCAGAAGATTGTAACATAAAAACAAATAATTATCTAGGAAGAGGGAAGCTTCTAGATCCTCTTCAAGTAAGTATCGTTTTTTTGGGGAACAGTATGCCTCGGGTACAATTTAAAGCTGAATTGTTGCAAATACCTTCTGTTTTGGGAAGGTAAATTGATATTTAGCATTTTTTTTTTTTTGTAAAAGGGTTTTCGGGCTCTTTAAATCCCTTATACTGATTCTGGGTCACTGTTAGCTATCTGGGTATTCTGAACTAATTTGCTTAGTGTTACTTACTTGAACAAGTCTTTTTATCATTATTCAGCTGGAAGCCTGTACGACATGCGCAGGTATAAGAGCCGAGGGAACTCACACAAAGCTGCTCACAGCCATGATTTCCTTGGGCACACTGGTCTATCACTGCAAAACAAAGTTAGTTATTAGTGTAATGGAGCAAGGGATGACTTGAGTCGAGAGAGACACTCATGCTGACATAGCTCCTGATACAGGCATTGTATTGACCTGAAGAAGCGACCAGCACCCATGAAACGCATTGTCCCATTTAGTGCTTAAACAAATAAATACATTTTTTCCAATACAATTGGATCTTTCAATAGAGAGGTAAGATTTATACTGCCTCTCATATGCACAGTTGTTAATCAGAACCAACTCCTTCAGTGTTATTGTCTAGTCCCATACCCCTGAAAGGGGTTAATAGTTTTTTATTCCCCTAAAAACCACATAGGAGAAGCGAACAACCAGGACCTGCACCACAGACCTGAAAAACCAAGTTATTGCAACCCAACTTTGTGAGTATATACTATCTTACATTACACCATCCAACTACCTACAATACTGCACCATTGTGCTCCTGGTTTTTCTAATTTTCCAGATTCTCGGAGGTTACTGCAAACAACCAAGAACAACCCCCTTAGTCTTGACAGACAGGAGAGTGAGAAGAAAGATTAATGTGTCAAGCAACCTGCCGAATTCAGTACAGATTGGATTGGTGCAAGTCTGTTAGATGGTAGTCCATAAAACAGTACATTACAATAGTGCAAATGAGATAATATAAGATCATGTACTAATATTTTAGTTGTGTCCTGAGTGAAAAAAGATGGGATTCGAGATTCAAGGTTTTTGAGTTGGAGATGACAGGAGATTGTTAGGGAGTGAATGTAAGGAATAAAAAAGAGCGTGGAGTCAAATATTACCCCCAAGCACCGTGCTTTGGGAACTGAAGTTATGGAAGTGTTATTAACACTTATTGTTATATCAGGCAGAGAGCTGGACACAGACGGTGGGAAAATAATTAGTTATGTTTTAATCATATTACGTTTTAAGAACAGAGGTCAAGAAAGACGAAATAGGAGACAAACAGTTAGGTGTGAGGATGGCGTTCTGCATAAAAGTGGTATTGACAACCAAATGAGTGGATTAAGTTACCAAGACCATGCTTGTAAATGGAAAAGAGGAGGGGGCCAAGGACAGAGCCTCGAGGTACCCCCACAGACAAAGGATGTGAAGAAAAGATCTGGTCCAAGTACGAATCTGTAACAGACTTATCAGAGATATCGGAAGATATCCAGGAGAATAACTAATACACCAATAAAAAATATTATGCATTCCCAAATTTGTTAGTTATAAAATGCACATTTCCTGTACACCAACCCTGTGGACCTCCCATTGCTTCTTCTTGTTTTTGTGGCATCAGTATCAGCTTGGCTCTGCAGCTCCTTCTTGGCCCAGCATAGTTACTTTTTGTATTGTACATTTACGGTTTGTGTTTATGCTGTACTTGATGTCATTATGTGATCTTAATTTCCCATGAATTATGAATTTAATGAATTTAATTTTATACACTTCATGATTCTTTTGGAGTCACCTTTATGAATTATACATTGCATATTTCTACAAATAGTTTATACTTCATTCCACCTTTAAGTAAGTGTTTTTGTAACACTATTTTTTCTGTTTCGACATTTCCAAATGGCTATATAAATGTAATTACTGTTTGTTTTTGTTTTGTAAGACGCACATGGCTTATGGTGCATGTACCTATTTGCCCCCAAAGTTCTTTTGAAGCGTTTGTGCTCAGCAGCAGCTACAACCCAGTTCCACCTACCGGTAGATATTTTTTCTAACTTTATCAAACTGTCTCAGTGGTTGATTACTTGTAGGTCACATGATGTTTTAAAGATCATGTGACCCACAGGAGTCAATCAGAGTCTATCAAAAAAGGAACACTGATGTTTTCACTTCAGTATAAAAGTTGGGCTTTTATGAATGGGTTTGATGTGATTGAAGGCTATATTTACTCTTAATGCATTGTATTGAGTTGTGCAGCATTGCATCCCATTTGCCAAACGGGATGCAGGGCGAAACAACTCAATGCAACGCATTAAGTGTAAATAAGGTCTAAACAGTGGTTCTCCGTAGCTTTAAAAATAGACCCCTCAATTTATTGGAAATGCATCTAGGTCACGTTATAAAAATGGGGAAATAATATAAAATATGATCAAATCATTTATTTCCTTTTGCTGAGTTTAGAAAGCGTATAGAATATCTGTAACAACATTGGTTGAAACACCAACAGGTTAATGTAAACACGTGACATAACTTACTTGAACAAGTCTTCTTGTCATTGTTTAACTTGTATCCAGTTCGACAGGCACAAGTATAGGAGCCTGGAGAGCTTACACATATCTGCTCACAGCCATGGTTCCCCAGAGCACACAGGTCTATTGCTACAAAGACAGATGAACAAAAAAATAATGTATACTGCATATTAACACAGGGCACGTGTACTCACCAAATAAAATAACACTCAACTAATGAACTGAATAAAGCAAACATTACAAATGTGACAGTGGTTACAGTCAGCAGCAGAAATACTGTCAATCATAAAGGGGTTGCAATGGTGGATAAAATTCAGGTAAATGGCTGAATAAAAATATCACTTCACTATACATAGACTGTTAGTCGATTCACTTTTTCTCCTACGTTTTCTCGTAGAAGAGAATTTTTCATCTTATCGTTAAACAGTGGCATAGTGGTTAGCGCTCTTGCCTTGCAATGCTGGGTCCCCGGTTCGAATCCTAACCTGGGCACTATCTGCACGGAGTATGTATGTTCTCCTGTGTCTGCGTAGGTTTCCCCCGGGTACTCCGGTTTCCTTCCACATCCCAAAAACATACAGATAAGTTAACTGGCTTACACCTAAAAAGATTTGGCCCTAGACTATGATACATACACTACATGATACATACATACATTTAGGATTATGGCAGGGATTAGATTGTGAGCCTTTCTGAGGGCTAAGTGACAAGACAATGTACTCTGTACAGCGCTGGGGAAGATGTTGGCACTATATAAATACTAAATAATAATAATAAAATAACTTTTCAGCACCCTGCAATTGAGGAAGTACCAAAAAGAGGTGAAAAACCACTGTCAATGTTATTTAGATTATATTCTTGTTTGCTAGTGAGTGGTGCTTTCATTAAAAGTCATTGTATGGACAAGGAGTGAAAATACTTTATAACCTAGGAGAAAACGTAGGGAAAATAGTGAGTTGAACAGCGGCCATAGTTGGCAATCAAAATAGGGCCTTAGATTACAGTTAAATTACAGATTACAGTAGAAAGGGGGCTCCCCCCTGAGACTCTAAACAGCAAAAGTAATTTGCATATAATTATCCTGGGTATAACTCTGTAATACAAAAATTGCTTTGTCAAGTTCTTCTTCCCTGTTGGTAACACTTGACTATGGACTTTATTGTTTAATGCGCAGATTATATTGCTTAGATTTATTCAAGGCCACTATGACTTTAAAGTACATTACTTGCAGTCAAATTTATATCACATGGTGTTACGTTACAACAGATAACACGGTATAATAACATATTTTGTAGACCAGGGCTGTCCAACTCCAATCCTTGAGGGCAATATCCATCCCAGTGTTTACGATGGACAAAGAAATGGAGAAATGTGTTTTAATTGATGAACCGCACCTTTTATGATTAAGTCCCTTTAATTTATTTGAGCTGTGCCAAAAATGTGTGAGGAGGACCTCTCTTCCTGAAGACTGGAGTTGGACCGCACTGTTGTAGACAATTCTCTGTACCTTTACTACTACCCATCAGCCCCCTACTTCCTCCTAGAGGTGATAAGTGAACAGTTGATCTTCTCTGGCACACTATATGAACTGACGTATGTAGTCTCAGCACCAACTTCTTTTATTAACAGTGTTATAAAAAGATGGTAAAGAGGCTTTGTGAAATGAGTTTGTGGCTAAGCAAACAGGGGACTGGTGAATGTGAAAGAGTTGAGCTGCTGAGCATGGAAGCTCCTCCTGCATGGAACCCTGTGGGTGGAGTGAGGTGTGCACATGAAATCGGTGCTGCTGCTAGACTTCAAGTAGACTACACATGAAATGGGTGAAATTTGAAATTTTTGCCAATTTCAGAAGTAAAAACCTCCATGCAAACCTAAATGAACTAATGATTTTTATAAAATGAAATTACAAAATCACTTGTGTTGCATGGATACATACAGGTTTAGCTACTCTTTTTGGTACTGTGGACGTTAGTGACAACATGTCAAATTTTCAGTCCATATGATCACATCTTCTTTCTTACACAAGTTTTCAAAAATGTATCAGTTATTACTTTCCTGCAATGTACTTACGTGAGCAAGTCTTCTTATCTTGGTTTAGTTTGTAGCCGGCATTGCAGGCACAAGTGTATGATCCGGGGGAACTCACACAGAGATGCTCACAGCCATGATTTCCTTGAGCACACAGGTCTATCACTGGAAAATAAAATGCCAATATGTTATTTATTAGGGGGTCATCTATATACTGTATTTTTCGGACTATAAGATTCTCCTGAACATAAGATGCACCTAGGTTTAGAGGACAAAAGCCAGTGGAAAAAATATATACCACACCTTGTGCATCCATGGTGAAGGGGCATCTTGAGGATTATGCCCCCTTTGTACCTCATGCCCCCTTGTACCTTTGTGTTCTCCTCTATGCACCTTTGTGTCTCCCTTGTGTCCTCCTCTATGCCCCTTTGTGTCCCCGTTTGTCCCCCTGTGTCTTCCTCTGCATGGGCACAGTACAGGGAGTCCCCGACATTGCAGTGGGTTGGAGGTTAGTATTGACAGGCGTTCACAAGTCAGGAACTAACTCCTGGCATGTGGACTACAAGACGCAGTGACTTTTCTTCCCCACTTTTGGGGGAGAAAAAGTGAGTCTTATAGTCCAAAAAATACAGAACGCTAGCTACTTAACCTTCAATCAGAGTGTACAATCTATGAGGAATCTTATCACGTCTATGTAATAAAAGGGCCTTTCTAAAACATCCATTCAAATTATATTCAGCCTGTTGACTTACCTACTTCCCGAAACCCCACATTGCACTCAATTCACTAAGCATTACCGCAATCGTTAATGCAGAAAACAGCTGATTTTACCAAACATCTTTTCAAATGGCAATACACTATGGCTGTTACCGCATGGAAATGTAACATTACAGACTAATGAGGTAAGTTACCGACTTGTATGGTAAATGCCTCAATGCATGTCAATCAGGGGCGTAACTCCATGGGAGCAGCTCCTGCAACTGCGGAAGGGACCAGAGCTGTAAGAGGACCTCAACTGCTACTTCCCTCCTACAGATGAACAGGTCCATCCTGCAGATCAGATCAGGTGTTTTTGTGGCTATGAAGATTATGCTGTCCACACTTGTGTTATGACCCTTGTAAGATGGGCTCCATGGCTGTGTGGGTCACCAGGGGTAGGCAAGTGAAGGAGTGTGAACATTGAGGGGCAACATTGGTTATTGTTACATCACTATTTTATGTACCATTGTTTAATGCTGAAATGTAACATTGTTTAAAGTTGTAATATATCCCGTGTTTTGTACAGTGCTGTCTAATATGTTGCCACTTTATAAAGTTTAATATTAATAATAAAGTGATTCATATTCTCACCATATTCGGAGTAACACTGTTGAAAAAAGCTGAGGTGTGAAAAGTGTAGTTATTTAATTCCCAAATCAAATACACAATGTCCTAGGAGAATTTACCTAAACATAAACACAAAACTTGCCGTGAACTTCATGACATCTGCTAAGCATTAGTGTATGTCAGATGAATGCTGGACTTTGACTTCCAGGTAGACATTACAAGGAAAAGGATAAATGTCTCACTGCTGCTTATGAGCTGGATGGGGGTCTTTGCACAGGTCAAGTTTTAGTCTACGATGTACCTATGTCTGGTAGTTTACTACTCTTCTATGTAAGTCTGCAGAAGTATGTCCTGTTGAACCAACACAGAACTTTCTCAATGACTAAACAACATGGGACACCTAATACTAAAACAACAGGAATACCCTTCCGTCTGGTCTAGGTTCATTCTGACCACCTACATCCTGAACATCTGCAGTTCTTATGGGGATGCCTTTAATTCCAATAGCAAGTCTGTTCCAGGACACTCTTCCCATACTAGCTGAATGATAAATAATGTTTATTTATTTAGCTTTACACTGGACATGGAACTTGACAGAAAAAATAACCTTCTTCTGACACATGGGTGGTCAACGTAAAAACAAAAAAGTGCTCAAACTATTTGTGCCATTGAATCATATCAGGAGGTAGTACTGGATGGACAATCATGGTGGTCTGAAAACTGGTAGATATAATCAAAAATACTGAAACTCATATGGTGACCTTGGTGATCTCCATCAGGGCAAAAAAAAAGAGGTGGTGCTTGTGTGCCTCCAGATGCACATTGTGAATTCAATAAGAATATGGTATGCAGGATGTCACCTGTAAAGGATCATCTTCAGGCCTCTTTCACACCGGAGATTGAACTGCTCGCTTGTCAGGCAGGTCAGCCTCCAATCAGCTCTACACCACCAAGTGCCCTCAATTTAATGCAGCTGAATGGCGGCTTTTGTAAGCCCATGCGTGTCAGCGTTTGACATGTGGTGCAGTTAGACGCCTGCAAGAAATTGTCCCAGGTTGCTAAGTGCAGCTGCTCAGTTGTGACTCCATAACGTGGACACCTCCCAACTGCCTGTAACGTGCGCTTCTTAGAGCATGGTGCATGCAGGCCAGTATTTGACAGACGGTGAATCTATAGATGCCTCTAGGTGATGCTACTTTCTAATCATGGTTTTGATGCACTTAACTTTTCTCATGAGTTACTTATCACTGTCATTTTGTCACTGTATCTGTATAACACATTTCCAGTGCCTGAAAAGTAAACAAATACCAGTACCAAAGTCAGGATATTCAGGAATATCTTAATTTAAGTGACTTTTTTCGCTGTTATTTGCACAAAAATTATTCTTTAAATAAACTGAAATATTCAGATTAAGTGAGATAATTCATGATATTAATTTTGTGTATCACTCTTTCATTTGTAAACATGGTCTTGAAAGGTACACCCATGCATGCTGAAAAGCATGTAGTTTGTGGTAGCTCTGAGAAATCGAGGTGTGGGGGGGGGGGGGGGGGTGTTTGCTGCACATTACTGGGACTAATACCTGGATGTAGGTCTGGAAATACTCTTTCTTTCAGTAAATGTGTAGTGATACTTGCATTGGCTATTCAGGTTGAAACTGATGGAATCTGACTTGAGGTCGCAATTAGACACATATTTTCACAGTCAAAACTTTTTTCAATTTACAGAAAAATACATAGTTAAAATCTTAGCGGTATGGACGAGCTCAGCTCGTCCATCACCGCCGATGGCTGCCGCTCAGGCCCTGCTGGGCCGATTTTGTACAAATAAAGAGCAGCACACGCAGCCGGCACTTTGCCAGCCGCGTGTGCTGCCCGATCGCCGCCGCTCTGCGGCGATTCGCCGCGAGCAGTGGCGAAAGAGGGTCCCCCCAGCCGCCTGAGCCCAGCGTAGCCGGAACAAAAAGTTCCGGCCAGCGCTGAGGGCTGGATCGGAGGTGGCTGACGTCAGGACGTCGGCTGACGTCCATGACGTCACTCCGCTCGTCGCTATGGCGACGATCTAAGCAAAACAAGGAAGGCCGCTCATTGCGGCCTTCCTTGTTTATTCTGGGCGCCGGAGGCGATCGGAAGAACGCCTCCGGAGCGCCCTCTAGTGGGCTTTCATGCAGCCAACTTTCAGTTGGCTGCATGAAATAGTTTTTTTTTAATTTAAAAAAACCCTCCCGCAGCCGCCCTGGCGATCTTAATAGAACGCCAGGGTGGTTAACATTTTTACTCCCCTAGGACATGTTTGGCATCATCTACCTTCCCAGAAATTTTTATGTTGGGTTCATGTTGCTGTGCAATTATCTAGAATAAGATGACCAAAATGGCCATTCTTAGACATCAATACAAGGCAAACAAACTGCAATTTAAGTTACTCCTCATTACTAGTCTGACAAACTGTCATCTGTGTTGGTGATTGCTGTAGGAAGTGAGTGGAAGAGAGGGGAAACCATCCCAACGACCCAGACAAAACCAAGATAAAATTAACCACTACCGACTCTCTCCAAAGCCTAACTGAAAGTTTGGGCTGCAGGTGCACTTTAACTTGAGGTGGAAATATAAGGCTAAGACCAGACATTGGAACTCATGAATCCACTTTTGTCATCATTGTAAAAGAAGCAACAGGAAACGGCTGGCTTTACATGTTGATTCTACTTACTGGAACAGGTCTTCCCATCTTCATTTAGCTTGTAACCTGGGTTACACTCACAGTAGTAGGAGCTGGGAACACTAACACAGACATGTTGGCACCCATGGTCCATTTCAGTGCACATATCAACACCTAAAAAAGTGGAGAGCACAGTTTTCAGCAAAGCAGCAGGCATACATGTGCACCCTTATATTTGCAGAGTTAGTGTCCCTTTTAATTTCACCAGTTCTGTGTGGTCCGGAGAGAATCCAAAGACATAATAAAACAGTTGATTAAGTGATAGCTTTAATGATTAACTGTACAAGGTTTTTTTGCAAGCTTTTAAAACTTTAAGCTTCTTCTGCAGGCATGATACAGAACTGGATCAAAACCGTACAAGATTTTTTTACAAGCTTTGAACTGGATCAGATACGGTTCTGATCCAGTTCTGATTCTGAGTCATGCCTGAAGAAGTGACTTAAAGTTTAGAAAGCCTGCAAAGAAATGTTGTACAGTTAGTAATTAAGGGTATCACCTAAACCACTTTTGTTGTTATGTCCTTGGATTTTCGTTTCACAAGAGGGATGTTAGACTGTTGTAAACAGCTACCACTATTTGAGTTGTCTTCTTCATGGTAACCCAGTTCCCGAACCCTTTACACCCCACTTACATATAACTGTGCCTTGAATGTACGGCAACTGAGGTCTGAGGTCATGGCTTCCAGTCTTGAAGGAATAATGTAAGGAGCATTACATTTGTTAAAGAGAATCTGTACTCTATAATTTTTACAATAAAAAGCATACCATTCTATTAATTATGTTCTCCTGGGCCCCTCTGTGCTGTTTCTGCCACTCCCTGCTGCAATCCTGGCTTGTAATTGCCAGTTTTAGGCAGTGTTTACAAACAAAAGACATGGCTGCTAACCAGCTTGCAATAGGCTCAGAGAAGCTCAGTCTGTGACTCATACTAGCACTACATCGGATAAATATTGTGCGGTAATATTGTATGACTAGGGGTTTAGCAGACACCGGAGAGGGGGAGGGAAAGGGCAGTGAGAGGATTGAGAGTAGGAGGTCAATAGATCAGGAGAGGGGGGGAGGGAGAGGGGGGAGGGTATAAAAAACTAAGAAACACTTATCGTAATATAAAACTGAACACAGAGGGGTATTGGATGTGTGTGTACTAAGATAGGGGATATTTTGTATACTGATCTGTTAGATTAAACACGAATGTACATTGAATATAAGAAATATCAGATTAAATGAAGATATTGAAACACTAACGTGAATAATGACAGAGGGTTTAAGTGGAAGGGATGTGATATAAAGGGTAATATAATAAAATTGCTTGGGGAATAATAGAGACTTGGATGGCGATTCTCATCGACATCGGTGAGTGGAAGTAAGGTGGAGCTTAGGATGGGTGAGGTGGGGGGGAGGAGGGGGGAAGAGGGGGAGAGGAGGAATAGAGAACGGAGGATAAGAAGAGCACGATGTCGGTGGGATGACACCACTTAAGTATAGTAGTATAAGTAATAAAATGTGTGATATTGAGTGATGGGTGGAAGGAATGGATAGGTAGTAACTAATATGGGTGACTGAGGTGGAAGAAAATCTTGATTCAGGATATGAGTTGGCGTTTTTTTTTTTTTTTTTTGTTTGTGTGTTTTTTTGTTTTGTTTTTTTTTTTTTTTTGAGGGGGTGGGGGGAGGGGGGGAGGCATTAATTTTTTTTTTTTTTTTTTTCCTCTCTTCATGCGGATCTATGAAGTAGGAACCCCTTCGTCCCTTAGGATAGGAAAGAGGAGAGGATTGGACCGGGGGGTGGGCTAGGCCCCCCTAGTTAGGACGGAACTTCACCTTACAGGGTAGTGTTACCAACATATAGGGGACATAAATTGTGGACCCCAGAAGGGAATTTTGACCCAACAAGCCCTTTGTAAGGCCTGTGTGGATTTGACCCACAAAAAAGAAAGATGAAAGGATTAGAGAGCGTGGAGAGTGAGAGGGATGGTGAGAGGGAAGTGAAAGGGATGAATGAACAAAAAAATTGGATGTTGTGGAAGGGTTTGGAAGTTGTGTGGGGAGGTCCGCGCGTTGGGGGGTGGAGGGGGAGGGAGGGAGACGGATGAATCATCTTAAGTGTATGTCCCTGAACGCTCGTGGCCTTAATATCCCGGAGAAAAGGATAAGTCTTATGAGAGACTTACATGAACAGCGAATACAGGTTGCATTTATCCAGGAAACCCATTTTAGGGGACCATCACACCCCAAATTAACAAATTGGAGATTTCCCCAGGCCTTTTATAGCAGTGTGGGGGATGCAAAGAGAAAAGGGGTGGCAATTATTATTTCAAAAGAGGTAGTCTCTGAAAATCTTAACATATATCAAGACCCTAATGGTAGATTTCTATTAGTGAAAGGAACATTTAACGCACATAAACTCACATTGGGAGCTGTGTATGCACCTAATAGTAAACAAATTGGATTTTTAGAGCAGCTCATAAGTGAGCTGGAGGGATTTGCAGAAGGGTCGGTGATACTGGGAGGGGATTTTAATCTTACGCTTGACCCTCAGATAGATAGTTCCACTGGAAAGGCGTTCCTCCCATATAAGGCGATTAAGAAGGGAAAGGGTCTCCTACAGAGGAACCAACTCCTGGACATATGGCGTGTACAACATCCCACTGTTAGGGATTACACTTATTACTCTCCCCCTCATGGGTCCTACTCCCGGATAGATATGTTTTTGGTGTCACACAATCTGCTGTCAATACCGATTAATACAAAAATTGGAGTGATAGCGAATTCGGATCATGCACCAATTTATATGGAGGTAGGATTAAGAGATATCGGCCTTAAACCTTGCAATTGGAGATTAAATACCTCCATTATTCAAAGAGAGGAAGTAAAGAAAAGGATAGAGGAGAATGTTAAGAGTTATTTCGAACTTAACGACACGGGAGAAGTCCCCCATGTGACAGTATGGGAGGCGCATAAATGTGTCATTAGGGGGATACTGATACAGGAAGGGAGTAGGTTGAAGAAAGAGAGGGAAAGAGAGAAAGCTGAATTATTAAGCAATATTGCCCGCTTAGAAAGACGACATAAGATTTCACTGGATAGAGACGTGTTGGGGGAACTGACAGCGGAGCGGGAGAAATTAAGAAACCTCTTGATCACAAGAGCAAAATACATAGGGCAAAGGTGCAGAAGAATGTTTTATGAATATGGGAATAAAGGAGGGAAGTTATTAGCAAGAGCATTGAGAACCCAACAAACTGCTAACTATGTTCCTTATATATTGGATGCTGCATCTAGGAAGCATATGAGAAGCGAATCTATAGCTCGAGTTTTTAAGGAATATTATGGTTCCCTATATGGACTTCCAGAAATTGAGACGCAAAAAGGAAGGGAACAAAGGATCGAGAAAATTAAGAAATATATAGCCTCTTCAGGCTTACCAAGTATGTCAGTGGAAGATAGGGAAGAGCTAGATAGACCGATCACAGTGGAAGAAATAAAACAGGCAATAGCACAAACGCCTTTGGGAAAATCTCCTGGACCGGATGGCTTTGGGATTGAGTACTATAGGCAGTTTAGTGATACTCTGGGACCATATTTGGTGAAGGCACTGTGTACTTTGGCGGAGAGAGGGGACAATAGGGGAAAACTGGGTAGAGATAGCTTGGAGTCTCATATTACAGTGATTCATAAAAAAAATAAAGATCCAGCAAATTGCACAAGCTATAGACCGATATCGCTATTAAATGTTGATCTGAAGCTGTTTGCAAGAATTCTTGCTAGACGTTTATCTCAGATTGTCCCAGGCCTGATATATTACGATCAGACAGGATTTGTACCTGGAAGAGAGGCAAGGGACAACACTATTAGGACTTTGATCCTGATGAGATATGCAAGAGCCCGGTCCATCCCTGTCATGTGCCTCTCGACGGATGCCGAGAAGGCGTTTGACAGGGTGGACTGGGATTTTATCAAACAGACTTTAAAGCAAATTGGGCTGGGAGATAGGATGAGAGCATATGTTATGGCTCTCTATTCATCTCCCGGGGCTAGGATTAAGATAAATGGAATACTATCAGAACCCCTAGAAATTAGAAATGGGACAAGACAGGGATGTCCCCTCTCTCCGCTAATTTTTGCACTGACCCTGGAGCCTTTACTGAGATATATTAGGGGAAATGAAGACATAACAGGGATAAAGATAGGAAGGGGGGTCCATAAAATCGCCGCTTATGCCGATGACCTCCTGTTTTTTCTTACTCAACCTAGAATTGCGTTACCCTGTCTACTTATAGAATTTAAGAAATATGGGCTTTTATCCAACTTTAAAGTAAACTGGGATAAATGTGAGGCCTTAGGAGTAGGGATGAGACTAGAAGACATAAACTCCATGAAAGAGAGCTTCCCAATAAGATGGGTCTCACGGACCCTAACTTATTTGGGGGTAAAAGTGGCACCCGATTCAAGGGATATCATACAGTCCAACTACAAAGAGATGGAGAAGGAAATAGACAAAGATCTAAAGAGATGGAATAAGCCTGAATTTTCTTGGCTGGGGAGGGTGAGCATATTAAAAATGAATGTCTTGCCGAGACTTCTATATCTGTTTCAGACCCTCCCAATTGCAATACCATCATCCTTCTTCCAAAACATCAGAAGAAATTTTTTAAGGTTTATATGGAGAGCAAAACCCCCTAGAATAAGCTTTAAGTTATTGACACAACCTAGACAGAGTGGAGGGTTAGCAGTACCAGACCCCCAATTATACTATGTGGCCTCCATTCTCAGCAGGATTGTAGATTGGCATAGTTCTATACAAAGTAAGAGGTGGGTCAATTTGGAACAAGAACTGGAAAGTATACCGCTAAGAAACATACCTTGGATAGGGTCAAAATATAATCCCACCCACCCGGCAAATGAACTGCTGGGACATACATTAAAAATTTTCTATAAATACTATAAGAAAATGGAGCCCGAGGCTTACCCCTCACCATTACTACCGATTCTCGATAATCCGGAGTTTGTTCCTGGGATGCAAAAAAACGCATACCATAACTGGAGAGGTCCAAAGGGACTGCAAGCACGCATGTTAATGGAGGGGGGAAGGTGGAAGACATTGACTGAAATAGAAAGATCCTTGCAGAAAGAAAGATTGGATTTTTGGAGTCTGGTACAATTTAGGTCATTTCTGAGTACGAGAGGCACGAGAGAGGAACTATCCAGGAGAAATACTAGATTTGAGGATATCTGTGAAGGAGAGGGGAGACGGAAAGGAGTGATGTCTCAAATATACGCAATGTTAAATGGACAGGAGGACCATACTCAAGCTATTAGAAATAAATGGCAGGTGGATTTACAAAAGGATTTAACAGACTTACAATGGAGGAGAGTAATGATATGGGCACATAAGACATCTATCTCAGCAAGAATACAGGAAATGGGCTTTAAAATATTAACAAGATGGTATTATACACCGGAGAAGCTGGGTAAGATGTTTCAGGGAGCCGACAGAAAGTGTTGGAGATGTAGGAAAGAGATTGGCACCCTGAAACATATATTTTGGGACTGTAGTAATATCAGACCTTACTGGGAAGGAGTCAGGGAAGTGATGAGGGAAGTGGTGGGGAGTGACGTACCGGACGATCCAGGCTTCTGCCTTCTTCATCTGAATAGTTGGAGCATTGGAAGATATAAGAGGTCCTTAATACGACATCTAATAGATGGTGCTAGAGCACTCATTGGGAGACACTGGAAGTCAGCGAGTCCCCCATCTGTTGTGGAATGGCTTGGGGAGGTCTCGCATATATTTAGAATGGAGCAATTAACTCACTGTTTGCATGGAACAGAGGACTATGGAGCGGAGATATGGGAAAAGTGGGTTGAATTCATGGAAAAAGAGAGATATAGGAAGATCTTGGGTGGTGGAAACTAAAAATGAATAGGCCGGGGCGGGACGGGACGATTTGAATGAAGGGCCCTGTTGGGTCCTGTCTCTGACCTACCGACCCCTCCCCCCCCCTCCTGCGGACTCCCGATGACCTATGATTGAGAAGGATGGAAGGCGTAAGTGAGGTATGAGAGATATGGACTGTATTAAAATAAGATGGAATGTAGTATGAATGATTAGGGTAAATTTAGAAGGTAGTTGGTACTCTTGGAATTCATTGTGCTGCTGAGGGGGGGGGGGGGGATAATTGAGATTTGTATATTGGGTTATGTATTTAAATGTTTGTGATAAATGAATTTATTTGTTAAATTATGAGATATATTTGTAGAAAGGTATTGGAATTTTGGTGAGTAATTGGAAATAATAAATAAAGTATATTTAAAAAAAAAAAAAGCATACCATTCTATTAATTATGTTCTCCTGGGCCCCTCTGTGCTGTTTCTGCCACTCCCTGCTGCAATCCTGGCTTGTAATTGCCAGTTTTAGGCAGTGTTTACAAACAAAAGACATGGCTGCTAACCAGCTTGCAATAGGCTCAGAGAAGCTCAGTCTGTGACTCATACAGAGCCTGCAGGGGGCGTGGAGAAGGTGTGTATAGCTTCTCCCTATCACAAGCAGAGCAGCACATTCTTGCCTGAGCCGACAAAACTGATAAAGGAAAGATGATTAGATTATATAACAGAGATAATACAGCCACTGTGCAACTAGGAAAGCCTGCAGTAAGACAGACCACATTAGAACAGGTATAGGAACTTATAGGATAGAAGAAATAAGGCTGAAAATTTTGTTACAGAGTCTCTTTAAGGGCAAAGTGAAGGATTTATAAGCAACCATGCTTTTTAGTGTGTCCTGCAGTTTTTATGGTAGGCCAAAGTATAGGAGCCCAGAAAAATTGCATAACAATCACACCACTGTGCCATTATTCCATGATCCAGCAATTTAAAATATTTTCTCTTCAATTTTCTTTCCTCCCAAGGCAAATCACAAACGTAAAACCACCATAATCAAACCCATACACCCGTCAGATTAGGGCAGAATCACAGCACAATTGCTGTAGTGGAAAATTTCAGAAATGCAACCGATTCTCAGCTAGCGATCACGTTTCTCAGTGGAAAACAGCACTTATACTGTTACTCCCACCTCCACCTAAGCACTGGAGGTGGGGAGGAACCCCTTCCTTAACAATGGGACATGGGTGATTTACTAGCTGAGAAGGTACCCCGCTTCAATGGTAAAAGCATTGGGGGTTGGTGTCTCTTAGATACGGGAGACCCAAACTCACTGCCCCTTCCCTCCTGGCCACCCAACCAACATGGTGGATTAAAGGTAATAAGACTTGAAGAGGATGCATACTTTTTAAAAGAAAAAAAGTAAAAAAAACAAAAGCAAAAAAAAAACTCAGTCCCAATTTTCGCACATTTGCAAAGTGTTCTTCAGCCATCACACTTCTGACAAGTAATGCAGGCTGCTGGGAGCTGAGGTAACACAAAGCATGCACAGGCTCTTTTCCTACTAATTTCAGTGCATGTGTATGCAGTCATTTCCTGTAGTACCTAAAGGAACTCACCACAGAGCTTATCTTGAAACTGGATGGCAAAGTGCTGGATGAGATCAAATGATTCTACATAGAACACGTGGTCATCAATAGGAGGAGAGGCCATGGCCCTGAGAGAGTTGACATCTGCCCGCTGTACACCAACAGCATAGATCTCGATTTTAGCTTCCCGTGCTTGTGCGGCCACTTCTGTGACCCGGTCCTGAGGTCTTCCATCAGTCACAATAACAGCAACTCTTGGAATTCTCTGTGAGAGTGGTCGAGCTCCCTCCTCCTCAGTAAATGCAACATTCATAGCATACTGGATGGCCAGACCAGTCATGGTCCCCTGAGCCAGAGGAATGATGTCATTGATGGCCTTCTGCATTTGGGGTTTTGTAGTATAACTCTTGAGGGAAAACACATTTTGTACTTGGCTAGAGTATTGAACCACTCCAACTCTTGTGAGGCTAGGTCCAATTTCAAGTGAATTGATCATATCGATCATGAACTTTCTCATGTTTTCAAATTCAAATGGTCGAACACTTCTTGAGCTGTCGATGATAAAGACCAGGTCCATAGGGCCAGTTTTACATTGTTGCACTGCAAAAGACAAATACATGAGCAAGCATTAGCAACTTTCACAGGTGTGCAGTATTTTAAAGCACAATCATAGACACAGAGACACGTTCTTATTCTGTATTTATGTCGTGTGTGTGTGTGTGAGGAGGCGCACTTAGGCTTACCGCACCTCCTGTGCCCTGGTGTCTTCTATGGTTCACCCGCTGTACCTCCCGTTCTCTATATCCTGGTCGACGCACTCGGTGCCCTTTGCCCCTGACAAACTGCGCTGCGCATGCACAGTATGTCCTATTGATCTGAATGTAACTGCGCTAGCTGGGAACCAGTATACTGTACGCGAGTACAGCAGTGCGACGAAGCACCCGGTGAGCACGTACTCCACCAGCGAGCAGGGGCACAGGGCGTCATTTTTAGATTTAAATTAGCGCTAAGGTATCCTTTAAGTGCAGTATAAACTTTTTAAAATTATGCTCTACTTAAAAAAAACAAAGACAATATAGTTGGATTACTTGGTTTTAGCTCCGGTTTGATTTACCGCGCGCGAAGGTGTGCACGTGTAAAGGATTACGTTGCGTGATAAACAAACATTTGCGCGCAATGACGCGCGTGTTTCAAGCGCGCAAACGTTTGTTTATCAGGCGAAGTAATCCTTTACGCACTCAAATCTTCACGCGCGGCAGATCGCGTGATAACTGCTGTGATATCAGTTATCACGCTTTTGTGAATCAAGCCCTTGGTGCGGTGTGATCGTCCTGCGCCACGAGAGCCTGGGGCAGGAAGATCGCTCCGCATCATGTCCCCTTTCACATTACCCTGGGACAGAGTGCGCTGACAGGGTAATATGCGTAGCGGCATACTTCCTGGTGGACAGTAAGAATGTCACTGGTTCACTGCCACTCTGTGCATGCACGCTGCACTGCTACAGCGATCGATCATGCACACTTACTGCATTGCCATGCATCGCCATAGACTTGTAATGCAGCAAGCACTGCAGAGTTTGCGGTGGTCAAGCATAGATTTAGCTACTTCCACTGCATTGCCCCGTGAGTAGTGTGGATAGTCTTATTGAAACTAATGGCCATTGCATTACCGGTGAGCGGCAGGGGAGCAAACTGCAACGGAGTTCGACGTGGTAAGTAAGGGGCCTAAATCATTACTAGGTCTGTACTCCATACTCAGTGTTTAGAGCTTTTAAACACTTTGTAGTGCATGTGCACTTAGGCATGTGCAGTTATGCACACACGTTTCCTGGCCTGAAACGCACGTGTTCATACAAGTTTCAACGTGTGTCTCTGATCGCAATACAATACTACAGGTGAGGCGTTTGAGCATGGGTAAAAATATTCTCCACTGTGCAATAACATTCCCTTTGGGAACACACAGCACAGGTGTGAACAACTGAACATTAATATGAAAGTCTCTAAAGCATTCATATTTCCTTGGAGCTTGCACACTAGGGATGAGTGAAATTAAGTTTTGCAAGTGGATATCTGCAGCACTTTACAGAATATGTAGTTATCTCACTGTAATATTATCTCACTATAATATTAGAGAATGCCTGGGTGAGCGCGGGCTAAGTGGTGGGGAAGGGGGGGAGGGGTGCCTGTCACTCACTTGGTGCTTTGTAGAATCGTTGGTGGATTGTGTTATATCACAGGCGCTATATAAATAAAAAATAATAATAATAATGTGGTGCAGGGGTTCTTGAATATTCTATGCCTCTTTTTTCTCTTTTTTGAAACGTTTGCTCGTGGAGGTCCCTGGACAGCGCATATTAGTTGGATGACATCAATTGAACTTTGTTGCATCCGTATTGGGACTGTGAGCTTGTAGCACGATAATATTATTCTTATGACATAATATGAAGATAAGGGAATTTTCTTTTTTATTGCGCTCCGTCTTCTTGAGAAATAGTGATTGGCGATATTTATATTTCCTTAGCGCGGTATTTTATTTTAGTAGTTATCTCACTATGGGCCTGATTCACAAAGCGGTGATAACTCAGTTATCACGCCTAAAAGACTTTAGGCATGATAACCTTTGCACCACACTGGTGAAAAGCCAGTTTAGGCGTGATAAGTTTAGGTGTGATAAGTTTAGGTGTGATAAGTTTAGGCATGCTAAGTTTAGATAAGTGTAGATAGCGTGCAAAGTCCCGCACGCAAAGCAGCACCATTAAACTCTATGCAAAGTGCACCAGACTTTGCTAGCGCAAAACTTTTGATCAGCTGTGCACTGCGGTGCTAACGCAGTTGGTGCTTAAACTTATCATGCCTAAACTTATCACACCTAAACTTATCATGCCTAAACTTATCACACCTAAACTTATCACACCTAAACTTATCATGCCTAAACTGAGTTTAGGCGTGATAAAGGGCTTTTCACCAGCGTGCTAACACTTTGCACCGCTTTGTGAATCAAGCCCTATGTCTAAACCTGGCTTTGAGCACCTGTGAATTTGCTTTTGCACCTGTTCTGCTACCTGAGCTGATATTTGCATTTTGACCTTGCTGTATCTGTACTGAGTTCTGTTGAATGTATGTATATATTGCATTGGTGTTCTAGGCCCTGATTCACGAAGCTACCAATGACAGCATGGCATGCATTCCATAATAGGTGGAGCCTGCGTTACCTAAGCAATGTAAGTGTTGCTAGGGTAACACAAGGTTTTCCACGTGCTACCCTACAACATGTGCTATGCTATCATTGCATTCCCATTCATCATGTCTCCGCTAACTGGCGGTAATGGTAGCGCGGCGGCTGCCCGCTCCCATTGACTAATTCTCGCGGTCCTGGGACTTCAAATGATTTTACAGCACCTGCTGCAGTAAGTAGTTAATTTACGCGACCTGAGTTACCTAAGTAAAGCGCATGGAAAACCATGTGTTTCCCTAGCAACACTTGCGTGGCTTACAAAACACAGGTTCCACCTAATTGTGTGAAACAGCGTACTGGGAACAAGATATGGCTGTTGTGGAAATTCATCATATTCATAGAAGCCTTTGTAAATAACATGAATAATAATGAATAAAGTTGGGTCTGTCCTCCTATTCCAAAAGCAAGTCATTAAAGCGATTCACTTTTTCTCCTGAATTTTTTTCCTAGGTGATATTTTCACAACTTGTCAATAAAATACATTTTTATCTACAAGCAAGCAAGAGCATACTCAAACTAATGTTGATACAGTAAAATCCCTTTATAGAAAACTCCAAGGGTCAGGGACCTGCCCTAATAGTTTGCTATATCAGATGTTTACTATATCAGGATTTGTCTTATATTGTACTGTATATTCATACAGGCACATGGTCGGACCTGGGGACTGAGTTTAATAGCTAGAGGTGTATCAGAATTTTACTATAACAAGATTCTACTGTAGTACTTTTTCACGTTTTTGGTACCTTTTTAATTGAAAAGTTCTGAAAATTATTAGAGAAAATGAAAAAATACCTCACAGTAGAAAACTCAGGAGAAAAAGGTAATTTACTGATGATTAAATTCATTTTTTCTACTAACTCTTGTCCTAGGAGATGATTTTTCATTTTCTGTTTAAAATAACTTTTCAGCCTCCCTGCAATTGAAAAAATACCAAAAAGTAGGTGAAAAGGTACTATTGAAATTATTCTGAATCCCTTCTGTAGTAGTATAGTTCAGTTTGTACATTTGATCATACCTGCAAAAACAAGATGATTGGTCAGTCATTGGCCCTTATTTAATTCATATTTTCTTCTAAGTTTTCTCCTAGGACTCATCTTCTGTTTAAAATACCCTTTAAACTGCACCTTTCAAATTGCGCAATGCAATTGAAAAAGTACCAAAAAGTATATGACAAAGTTATTCTGAGTATTGCCTTGCTTGCTGGTGGCTTAAAATGCAGTTTATTTATAAGGTTTGAAAAAAAAATCCCCTAGGAGAAAACTTGGGAGAAAAAGTGAACTGAATAAGGGCCTATATGTATTTTGAGCTATTAAGAACAGACAAAAGAGAAGAAGTTGAATACTTGTGGCACTTGGGGAGAATTTGATCCTATACTGAACCACGACTAGAGACCTATATTAGATGATGGCTTTTTGGAAGTCTTTCATTCTACACGGGATTTGCAGGCACACTTAAAGAGACTCCGTAACAAAAATTGCATCCTGTTTTTTATCATCCTACAAGTTCCAAAAGCTATTCTAATGTGTTCTGGCTAACTGCAACACTTTCTGCTATTACAGCCTCTGTAATAAATCAATGTATCTTTCCCCTGTCAGACTTGTCGGCCAGTGTCTGGAAGGCTGCCAAGTTCTTCAGTGTTGTGGTTCTGCTATGAACTCCCCCTTTCAGGCCCCTCTCTGCACACTGCCTGTGTGTTATTTAGGATTAGAGCAGCTTCTCTCTGCTCTCGTATCTTTTACAAGCTGGATAAAGTGTCCTCTGAGCTGGCTGGGCTTTCACATACTGAGGAAATTCAGACAAGGGCAAAGCTGTTTGCAGGAAGAAAAGAGCAGCCTGAAACTTCAGTGCATGAGAGCAGAAGGGGGAAAGAAACACACAAATGATCTCTTGAGATTCAAAAGGAAGGGTGTATACAGCCTGCTTGTGTATGGATGTATTTTGTATGTGTGGACATACTGTACATCAACCTACTTCCTGTTTTGGTGGCCATTTTGTTTGTTTATAAACAAACTTTTTAAAACTGTTTTTAACCACTTTTAATGCGGCGGGGAGCGGCGAAATTGTGACAGAGGGTAATAGTAGATGTCCCCTAACGCACTGGTATGTTTACTTTTGTGCGATTTTAACAATACAGATTCTCTTTAAGAAAGAGAAATCATGACTGAAGTTGATGACAAAAGTGGCAAACCGCTCCATAACTCACCTGAAAGAACAACGACAAGGGCCCTTTAGTGAACTAAGTATATGTAGAAATTCCAGCATTTCATTTTGAATGCTAAGCAAGCATGTCCCTCTTAGAGATCAAGAAGAAATGTCAATTGCGTAAGTCAACAGCTTCTAAACCTAAACGACATCTCTTTAGCAGAAGTGTTCCCACGCTTTATTTCCAGCATATTTCTAGCTGTCATGCATGAATTAGACCCAAAGGGATCTAAGTGGTCTTAATCTGGCATCCATTAACAGAATTCATTAAAGACAACCAACAAAAATGTATAAACATTTTAAGTTGTGTTTAATGTTGTTTTAAAAAAAAAATCAGTTATTCTTACAGAAGCTACAAGTATGTTCTGTGGTCCAAGATTTGTTTTTCGACAGGTGAGTTAATGATTTTTTAGGTGGACCTGAATGGTCTGCATAGAAAATAAAAAAAACAAAAAACTGTGAGGCTGCATTATAAGCAAACTGAGGAACCCCTCCTTCCTTTTAATACACCTGGCCTAACATTAACCCTCCTGACAATAAGTCTAACAATTACCCTCCTGATAATATGCCTAACAATTACCCTCTTGACAATATGCCTAACACTAACCCTCATGCTGATATTCCTAACACTAACCCTCATGCTGATATTCCTATCACTAACCCTCCTGCCAACATGCCTAACACTAACCATCCTGCCAACATGCCTAACACTAACCCTCCTGCCAACATGCCTAACACTAACCCTCCTGCCAACATGCCTAACACTAACCCTCCTACCAATATGCCTAGCACTAACCCTCCTGCTAACATGCCTAACACTAACCCTCCTACCAATATGCCTAGCACTAACCCTGCTGCCAACATGTCTAACACTAACCTTCCTGCCTATGCTCCTAACACTAACCCTCATGCTGATATTCCTATCACTAACCCTCCTGCCAATATGCCTAACACTAACCCTCCCGCCGATGCTCCTAATACTAACCCTCCCGACAATATGCCTAACAATAACCCTCCTGCCAATATGCATAACACTGACCATCCTGACAAAATGCCTAACACTAACCCTCCTGCCGATATGCCTTCCACTAACCCTCCTGCCAACATGCCTAACACTAACCCTCCTACCAATATGCCCAGCACTAACCCTGCTGCCAACATGTCTAACACTAACCCTCCTGCCGATATGCCTACCACTAACCCTGCTGCCAACATGTCTAACACTAACCTTCCTGCCTATGGTCCTAACACTAACCCTCATGCTGATATTCCTATCACTAACCCTCCTGCCAACATGCCTAACACTAACCCTCCTGCCGATATGCCTAACACTAACCCTCCTGCCAACATGCCTAACACTAACCCTCCTACCAATATGCCTAGTACTAACCCTGCTGCCAACATGTCTAATACTAACCCTCCTGCCGATATGCCTACCACTAACCCTCCTGCCAACATGCCTAACACTAACCCTCCTACCAATATGCCTAGCACTAACCCTGCTGCCAACATGTCTAATACTAACCCTCCTGCCGATATGCCTACCACTAACCCTCCTGCCAACATGCCTAACACTAACCCTCCTAACAATATGCCTGGCACTAACCCTGCTGCCAACATGTCTAACACTAACCCTCCTGCCGATGCTCCTAATACTAACCCTCCTGACAATATGCCTAACAATAACCCTCCTGACAATATGCCTAACACTAAAGCGGAGTACCCATGGCCAGATGGATCGGGGATCTCCTCCAACTAACGATGGTTTCCTGATCCGTCTGGCCAAATCGGCGGGCGCCATTGGCACACTGTCATAAATGAACGGAATGAAGGATTCAATCCAGCATGGTGGTCAATCAAAAACAAACAACCGCCATGGGTGGTGTGCATCGTTAAACATTGTTAACCACTGCCCTACCACAGGTTTTTTCCCCTTCAAAACCAGAGCAATTTTTACATAACGCTCCTCCCATTCATTCACCAATAAGTTCATCACTCCTTATCACACTAAAATGATCTATATATTATTTTGTGAGGGAAAAACTAGGCTTTCTTTGGGCAGTACTCTTTGCTAAGAATTATTTTATTTTATATACTTTTTACAGGGAAGAAGAAGAAAAACATTGCAAAAATTCTTCATTTTAGTAGTTTAAAAATAAAATGTGCTTATGTAAATAAAACAGACACATTTTATTTGCCCATTTATCCCAGGTTATTATTATGTTTAAATTGTGTCCCTAGTACAATGTATGGTGATAATATTTAATTTAGAAATAAAGGTGTATTTTTTCCGTTTAGAGGTTTTTTTTAATATTAAAACAATAATTACAAGCCTTTATTTACAAAAGCAACAGTAATATACCCTCATGACATATATATTAAAAAAAAATGTCCCTAAGGTAACTATTTATGTAGTTTTCTTTAAAATGATGTAGTTTTTTTATAATTTTTTTTACAAGTGTTTTATTTTGGTAACTATGGGTAGGGTGGAAGAAGTTAAAAATTAATGATAATTTATTCAATTTTTCTATGTAAAAGTGTAGTATGGTGTATTTGGGTGTATTTTACTTTTTGGCCACAAGATAGCACGACACTTAGTTCCTGTCTGCTGTTAACAGTAAACAGGAACTAGTGTGTGTAACAGTTTGTTCTTGGTTTTGAATGAGAGGTTGCATCTCACTGCCGCATGCTCTCATTCATCACAACCACTGTGATTGGGGTTGGGAACAGTTGTTTCCCATAACCCAATCACGGAAAGGCAGGTCTGCGGCGAATGGGAATGAAAACGGCAAAGCGGCGGGATCAGAAAGAAATATTGAGATGATCTTATTCAGAAGGATATTTTGAAATTTCCTTGGAAAGTTGGCTCAGCTAAATGGACTAATCAGTAGCGATGGTCAGTGAGATGCCAATGACTGAATAAAAAGCTAGTGAAAAGGATGAATCTAAATTGACAGAAAGGGCATGTGATTGGCTCAGTTTTGCATTAAATGTTCTTGCAAGTCAGAATTATTGGCATCCCATTGACCCCCTCTATTAGTCAGCTTAATGGGAGTGTATAGTGTTTTGAGGTGAGTATATGTGGTTGTGTTGTTTCAGGATGGCCGAACAGTCTAAGGTAAATTGCTTATTTTTGTCACATGGTCGCCTGTCGCCTTTCAGCTCCCTCATAGACCGCAATACTAACTTGCAGATATTGCTTAAAGAGAAACCGTGACCAAGAATTGAACTTCATCCCAATCAGTAGCTGATACCCCCTTTTACATGAGAAATCTATTCCTTTTCTCAAGCGGATCATAAGGGGGCTCTGCATGGCTGATATTGTGGTGAAACACCTCCCACAAGAAACTCTGAGGACCATGGTACTCCTGGCAGTTTCCTGTCTGTGAACCTTGTTGCGTTGTGGGAAATACCTGTTTACAGCTGTTTCCAACTGCCAAAACAGCAAGCAGCAGCTACATCACCTGCCAGCAGTAAAAATTCACCATGTTATAAATGTCAGAATGTAAATCAGGGATTTAAAAGATTTTACAATGAACAAACACTGACTAAATCATTTATATATAATTATTGTGAAAATGAAGCACTTTTTTTATTACTTTATTTTCACTGGAGTTCCTCTTTAACAATGATATTACCAAGCGCATGCAGTGGACAGCAGAAACAATCAGTAACTCATAGTGATGGGATGGCTGGTAGTTAGTGTTAAGAGAGGAGAGATTAGTGTTAGGAGTTGGGGGAGGGGGGAAGGGGGCGGATGCTGGTGAAGGATGGGGAGCCACAGAAAAGTTGGCTTATGGGTGGAAAATTATAAACCCAGCCTTGAGTGCCTAAATAGACTTAGACAGGAAGGAAACAGTCACAGAAATCATATAGCTCATTATAATTTCTCTCTGAATAGTCCATTGACATAAATCAAACTCTACAGTATATAGCTTTCCTCTCTTAATGGAACAATTCTGCAAACTTAATTTGTACATTAAAATGAAACCACATCAGCAAAGGAAGCTAAACATTCTTTATTGGCAGTGATTTGTTTTTAAATAAAACAAAAGCAATCCTTTTCCAGTGGCTGTTTGATTACACGGTATTCCCAGCAGTGCCTTATACAGGGCCGTGATTGGCATGTTAGAAGCCAGCTCAGATCTTTCAGCAGAGTGCACACTTGATGGAGCTGTGACCACCTCCTGTGCTGGATCAAAAGGATTCTATTTCCTGTCAGCCATAATGATCCCTCTGTATGGAATACTGAACTCTATATCTTTAAAGGTAAGGGGTTTACCACCAGTAAATGGTATCTTATCAACTACTAGTAATGTTGAATGAAAAATGCAAAAACAAATTTACTTAGTTTAGATGTTTTATTCAGAAACTATCAATAAAAGCTGTTTCGCAGTGATTTTTTTTTTCATTTGAAAATCTCTTTTTTTGTTCAGGTTCCCTATTAAAGCCAAATCCAGAGAGAAACAAAAAATATAGCCAAAATGCTGGCTTGTGGGGTTTGTTTTCATGCATATTGTCTAGACCATATTTTTGCATTATTCATTGTTATTACTGTATTTTATAAGACGCTCCGGAATATAAGACGCACCTAGGTTTAGAGGGCAAAATCCAGGTAAAAATTATATATATATATATATATATATATATATATATATATATATATATATATATATATATATATATATATATATATATATACTAACCCTGGTGTGTCCATGTTCCAGGCGCATCTTGCACATATTCCCCCCGCTCCCAAATGGTGTCCTCCTGTGTCCCTTAAGAGTCCTCCAGTGTCCTCCTGTGTCCATGTGTCCTCCTGTGTATCCTTTGATCCCTCATGTGTCCCTAGTGCTAAGTGAGTGTGCATGCTCCCCGCTCACTCCCCGTGTATCAGTATAAGACTTTCACTATAGCCAGCCCCAGGGAGGAGTCGGATGTCTGCAATCCGTGTGGGAGCATGGACTTTGCAAGCTGGCTACTCCATCACTTCTACACTGCACAGGGTGGGGGGGGGAGCTGAAAGGTAAGGGGGGGGGGGGGTTGCAGATACATGGGAAGAGAGCGACGCACGTGGGGGAGCAGGCACGCACAGGCAGGGAATCCCAGACGTGGCAGCGGGTCAGCAGTTCGTATCAGCAAGAGTAGCGAGCAGTCGGCAAGTGGTTAAAACGTTTAATGTAATCCAGCTCTGAGTCCCTTTAAGTATCAAACACACCAAATACATTGTGACTTAAGATGTTAATCAAGCATTTCAAAACATCCGCTTACATACACTTTTGCAACTGATAATGCTTGAAGAGCAAACATTTTTAAAAAAGGTATACTGTAAATTACGAATGCAATTTTTGTTCAATACTTACTCCAATTAGACTGCTCGACAATTTCCTTTACATATTAGGATTGGATTTTAGGAATGTACAAGTTTAAGAGAAATATGCATACATTTAAGAGTGGTATCTTTTTGCTACATTTAATGCTCTTTATTGCATACTCAGTAATATTCCTAGTCTTGTCATTCCATAGACTTACATTCACCCTGTGGTCTTGCTTCCAGTTGTGTTGAAAGTACAAAAAGTAGTGTTGAAAAGTACAGCAGCCTCATCTTGCAAGGTGTAGATTTACTGTAGAGAACAAGAATACAAAAAGCTGTTAACATTTAAGTTAGCTGTAACCCACACGTATCCAATTAGATTTCCATTCTCATGGCAACATAGAGACAAGCAGAACATTCACCTGTTCTCATTGGTGGGTACCACTGCCCTGCTCATAGGCAATCACATTCTACGGAGGCTGTTTCCAATGACAACAAAAGTGTGGTATCAGCACGACCATAGGCACTGTTCTACAGTGCACTGCTGCAGGGTTAGTCTAACCCTTCAGCTTTTATTACAGTTAATACAATTCTAGTAAAGGAGCTCAGTATGCTGTGCTTAGACAATGTAAAGTCACCACAACTGGGTGACACCTGCAAAATGTAAAGGTAATCGGGAGGTCAGGGTGTCACTCACTCATGGTCCACTTGAAAACAAAGCACAGGCAGTGGTTGGCAGACATAATATGTATCCGAACATCATTATAGGTAGGTGATTAGAATTAGAAAACTTTTTTCCCGTTTTGTGTTCAAAGAACTCCATGATTTACCAGATGAGGTGCAAAATTTTGCTCACCTATCTAAAGACTCCATAAATTACAAATAACTCTGTATTTCAGACCCTTTACAAAAGTTACCTTCTTAAAACAGAAGGTATTTGCGATTATTCAGATTGGATTGAGCCTATAACATCTCCCACCACGATGCATCACTGCTGAATATTCAAATCATCCTTTTGTTTTCCATAACATTTTAGTAAGAGGAGTTTTTGGTCCGTTGTAGCCCCTTCGCACTCCCAGGAGTTCTGGTTCACCATGAGCTTGCTGGGTAATTTGAGACCCTTTACAAGTGGAACAGAGCCTTAAAAACCCCACTACACACTGGTCTGTATTCAATTGACCCTTTCTCCTAAGTTTTCACCTAGATGATATTTTCACATCTTGGACCTTATGCAATTAAAAAATATATATTTTTCTCCTGAATTCTCTCCTCAGAGATTATTGTTCATCTTCTATTTTCAACACTTTGCAATTTAAAAAGTACCAAAAAGTAATTGGTAAAGCATTTTATTGACAAGTTTAAAAATATAACTTAGGGGAAAACTCAGGAGAAAAAGTTAATTTCATATGGGCGCTTATCAATAAAATGCCTTTGAAGATACCAGCAAGCAAGAAAATTCTCAGAATAACTTTGCCACCTTCTTCTTGGTACTTTTTCAATTTCAAAGTGTTGGAAAGGAATTTAAACCATAAGATGAAACATTATCTCTTAGGAGAAAACTTAGGATAAAACATACATTAAATAAAGGTCAATGACTGACCCATCATCTTAGTTTTGCAGGTATGATCAAATGAGCAAAACTTGCCAGTCCGAACTTTATTACTACAGAAGGGATTCAGTTGCCCAATTATTTTGTTATTTTTGGATCACATTTAAATTTGATTTGGCAGAACAAGCAAATAACAGTTCCCACTCATAAAGGCAAATACACGTTTAAATAAGGCCCTCTAAGAGTATAGAAACCCAATCTATTTTTCCAATAAATGCTAAAAATATCAGCGTTATGCAACACATGATTTTATCTTGCTTACTTGGTTTAATCACATTAATGGCGTTTTGACTTGCGTCCAACTCTTAGATAGGATCTCTCTCTGCGAAGTCAACTTTCCATTTTGACTGGCTGGAAGCCAGCAAACGTACGTCTTTCTGATACATACAGTATATATACTTGGCGAATCATTTCATTTATCAACAAAGAGGCCAGTGTGTATTTATATAGAATTTCCCCGTACAATTTCAACAGGAATGATCAGCAGAAATTCCCTCTGACTTGGATTTTCCTGATCCTGGCTCCTGCACACCATAAAGGTGCTAGTCACTTAGAATTTTAAAAAACCTAAGGTAGATATGTATATATGTATATATGGATTCAAACTAAAAATTCTGTCATCTATCTCCAAGGTATGCGGCTCTGCATTGAAGAAAGTTAACCAACTTTTTTCAATTATAATGAGGTGAGGGAGTTATCCAGACAGTTATAACCAAAGCTAACTCCAGCTAACAGTCTGGGTAATTGAATCTCTTTGTACATACGTTAACTGTAAGTGCCTGGTTGTACATGTATATTGCCTTTAAAATGTCTGGGTAAGGATGATAATAAATCAGCACTCCGTGTTAATCAGAATCATTTATTTCGCGAAGTACAAAGGGGGGTAGTACCCGGAATTGGTTTTGGCTCATACAGGATCTGGGGGGGGGGAGGGGGGGGTTGGAATAATGTCTGAAAGCCAAGAGCCAAAGCTGCCATACTACAGTGCCACCAGTTGCACGTTGCATCATTCACTACCCCTAAGGAGATATTAACGGGGGGGAGGGGGGAGCAGGGGCAGTGGCGCAGCTAAGTACCTGTGGGCCCCGATACAAGTTTTACATTGGGGCCCCCCATACACTCTATACATAACAATTGACATGACGCACCAAAACCTGCCAATGGCAACTACAGTGTCAGAGGAGCAAGAAGGGGATGGATTGCCACTATTCAAAGCATCTAGAGAAGTGATTATTATGAGCACAGGACCAATAGGAATCTAATAATGCAGTTGAGAGACGGCCCCTCTGGGCCCCTCTGACCCAAGGGCCCTGATGCGGTCGCAACCTCTGCACCCCCTATTGCTATGCCCCTGGGCAGAGGGAGGCGAAGGTTCAGCAGGGATGACCCAGTTCTTCATGAAAGAGGAGAAGGCTGAAGCTGCTAAGGATCCCAATTGCTGGCATCTGGCAGTGCAGGCCAAGGTGTTTTGGTTCAAAAGGTGAAGTAGTGTTCATTTCTGTGGTGGGTCCCGACTCCTGGGCAGCATTCGGCAGGGCTGGTCAAGATAATCTGGCGGGCACAGAAGCGTCTGGCTGTGGCGACTCTTACTTCCGGATTAGTGGCTGGCATCATAAAGGGGCTGATCCAAAGGTGTCCCTGCTGCGGTTGGAGCAGCAGCAGATGGATGGATGGAGCCGACATCCAGAAAGGCCAAAGGTGTCCTGATCGGTGCAGTGTCTTCCAACCTCAGTGGAGTCCTGACCTCCTGGGTAGCAGCGGTGGACTTCACTTGGCCTGTACCTGCATAAACAATGGACACAGGCAGTGACAAGGCAGAAAAACTCCAGGACCTGAACTCTTCATGACCCGCACCAGCGTCCCAGGCTACACCAGACCACACTGCACACCTTCAGGGGTGAAACAAGGTGAATTGGTAGGAAAAGGGAATCAAAACAAACAAGGCCAGAATCCTGTGGCAGTGGCTGCCAATTAAGGTGCCATCTTCTTGAACAGCAGTTAATAATAACTGGTACTAAACGCCCCTCCCTGCATTGGGGCGGTTGTTCCTGTTTGACATAAATAGCCTTTTAAAACCTTCTTGCACATTTTGGACACAGAAGAAATCATGTTTGCACACTAGATCATGCTGCAAATGGTCTGCTATATTCTTACACACATGCATAAGCATTGTCAAATATTTTCTTTTCTTTTATGAAAAAGTAAATTGATAGTAATAATTCCTTTTTCATATATAGCGCTTTTCTCCTATGGGACTCAAAGCGCTTGCGAGGCAGCCACTAGAGAGCACTCAGTAGGAAGTAGCAGTGTTAGGGAGTCTTACCCAAAACTTACTGAATAGGTGCTGGCTTACTGAGTAGGAAGAGCAAACATTTGAACCCAGGTCTCCTACATCAGAGGCAGAGCCCTTAACCATTACACTATCCAGTTTTATTGTCTTAAAGAGAATCTGTATTGTTAAAATCGCACAAAAGTAAACATACCAGTGCGTTAGGGGACATCTCCTATTCCCCTCTGTCACAATTTCGCCGCTCCCCGCCGCATTAAAAGTGGTTAAAAACAGTTTTAAAAAGTTTGTTTATAAACAAACAAAATGGCCACCAAAACAGGAAGTAGGTTGATGTACAGTATGTCCACACATAGAAAATACATCCATACACAAGCAGGCTGTATACAGCATTCCTTTTGAATCTCAAGAGATCATTTGTGTGTTTCTTTCCCCCCTGAGGGGGGAGTGCATAGCAGAACCACAACACTGAAGAACTTGGCAGCCTTCCAGACACAGGCTGACAAGTCTGACAAGGGAAAGATACATTGATTTATTACAGAGACTGTGATAGTACAAAGTGCTGCAGTAAGCCAGAACACATTAGAATAGCTTTTGGAACTTGTAGGATGATAAAAAACAGGATGCAATTTTTGTTACGGAGTCTCTTTAAAGCAGCAGGTTAAGCCATACTATCCCATGGGAAAAAACACATATATAAGTTGATAAATACAGTACTTGTTCTGCTTACATAACATATGTATTGTATTGACCACGTTTTGATTTCAGTGAATTTTATAAAGCAAATAAAGATAAAACTGTTCCTGGCATTTTCTATTTTGACTTCTCCTGACTGAAGCCAAACCTGATGTAATTTCCTCACTCACTCTTCTTTTCTCTTAGAAACTGCACTGTCATATCTAGCGTGCTTTGTAAACACATGTTAGCACAGCATAGATCAGAATTCAGCAGCTCACTGAACTGCCTTCAGACAATCAGAGAGGAGCATGAAATTAAGTGTGTGTGTGTGGGGGAGGGGGGATGACAAACTTCCTTCTCGTCAGCAATGTACCAAATAGTGACAGACTGACTGAGATCAGATTTATTACAGCAGAAACTTTTCTGATTAGAGAAGAGTGCTTACAATGTAAAATCAGTTTGTAGGCTGCATTATAAACACAGAGCAGTGCGTAATTGGAATTTGATTTTGTTGCTGTCAATCCTGCATTAAACGTTGAGACTGGTTACCTTCAAGAATGCTACATTCCAGTCCTGGGGAGGAGGGGGACTTGTTCAACACTATAGGATTCTTAAAAGACTCTATAGGGGGGAGTTGGGGCTCGCAAAGCTGCCGTCTGACCCTCTACTGCTTATCCTGTCCTACCTGGACTTCTGGGACCTGCTATTGGCTGGATAGTGTAATGGTTAAGGGCTCTGCCTCTGACACAGGAGACCAGGGTTTGAATCTTTGCTCTGCCTGTTTAGAAAGCCAGCACCTATTCAGTAGGAGACCTTAGGCAATTCTCCCTAACACTACTACAGCCTATAAAGCACATCCTAGTGGCTGCAGCTCTGGTGCGTTGAGTCTGCCTGGAGCAAAGCAGGATATAAATGTTATTTGTCTTGTCCATTGCTTCTTAATAAGCGTTTCAGTTGTGGGAAACAAAAACAAAAACAAAGCAAATCAAACTACCACAAACAACTTTGATGGCCACGTTTTTAAATTAGTGCCACTCAAAAATTGAGGAGACACACTGGTAACCTAAATCCCACTTTGCTCCCTATAAAAAAAACAGGGTGTCTTCTTGCGCTTAATGAAACTTTATTTGTGGCTTGCAAAAGATCCAAGATAGAGCCGGCTTAACGCTAATAGTGCACTGTGACGGTATGGGTGTGGAGGCCTCGTGGTGTGCGCTGGGTGGAGGGCCCACATATGTCCAATTGTGATTGGGTGCCTGATTGATTTGTATAGGCTGCGGCTGGGTGATCAATACAGGAATATATCCTCACAGTGACAGTGGGGTGATGCATAATAGCAGCTCTCAATGCCAACCTATGTTTTTAGGATGTTTTAAATGGGTATTGTGAACTCTGTTTTGTATGACATTTTTGCAAGGCACAAATAAAGTTTCATTAAGTGCAAGAAGAGATGGCTCGAACCTCCAATTTTCGGTTCGCAAAATTCCGCAAAAGTTTGGTTTGTGCGAACTTTCGCGAACCGCAATAGACTTCAATGGGGTGGCGAACTTTGAAAACTAGAAACACTTATGCTGGCCAGAAAAGTGATGGAAAAGATGTTTCAAGGGGTCTAACACCTGGAGAAGGGCATGGCGGAGTGGGATAGACGCCAAAAGTCCAGGGGAAAAAATCTGGATTTGACGCAAAGCAGCGTTTTAAGGGCATAAATCACATTGCATGCTAAATTGGAGGCCTAAAGTGCTTTAAAACATCTTGCATGTGTATACATCAATCAGAGAGTGTAATTAGAGTGCTGCTTCACACTGACACACCAAACCCACTGTGTAACGCACCACAAACAGCTGTTTGTGTAGTGACGGCCGTGCTGGACTGGTGCGCACCATGGCCAGAGTGCAGGCCGTGGCGGTTTTCAAGCCCAGTGCTTTAAAACATCTTGCATGTGTATACATCAATCAGGGAGTGTAATTAGGGTACTGCTTCACACTGACACACCAAACTCACTGTGTAACGCACCGCAAACAACTGTTTGCGTACTGACAGCTGTGCTGGACTGGTGCGCACCATGGCCAGAGTGCAGGCCATGGTGGAACAACAGGTAGTAGGTATATGCAGTGATGGGTATTACAATGTGCATCTGTCACACACAGACAGGTACCGGACAGGCTCAGTGACACCGCGTTCGCTCACGTAGGTAGGTGGGTGCACTGAAGTGAACAACAGGTAGTAGGTATATGCAGTGATGGGTATTACAATGTGCACTTGTCCCACACACAGGTAGTCACTGAATGTGCTGGGCCTGGCAGTGGCACACACAGTAGGAATTACCAAGGCTGTCTATGCAACACAAGTGTCAGTGACACACACGCAAACAAACAAAAATAGATCACAAGAACAAGATTAAAAAAAAAAAGAGCTACAAAAGAGTAACAAATAACAAGTAATTACAAAAGAGCTGTTGAGGGGTGCTTTTTTAGCAATAACAATCAGCCAGGAGCAAGCTAGCAAGCCTACAAGAGCCAAACTAAACTTTCCCTATGAGAGTCTGCAGCAGCATTCCCTTCTCTAATTACTGCAGGCACACGAGTGAGACCAATGCCTGATGCTGCCTGCCTTTTATAAGGGGGGGGGGGGGAGGCTCCAGGAGGGAGTGTAGCCTAATTGGCTACAATGTGCCTGCTGACTGTGATGTAGAGGGTCAAAGTTGACCCTCATGATGCACTATGGGGGTGAACCAAACTTCCGGAAAAGTTTGCGGTTCTCCGCGATCACGAACAACGGAAGTTCACCGGAAACCGTTCGCCGGTGAACCGTTCGGGCCATCTCTAAAGAAGACACCCTGTTTTTTTTTATGGGGGCAAAAACAAAGCGAAAGTTAGATTCCTCTATAGTGCCACAGAAGATTAAGATGCTATATAAATCAATAATTATAATAGCGCTCATCACTGCTGTTCACATTGGCCCAAGGTGAGAAACCTATGATGCTGCCATATTTTTTTCTTTTTATAGGAATACTGTAGGGTGGTCGGGCGAAAATGAATTGAACTTACCCGGGGCTTCTCATGGTCCCCCGCAGATTTCCTGTGACCGCGCAGCCACTCACCGATGCTCCGGCACCGCCTTCAGTTCACTTCTGGAATTTCAGACTTTAAAGTCTGAAAACCACTGCACCTGCATTGCCATGTCCTCGCTCCCGCTGACGTCATCAGAAGTGTATTGCACAGGCCCCCTATGGTGTGTGCCTGTACAGTACACTCCTGGTGACATCACAGGGAGCGAGAACATGGCAACACAGGTGCAGTGGTTTTCAGACTTTAAAGTCTGAAATTTCACAAGTGATCTGGAGGCAGGGACCAGAGCATCGGTAAGTGGCTGCATGGGCACAGGACATATGCGGGGGACCATTAGACGCCCCGGGTAAGTTCAACTCATTTTCCCCCGACCCCCCTACAGTATTCCTTTAAACAATACCAGTTGCCTGGCAGTTCTGCTGATCATTTTGGTCAGTAAAGTACACCTAAAACTAGCATGCAGCTATTCTTGCTGTCAGAAACATCTGATCTGCAAGCTTGTTTATGGTCTATGGCTAACAGTATTAGATGCAGTGGATCAGCAGAACAGCCAGGCAAGGTGCATAGTTTAAAAGGAAGTTAGTATGTCAGCCTCCATTTGTCTCTCTCCTCGGGTTCCCTTTCAGTCACAGTGAATATCCTATAGAAACTGACCCAATGAATCCTGGTAGATTCACACAATCCAATCCCTATGCAGCTAGAGGTTAGATGGTTCATTTACTCAAGGGAACCTTTTGTGGTTACACTAAAAATAATTTGCATTTACCCACTAATTGCTTTGCAAAGCCTGCATCTGCTAAAATATACATAAGAACTGTCAGCTGGGGCAAAAGAAAATAAAGGACACTGAAAAAATGCAAGTGAGGGATTCATGACTGCAAACATTATTCAGAACTTGGTACAGTGGAAGGGAAGCACATCCATACCGTATATAAATGCCACCTAAACGAGGAGGGCTCAAAGCAGACATTTATCTCAAGTTCATCTAGTTAAAGGCTGTGCACACATAATGCAATATATTACATACTTAATGGTGAGTGATCCAATCAAAATGGTCGGGTTGTCAAACCATGTAATTTGGGTGCGATTTGCAGCCCAGAAATTGGGTGCCGCCATATGCACCAACAGTAAATCCAGAAATGACCTGCTACTGATGGTAATTTGGGTGCCAGAAGTGCTGGAGATTGTTAGCAGTGGTGGAGTTTCTCTATTGTGTAGGTGAACTCCGTAACGGCGGGGACAGATTAAATAGCGGTAGTGGAGTGGTGGGGACAGAGGAAATATCAGTGGTGGGGGTCACCCGCAGCACTGGGGACAGCTGGACTAGCGGTGGAGACAGAAGAAATAGCAGTGATGAAGTTTGGCCGCAGCAGTGGGGACAGCTGAAATAGTGGTAGGGATAGAGGAAGTAGCGGAGGTGGAGTTCGGTCAGTGTAGCCAAACTTTGAAGTGACGGGGATAGCGAAAATAGTTTCATAGTTAGTGTTAGGCATAGGTAGGGGGTAGGATTATGTTAGGTATAGTAGGGGGTAGGATAGTGTCAGACATAGGTGGGGGTAGGATAGTGTTAGGCATAGGTAGGGTGTAGGATAGTGTCAGGCACAGGTAGGGGGTACGATAGTTTCAGGCATAGGTAGGATAGGATAGTGTTAGGCCTAGGTAGGGGGTAGGATAGTGTTATGCATAGGTAGGGCATAGGTAGGGGGTAGGTTAGTGTCAGGCATAGGTAGGGGGTAGGATAGTGTCAGGCACAGGTAGGGGGTACGATAGTGTTAGGCATAGGTAGGAGTAGGATAGTGTTAGGCATAGGTAGGGTATAGGATAGTGTTAGGCGTATGTAATTGTAGGAAAGTGTCTGGCATAGGTAGAAGGTAGAACAGTGTTAGACATAGGTACGTGGTAGGTTAGTGTTTTCATATGTAGGGAGTAGGAAAGTGTTAAGCATAGGTAGGGGGTAGGTTAGTGTCAGGCATAGGTAGGGGGTAGGATAGTGTCAGGCACAGATAGGGGGTAGGATAGTGTTAGGCATAGGTAGGGGTAGGATAGTGTTAGGCATAGGTAGGGTATAGGATAGTGTTAGGCGTATGTAGAGGGTAGGAAAGTGTCTGGCATAGGTAGGAGGTAGGACAGTGTTAGACATAGGTACGTGGTAGGTTAGTGTTTTCATATGTAGGGAGTAGGAAAGTGTTAAGCATAGGTAGGGGGTAGGTTAGTGTCAGGCATAGGTAGGGGGGTAGGATAGTGTCAGGCACAGGTAGGGGGTAGGATAGTGTTAGGCATAGGTAGGGGGTAGGATAGTGTTAGGCATAGGTAGGGTATAGGATAGTGTTAGGCGTATGTAGGGGATAGGATAGTGTTAGGCATAGGTAGGGGGTAGGATAGTGTCTGGCATAGGTAGGAGGTAGAACAGTGTTAGGCATAGGTACGTGGTAGGTTAGTGTTTGGCATATGTAGGGAGTAGGAAAGTGTTAGGCATAAGTAGAGGTTAGGACGGTGTTATTCATAGATGGGGGGAATATAGTGTATTGCCCTAAGCTTGGACACATTGGGGCCATAATGCTTACAAAATGCCAGAGTGTTAAAGCAGGAACAGGAAGAGTGAGTATTTTTCAGGGTGCCACTTGGGTAGTAGGTGGATATATGAATATATGTACAATATACTGTATATACAGTGGCTTACAAAAGTATTTGGCCCCCTTGAAGTTTTCCACATTTTGTCACATTACTGCCACAAACATGAATCAATTTTATTGGAATTCCACATGAAAGACCAATACAAAGTGGTGTACACAAGAGAAGTGGAACAAAAATCATACATGATTCCAAACATTTTTTACAAATAAATAACTGCAAAGTGGGGTGTGCATAATTATTCAGCCCCCTGAGTCAATACTTTGTAGAACCACCATTTGCTGCAATTACAGCTGCCACATCTAGAGACTGAAATACTTGCCCATTCTTCTCTGCAAAACAGCTCCAGCTCAGTCTGATTAGATGGACAGCGTCTGTGAACAGCAGTTTTCAGTTCTTGTCACAGATTTTCAATAGGATTTAGATCTGGACTTTGACTGGGCCATTCTAACACTTGTATATGTTTTGTTTTAAACCATTCCATTTTTGCCCTGGCTTTATGTTTAGGGTCATTGTCCTGCTGGAAGGTGAACCTCCACCCCAGTCTCAAGTATTTTGCAGACTCCAAGAGGTTTTCTTACAAGGTTGCCCTGTATTTGGCTCCGTCCATCTTACCATCAACTCTGACCAGCTTCCCTGTCCCTGCTGAAGAGAAGCACCCCCAGAGCATGATGCTGCCACCACCATATTTGACAGTGGGGATGATGTGTTCAGAGTGATGTGCAGTGTTAGTTTTCAGCCACACATAGCGTTTTGCATTTTGGCCAAAACATTACATTTTGGTCTCATCTGACCAGAGCGCTTTCTTCCACATGGTTGCTGTGTCCCCCACATGGCTTGTGGCAAACTGCAAACGGGACTTCTTATGCTTTTCTGTTAACAATGGCTTTCTTCTTGCCACTCTTCCACAAAGGCCAAATTTGTGCAGTGCATGACTAATAGTTGTCCTATGGACAGATTCCCCCACCTGAGCTGTAGATCTCTGCAGCTCGTCCAGAGTCACCATGGGCCTCTTGATTGCATTTCTGATCAGCGCTCTCCTTGTTCGGCCTATGAGTTTAGGTGGACGGCCTTGTCTTGGTAGGTTTACAGTTGTGCCATACTCCTCCTATTTCTGAATGATCGCTTGAACAGTGCTTCGTGAGATGTTCAAGGCTTTGAAAATCTTTTTCTAGCCTGAGCCTGCTTTAAATTTCTCAATAACTTTATCCCTGACCTGTCTGGTGTGTTCTTTGGACTTCATGGTGTTGTTGCTCCCATTATTCTCTTAGACAACCTCTGAGGCCGTCACAGAGCAGTTGTATTTGTATCTGACATTAGATTACACACAGGTGCACTCTATTTAGTCATTAGCACTCATCAGGCAATATCCATGGGCAACTGACTGCACTCAGACCAAAGGGTGCTAAATAATTATGCACAACCCACTTTGCAGTTATTTATTTGTAAAAAATGTTTGGAATCATGTATGATTTTCGGTCCACTTCTCATGTGTACACCACTTTGTGTTGGTCTTTCACGTGGAATTCCAATAAAATTGATTCATGTTTGTGGCAGTAATGTGACAAAATGTGGAAAACTTCAAGGGGGCCGATATATACAGTATATATATATAATATATACTTTTTTACTGCAATGATCTACAACAGCTAAAACAAAGAAGCAACAACAACATTCCACGCTACAGCCTTATATCTACTCTAAAATGAATTACACTTTGAAGAAAGCTTTTCTTTGAAAAGGTAAAGTGGGCGTAAAGAGAAGACAAGCGGATTGTTATCAACAAAGAGCCCCATGCTTCCTGTATTTTCTCTTATTGCACTCCACCAGATATAAAATGGTTGCCTATTTGACGTCCTCATTGAGTTGTGTTCAGAACAGGGGCGTTGCTAGAATCCTAAGAGAGCACTCCAGATGAAACATGGGTGTGGCCATGCACAGAATGTGGGTGTGCAGTGGCGTAGCTACGGAGCTATGGGCCCCAGTGCAAGTTTTACATGGGGCCCCCCAAGCACTCTATATATAACAATTGATATGGCGCACCAAAACCTTCCAAGGATTTCCACAGTGTCAGAGGTGCAAGGAGGGGATAGGAAACATTTTATTAATGATTACTACTATTTCAAGCATCTATATAAAGGATTGTTACCAGTACAGGACCAATAGAGAGCTAATATTGTGCTTGAGGGAGGGCCGCTTGGGGCCCCCCTGGCCCAAGGGCCCCGATGCGGTCGCTACCTCTGCACCCCCATTGCTACGCCACTGTGGGTGTGGTAAAAATTGGGTGGGGCCAAATTTACATGAATTTAACAGCAATCTAAGTAGGCCTGCCCAGCAAAATGTTGGAAGAAGCCCCCCTCTCCATTAATACAGAAAAAAATAAAATGTAGCATATCACATAAATAGGCAGTGACACTTAAACACATGGGGCATGCTGGGTATCATTGTGATATGCTGAAAGCTGTGGTGCCTGGAGCTTCCATAGGGAGCATGGATCGTCATGTGTGTCCTCACTGTTCCTCCCCCCAACTCCGCCTACTCCCCCCCCCCCCCCCCCAACAGCAGAGTAGCACAACAGGAGGAACTACACATCTTCTCCATCCGCTTTCCAAGTAGCTGGCCATTCTCCCCATAGCGTCCAAGCATCAGACGCTAGAAGCTCCAGCATCTGATTCATTCTCAGACAGTAGGGGGAGAAGCCCGGAAGAGAAGATGTCTGCAGAATCTGGAGACTGATGTGAGTACTGCCACCCGCTGTCTGGGGGACATCCGTTGCCCCCCAGAATAGATCCGGGGCACATGCCACTGATCTTTGGGGCTAGCAACGTCCCTGGTGCAGAATAGTTCTGGATAGTCTGGCTGATCTAAATGTACTGTGTTAAGGTTAAACTGCAACTGAGACTAAACACTGCAAAATGAGACTTGTGAATGCCACAAAAGGAAATAAAGAACACATTTCCTGATCCCCTTCCATTGATTTATGTAAGGCAATATGAATGGTGCACCACATATTCTGATTTTATTAGCCAGGAAAGAGCAGTGCATGGAGCTTACACAAAAATAATGTAGCAGTGTTAGTGTGTTTCATATTTTGGCTACAAATTAGATGCTATTGCAGCCACACATTGTTAAGCTGTGCAATTATTAGTATGCATATATGTAGTGCTGACATTTTCTTATGCACTTTAAAATTACATAACCATGTACATCTAATGAAAGTCAATGCAGGATCGCACTTCTGCTTAAAGCGGATCCGAGATGAAAAACTATCTATAACAAGTAAGTTGTCTATATATCTTATCTAAAGTTTAGATAGTTTACACAGCAAATCTAGCTTCAAACAGCTTCAACAGAATATGATTATTTCTTCCTGTGATACAATAACAGCAGCCATGTTGTTTGTAAACATTACACACAGGTAAGTTGCTGTGCATCTCCAGACCTCAGCCTGTGATAACCTAATTCCCCCTCCTCCCTCCTCCCCTCTGCCTTTGAAATCTCTGGCTCCCACCTCCCCCTCCCCTGCCCAGACTAAGCTCCCATAAGCCCTTGCTACTGTCTGAAAATGCCAAGGCACTCTGAAAAGCTGTGGGCGAGGCTTGTTTAGTTTATAGGGAATTATAGTTTTAAAACACAAAACAAAAAAGTATTTGGCTCGAGGAATGCCCTATAAACTATATGAAAGGAACAAAATTATGCAATGAGTAAAAGTTTATCTCGGATTCACATTAAATTTGCGTTTTTGTTTTCACGTGCCTGAAAAAGTCTTGCAGGTAAAAAATAGCATGCGGAAATATTTGCGAATTCTAACATGAAAAACCTTCAAATTATGCAATGATATGTATGAAATCTGCCTAATTTGTCCCTCGGAGACCTCTCAGTCATAATATTTATTATTATGTTTTTATATAGTGTTGATATTTTCTGCAGTGTTTTACAGAGTATATAATCCTGTTACTAATGTCTCCCTCAAAAAACTGCATAGCCTAATCCCCACTGCAGCCAGTCTAATGCTGGGAATACACGGAGCAATAGTGTGTTATCAATCGAGCCGCTGATGGCTCGATTGATCATTTCTGATATGTCCGATCACCACACGGATCGATTCCCCGCTCGATACCCGGGCGGGCAATCAATAGGGGAAATCGAGCGGAAGATAAGAAAGCGCCTGCGGGGACGAGCAGGAATCGATCCGGGTGGCCGCGGGGACGAGCTGGGACGCGCCGGGAGTCAATCCGGCGGCTACTCGAGCCGCCGGATCGCTCCCTGTATTCCAAGCATAATGTCCCTATCACATCCCAATTTTGAGGTGAACCAATTAACTTATCACAAACTAGATAGAAGGCAGCAAGAAAAACAATAAAATGATTTAGAACAGTCTAAAAAGGAGGTGAGTGTTGGCTTACCTCCACAGAAGTATCAATCAATAGAACAGTATATCAATCATGTTTCTTTAGCACAGTTAAAAACAATGCATTCATTGAGTGGCACCTCACCTCCACAGGTCAATAATGTGCTCTACAGCAGTGCCACCATAGCAATGAACACCTATCACAATTTGCCTCAAAATTAACTTATTATTGTTTTTATAAGTTGTGGGAGGAAACCACAGTGTTCAGAGGAACTCCATGCAAACATGGAGTGAACATACAAGCCGGAGAGATACGTAGAGAGTGCACTTCTCTTGTGTCAGACTGGCCGCGACTTGTCGAAGTTACGGGACCCGGTAATGGCGATACAGAAGGCTGAGGATGGCGGTGTGGGAGTGATCCCCAGGTATGTATAAAACTTTCACTATATATCGTCTCTGGTATAAAAACGTAAATTTATAAAATAAAAATAAACAAACATCCCTGCAGTGATCAGAGCCCACCAACAAAAAGCTCTGTTGGTGGGCAGAAAAGGGGGGGGTTAATCACTTGTGTGCTGAGTTGTACGGCCCTGCAGCGAGCTCTTAAACCTGCAGTGGCCTAAATTGTGAAAAATAGCCTGGTCACTAGGTAGGTGTAAGCCTACAGTCCTCAAGTGGATAAAGATACCAGTCTTGCAGTCCAACTGTGCTTTAAACCTAGAAAACTGGATAGTTATGAATGCACTTCTGTAGTTCTTGCACTTTAGACTACCTGCAAGTTTATGAAGAGTCTACTGTTCACATCGTCAATCATGTTTCACGACCATGGGGGAGAAAAGGCATGTCACTCACTGACAATAAAAAGTAATTTTCATTCAGAATGTTAAATTACTTTTCTGTGCCTCCATCTGGTAACATACTTATTCTGCTGCAGCCACTAACCCATCATGGTTGTCAATTTTATCGTTCAATCCTTCTGTCACTTATGCTTTCTGAGCTCCTCAATTCCTTTAGAAGAAAAAATGCTTTCACAAGCAACTGCAGGGAGGACACCATAGTTTTCATACAGAGTATTAGAGATATGTTCCTGATGTTTCACATTTGGAAACGTATATATTGGCCATGTGAGCTTTCCTTCATGTTAATAAAGCTTTCACAATCTCTTTAAGAACTTCCAGTTGTCACAAAGGTAGGAAAAAAATGGGAAAGGAGAATGTGGGAACAAACCAAGTTCCAATATAGTTTAGTAAGTTTCTGACACAGGGATTAAGACAACATGTGCCACAGCAGTGGCCACACAGTAGGCTGGTGGGAAGAACAGACCCGACCTCACTCAGGTTACAAAGTCGCTCTTTACAGTTATGGACAAAACAACAAAGAGTTACTACCTCCACATGAGGTGGTACGATTATGTACTCGGATCAATGGCGCCAAAGGGAAATAAAATTATTAAAAACAGTTTAAAAATAGAGGAGGTAAAGGTAAACTTACCTCCTCTTTGGGAAAAAAAAACTTGATGGTGAGGGTAAGGACTGAAATCTTATTGAACCAAATGAGCAAAACTCTCATAGTCAAGGCTTTACTATGGATCTGTAGGGATTTTGCTTTCTTTATATGCCTGAAGAAGCGGGAACCTAGTCCTCCAACAAATCGTGAGATTTTGCTGCCAAATTGCAATTGCGGACCCAAACGCGATCGCTGGGAAGTGGCAGGCAAGCACCCAATGTGAACCGGACCTGAGAGTTTTGTTCATTTGTATCAATAAAGTTACAGTTCTTAAAGAGGAACTCCAGTGAAAATAATGTAATAAAAAAAGTGCTTCATTTTTACCATAATTATGTATAAATGATTTAGGCAGTGTTTGCTCATTGTAAAATATTTCCTCTCCCAGATTCACATTCTGAGTGACATGTATTACATGGTGACATTGTTACTGTGGGCAGGTTATGTAAGCTGCTCCTAGCTGTTTTGGCTGTTACAGACAGCTCTAAACAGCCATTTCCTGTCTGTGAACATTGTTACATTGTGGCAGTTTGCCCAGAGTACCGTACGGTACCAAAGCCTCTTGTGGGAGGGGTTTCAGCACAAAATCAGTCATACAGCGCCCCCTGATGGTCTGTTTGTGAAAATCATTATATTTCTCATGTAAAAGGGGGTATCAGCTACTGATTGGGATAAAGTTAAATTCTTGGTCGGAGTTTCTCTTTAACCTCACCATTGAGTTTTTTTCCCCAAGTGGAGGTAAGTTTGCCTTTAACCACTTCAGCCCACAGGGTGAATTTACCTTATGGACCCAAGCTATTTTCACATTTCAGTGCTCCTCTCATTTGTTCGCCAATAAGTTTATCACTACTTTTCAATCCTAAGTGATTTATATCTTTTGTAAATACACAATGCTATTGTGGATAAAACCCACACATTTTATTTGCTTATTCATCCTGGTTATATCAACATTTAAAATATGTCCCTAGTGCAATGTATGGGGATAATACATTGTTTGGAAATAAAGGTGTATTTTCTCTTTATTATGATTTTCATTTTCTTATTGTACCCTAGCAATACTCGCAAGCCCTTGTTTGCATAAAATAACAGTAATATACCCTCATGGCATACATATTTAAAACGCTAAGTTCCAAAGGTAACAAATTATGTATTCTCTTTTAAATTCTGTTACTTTGTTTTCTTTTTACAAGCTTTTTATGTTGGCACAGAATACAGGAAAATAAATATATTTTAACACATTGCTTTTGATTCAGTTTGTCACCGTTTGTCACAAAAAATAATTCACAAGACATAGGCCTCAACCCTAAAACACCATAAAATCTATTCTACAAATTATCTCACTTGAAATAAATAATACCATATATCTCTCAGTTGATGGCTAGTTGGGCATCTAGCAGGCCATTGACTCCAAAGTGTGCTAGTGGCTTTGTACAGGCCAATTTTTTCCACAAAGTTTTTTAGTGCCATACTGTGTTTGCATAGCCCCAGAAGAATCTGAACAGCAGAAAAAGGCCACAAATGTCACCATTATGGAAAGCTAACAACCAGGGATATTCGCAAGTTGATATACTGTAAGCTACTGACTTGTGTAGTTTTGCTAAAACTTTCCCAAGTTTGATCATCATTTTGAAAATTACATTTTTTTTGAATGACGGATTGATTTTTACTACTCCTACTTATTTTTTATGTGACAGAAGTCCAAGCTTTAAGACACATCAAAATGTATCCTACAACTCGTTATTATTAAAATGAGGTCACATATAGGTAATTTGATGACAAACTAGATGCACAGCAATTCATTGAGATGGTGGCTGCTTAGTGTAAGTAGTAGGTGGTGGGTGGATAGGGTTAGGAGTAGTAAAGGGATGGTTAGGGTTAGGCATAGTTAGCAGAGGGTTCAGATGAGAGTTAGGGCACAGTGATTGATAGTACAGAACATTACTTAAATTAGTGATATTGTGCTATTGTGGATAATAGAATATCGGTAAAATTTATATTACCGTTATTTTGTGCCTGTTACCATTATTTGTGTGCCCATTTTTCCTTGCAGCACTATTATAGATATGCCCTATCTATGCCTCGCACTAACTCTCCCCTATCTATGCCTTGCCCTCCAATCTATACCTAACACTAATGGGGACAACCATCGGTGCCCATGTAAAGCATCGCTGATAGCTGCTATAACAGTAAATGTAGGAGTTGCCTGATAAAATAGCAGGCCCCAGGACCGCCCACTATAGAAACTGTGGCTATAAATCCTTCCTGCTTTAGGGGCCAATAGGAGCATGCATGTGGCCCTCGGTGTAGTGCACAGACGTGATAGTGGCCCGTTGCAAAAAAAAAGGTGACGCAAAAATCATGTAGTGGGTACAGACCTTCAGGAACACTGATTGGTTTAGGGACCATTGCACCAACACATCATTGCTGCCTGGGGGGCTATCAGGGCACTCATGAAGACTTCATTTTAAATATTTTTTATTTTAAAGAACATTTTTAACATTTTTTTTCAATGTTCACTATTAATAGCAGTAATAAGGATCATTGAGGTACTGGGAGCGCACTGATTGGACAAGGGTTCACATGATCTCTTGAACCAATCACTGCTGCAGTAGGGGGTCACCTGCACGCACCTGCACGATTATTGCAGGAAGTCATGTACTTCCTGTATGCATTTTTAGAGAATGATTGCTGTTACTGGCTGTAGCAGCAATAATTCTCACTAAACAGGCACGGATTGGCTCAGGGAACACATGTCTCCTTCCACCTATCCTTCCTGATCTGATCGTGATCGCGTGCGGCACCCGGTTTAGTGCATGGAAGAGATAGACCCTGTGGCTCTATCAAGCAGTTAATTATTGATTTGACATCCATTTTTCAATAGTTTAGTCACCTTTAGCATATATACAGTATAAGTGTAACGATTGTGGGATTCTTTCCGTGATCAGCGCACAAGACGTGCACTGGCACTGCGGAAATCCTCCACAAGCATATAATTTGCAGGAAATCCAGCAAAAGGTGCAATGCACCTGTAGAGGGAAATTCCTGTCGACAGATGGAGCTGTGGAGTGCAGAGGAACAGCTCCTCTGCCCTGCCACACACGCCAGACAGGAATTGCACGAAGGGACGGAACGCAGGGCAAGATAGCCCTGAAGGAGAGAGAGCAAAGCGACAGATTGTATATGTGTGCACCAAACTAGTCGCCAACCCGCGACGGTGCATACGCAACAGCAGATAGGAAGCAGGAACGCAATCGCGAGAGAGGCAATTGCCAGAGGTGACACAAGGCTACAGCAAGGCAGAGCACAAGAGTAGCAAAGGCACAGCAAATAATACAATAAGAAGATACGGAAAATAACAAACGCTAGCTAAACGCGAACACCGCACTTATTCGCAACAGTGCACACGTTTATGCGCGGTCTCCACGTGATAAGCACAATAGAGACAAGCACGCCTAACTAACCACCGACAGACAAACATGAAACAGAGGACGCAAGCGCTTGCTTAATGGTTACCTCACCGAGCCTCCAGCAAGCATTCGTAGCAGACAAGACAGAGACACGGAAACATGAATAAGCAAACGATAGGATCTACAGCACTAGCAAAAGTGGCTAGCGCGATCCAGGAAGACAGAACAGAGGGATCCACAGCGCTAGCGCAAGATGCCAGTGCGATCCAAGTACAGAGTAGCAGACCAGAAGGATCCACAGCACTAGCGCAAGTGGCTAGTGTGATCCAGAAAGACAGAACAGAAGGATCCACAGCGCTAGCGCAAGATGCTAGTGCGATCCAGGTACAGAGTAGCAGAACAGAAGGATCCACAGCACTAGCGCAAGAGGCTGGTGCGATCCAGGGAAACAGATCAGAAGGGGCTACCAGTAACAACCGCTGTTCCGGTTAGCACCCAGACACACAGAACGATTTCCTGTCGACCACCGCTGGGACAGGACAATCGCAACAGACAAACAAAACAGATAAGCAATCCTAACTGCACTAGGGAAACCTGCCTAGTGCAGTCCCAGGAATTACTCTAGGCTAATCTTTAAACAAAGAGCAAGGCTGACACTCCAGGTGAGTGTTCCACAGGACTAACTCTTATGACCAGCCACTTACTGTGGGAAACATAGCTCTTTATAGAGCAAGCCCACAAGGGATGTGGCTAGGCAATCTGCATGACAAACGTATGCAAATTCCTCAGCAGCAAGCTGCACAACTGACAAAAGGTCTCTCTTCCAGAGACCTGCAGAATGCAGACCTGAACAGTGGTCAAAAGGCTGCCTGCCTGCGCAGGCAGCCACACGGATCCTCACAATAAGCTTTTGCTCTCAGAAACTAGTACACAGCTACCTGTTTGAAAAATCTGTGCCTATCATGTCCTTTCTATATGTCTTGTTAAAAGTTGTGTGTCTGCACGGTTTATTACGTCTCTGCAAATCTTGCCAGCACTTTGGCACATATTGAGGACATCATGCATACCTAATAATGAGTCATTTTGTAATATAAACAATGACAGTGACTTTAAAATAAAAAAACAAACAAAAAAAAAACTACATACAGCTTTGATATGTTTGTTAAAATTAACCCAAAGTGAACCTTCAGTCAAAAAACAGATTCTTACCCAAAAAGAGGGAAACCTCTGGATCATCAAGAGGCTTCCTGAGTCCCCCCTTCCCCACTGCCTCTCATGGGGACACTCTGGTAGATCCAGGCCCCACTCATGCATTAGCAGGTCCGGCTTACTGGGCAGGCACAGTGTACTTGCGTAGGTGCAGTATGGCTGCACTCGTACATGAAGAAGAGCGCGTTCGCAATTAGAAATCTGACAAGGTCTTGTCAGTTTTCTTTTGGGCGCTTCTGGGCATGAGCTGCAACGGTAGTCAGAGGATGGCATGGAAAGCCTGTACAGGATCCAGAGGCTTCCTTCTTTCTTCTTGGGTGAGTATCTGTTTTTTGACCCAAGGTTCGCTTTGGGTAAACCTTAATTAATCATAATGTCCTTATTGATACTCCCTTTATCCTAGCACTGTATTTGTTAATAAATGATAATGTCCTTATTGATATCCTACCTTTACATCTAGCACTGATTAGGGATGGTCGGAAATGCAGATTCTGGCAAAATTCAGATTTCCGCAAGCGCTGATTACCGATACCGCAACATTCTGATGGATTTCTGATTTCCGCACAGAGTTGGGTTTTTTTTTTTGCAATTTTGTTAATAAAGTTAGGTAATTTAAAAAAGGTTGTTTTTTTATGGAATCTGTAATACAGTATAGTCTGACTCGGAAATACTTCGTAGTATTGGACCATTCAGAGAATGAACGACTTTACTGGATTTTAACTTTAAATCGGAAAACCACAGAAATTTTAAACCAATCACAAGATTTGGAAAAATTCAGTAGTATCTGAGTCTTGTGATTGGTCTAAAAATCTGATTTCCACTGAACAATTCTGCATTCTCTGATTGGTCTAATGCTTCCGAGTTCTGTGATTGGCCTAAAATTTCTAAGTTGCATTAATGGGGCATTTCGAGTGATTTCTATCTCTGAGTGCTGATTTACGATTGCCACTATGGAAAGCCAATTTACGATCGGAAACTCAGAAATCCTGATTCTGACAGAATTGTCTGACCATTCCTAGCAGTGGTCCTTTTTACATGATTTTTTTGTATAAACTATCATCTATCTACGTAGTGAACCTGCATACAGTCTGATCTCTAGGTGCTTTTTTCAGCCCTTGTAGCGCCTGATTCCATCTCATTTATCTTGTCTAACACTCGCTAACAGCAGACATATTTCACATTCAGTGATAACTCCCGCTGAGAGAGGAAATGTAATTCATCACATTCACATACTAGAAATACTTGTCAAGTTCCATACAGACACAAAGCTTCTATGCTGAGTTTTTCCTTGGAATGATAATATTAATAAATAACAGGTGGTGTGGAGGCACATAGTCCGAAGTCTCAGAATACATCCTTTATGTAGCTAATTCCCAACACTGACATTCACAAAATCACAAGAGAAGAGCAGTTTTGCTTGGAACAATTTGATGCCCCCATGTTGACAGACCTCTGTTCAGATGGAATCTTGCACTAGCGGTTATGGATGAAAAGGTCTTTGTGTCTTCTGTATACAGACGGCAAACCATGACACCAAAGGGAAACGTGGTTTCATGGGAATTTCTATGACAAGCCAAAGGCAGCTTGTTAAAAGGGACTGTCCTTGTGTCCAAGGGATTGGGTGAGAGTTGGTCAAACAGCCACATTTGTGAAACCTCATATGGCTCCACACATATAGGTGCAAAAGCAACCTTGACTGATATGGAGACAAGAGTACTTGGGATTCTCATTTCGTACATTAAAAGCCCCAATCTGCAGTATTTTTTACCCACTCCCTTGCACTCTCCAACTAACACTAAGGAAGTCTCTGTCCCCAAAACCTTTGCTATACTCAGACAGTTGACAAAGTTCCAGCAATTACATCATACTGGGAATTCCAGGCAGGTCTTTGTCATCTTCAGTAGAAGGACTGTCCTGTCTTCACCACTGATTAGGTATAGGGAGAAGGGGCTGTTACAGTCACTGACCTTCCTAAATCTATTGATTGGTGAATGGCACGGCAAATTATATAGCATGAGGTATGGGAGAGTCTGTAATATGGCACTGTGGCTTGTGGGAGGGGGTGCAATGGTATAGGTAGGTACTTCGATGGCTAGAAGGAAGGCTAGAAGCCGTAAGGCTTGTATAATGATGCTGCTCTTTAAGAATCCACCTCAGTGGCCATGAAATCTAGGATAAAGACAAGAAACAGAGCGCACTCAGAGAACCAGTGGTAGGAAAGGCAGGGATGCCTGGAGTAATCTCACTTTAGAAAGTTGCTGGCAAGCTTGTACAGGCTTGCCAGCAACTTTCTAAGGTGAGATTACTCCAGGCATCCCTGCCTTTCCTACCACTGGTTCTCTGAGTGCGCTCTGTTTCTTGTCTTTATCCTAGATTTGTGGGAGGGGGTGGCATTTGGGACAGTGGGAGGACCCAGGCTCTATAATTAAAAGAGGTGAGCAATGTAATAGCCAAAGTTGAGGACCTCTGCAGGTGAATATGAAGGGGTTTTAACCGGGTAGGGAGACAAGATTAAGGTGAGTTGGGAGGTGGAAGAGAAATTGGGCTTTCATTAAAACAAATGTGAAATAACACGAGACATTTTGTTTGATTTACTAAATTTACTTGAATTATGAAGATTTATGCCAAAGTATACTCAAGGTATGAAGGCCTTATCTCTCCATATGTTGCTATTGACATTCGGTGCTCTTCCAAGATTCACTGAGATTTGATATAATCATATACAGATATTCATAGAGATTTGGCAAATGCAGATCTGATATGTGGAACGTAGCTGTCCTGGCAGCACATTACAGGGATTTTCAGTTCAATCTGATTTACAGTGTGACTAGTGTTTGCAAAGAGCTCAGTTGTGTAATTAGATCTTATCATTTTTTTACATATTGTTTATAATTTTAGAAGAATCCATTGACTCAGATTGGATTTTATTGTTTAAACTAAAACAAAACTTGGATTACAAGCTTGTCTCTAGAACACACCCTAAATTAGAATAACCATTGTTGATAGCTGTGCAGATATTTATTTACTTCTATAAATATTTGAAGCACAACCATTTTATATACTATGATTTTCATTTTGTAGTTATTGTTCAGTTTATGTGAAATTAAGATTTACTACACAAGCCATTCCTAGACTAAGAAACTTCTATATGGAAGCAAACTAGTAGCATACTCTTCTGTAAAAAAAGACATGTTGACTGCCATAGCTCTGAGAAGCGTCACGTGATCTGAGCTGACTATTGAGGGGGAAGAGGTGGAGCCTTTTTCTCAGAAAGCAGCAGGTTATTCATGAGTCATTTTCAGAAATAACATGAGTAATCGTCTATAAAAGTCTGGACACTTTTGATACACAACTATTTTACATACCATGAGTTTGCTTCAAATGATATTCAAGGTCTTTTTCCAGGTACAAATGTTTTCCTAGATCTTTACCTAGGTCTGTGTAGGCAGTCAAGGTTTGATTTAGTCTATTCATAATTTTCCCCAGGCATAGCAAATAAATTAATTTTAGGGTACCTGGTGAGGACTCCAAACATTGGCCACTTTCTGTACCACAGATTGACACTGCTATAGACTGCCATCTTCTCAGGGAGATTTAGTATATACCTGCCCTCTTTGAGTTTGAACAGCAGTATGATGCATACCATGTGGTAGACTCAACCACAGAGGTACCAGGATGGATGGGCATAGTTAGACAGAGAAACTGGTTGCAGTAAAAAAATTCCCTCTCCCCCACAAAAAAAAAAATAGTCCTAAAGCATGCTAGAGACATTAATTTGTGAGTCCTGAGAGTTATGCAAGTTATTCAATGTACTCTATAATCCCCTGCAGAAAATGTATCAATGCTGTGCCCAACAGAAATAGTAATAGAATACTTGTATAAATACACCGCATAAGCAGAGCGCATGTTTAGGTAGAAATGGTTTCCTGCTACTCCTTTCCAGTACCTTGTAGCTAACAAAAACACAATTGTCACAGGCCATTAAACAGCACAAATAAGGCAGCCGCCAGTCTCAGCAGGCATGCAGAGTAGTAAATTATTGCTTGTGTTTAGCTTACCCTATTCACTGAGAAGGAACTATATTTTATAGGAGTCACACCTCACCAGTTATGCATTTTCCTACAAACTTGCCTTCCTGTCTGCAACACACAATGCAAGCCTTTACTAGAATGCGCACTCACATAAACAGTATGAGATTAATGTGGATGAAGATTAAAACCAGGAAGACAGCGGAGCACAGGGGATGGCTAAGGTGGCTTCATTTAGCATAGCACAATGGTGAAAATGTTACATGACACTTAAAAGGAATGTCTGTTCCTGGCTGCCATCATAACAAAGGTCTGATTCTTCTAAATGAAGACATTAGCCACAGAGGCATGCTAAATCCTTCTGGATACACTGAATGGAAAATCTGGCAGGTTTTGCCTGAGGTCTGTGCAAGGCTGAGGTTAGGAAAGGGGAAACAAGTGGAAACCAAGTCTAGCACCATTTTTTCATTTAACACACTGAATTATTTTATTCTATGATCATTGTGGGCTCCAGCAACTATGTTCTCAATAAAAAGCAGGCTAGTCTTTCAAAAACAGGAGCTGCTAAATTCTTTAAATTGGAGCTTCAAGCAAATATAGAAAAAACAGTTTAACCCTAGTATACATTCTTTCAAAAGATCATTGGCATCTTTCCATAGAAATATCTCCTTTGGCCCCACCTGTGAAAGATGCCCTCAACTGCCCCCATCTTACGCACTATATTCCACTGAGGATACAGTGATGATCTCATGCTGAGGCATCTGGCTGGGGTTCTGCTGTCTTCTAGAGGATGACTACAGTGTGACTGCAGTATCTGGCCTCCTATAGACAAGCTGCACTTAGCCTCTCCCTGCTACCACAGGGGGACATGGCTCTTACAGCCACTAACCTGTTTTTCTTATTTTTACCATTGGGTGAAGGCATAGGTATGGCAGGGGTGTTGCAGTGGGAGAGGGAATGTGGGGGTAACTGGGCTTTGGCCTGGAGGGTTGTAGCTTGCCATTCAACCTTCCTCCTAGTCTTGTCTATGGAAGGGGGGTGTGACCCAAGTATAGAAAGGGTATTGGGACTCCAAGCAATGGTGCAAGAAGGAGAGAGGCACACTGCTCGGAGTGGCGGAGGCCACATGAATTTGATAACCTTTCCATAGGTGAGTAGAGTAGAATGGGTGTCTCAGCATCCTAGAGGAAAAAAGACACAGGAGACAAAAAAACGAGAGCCTAATAGCGCAATATGTTTTCATATACAGGATATCAACAGGTAAGGTAATTGTACTACTCACAAAGGCGGGTTGCAGAGGGGCAACCGACCCGACCGCAAGAAGCAAGTGGGGACAACAAACCCGACTCCACTCGGGATGGTCCAGCCGGACCTGGGTGTGGTCGCTCTCCTTGGTAAAAGTGACAGATTACCGCTATGGTTTAAACCATGTTTGGTCTGTCTAGAACCCTCCAGCAGTGTGTGTTTGGGGGAAGTGTAAAGCACAATTTAGGTAAAGAGGCGCCCCAGTGTGAATAAAATTTGGATTAAAAACAAGATAAAATTGAAAAAAAACTGAGGTGGCTTACCTCAATGATGAGATCTTCGTATAAAGAAAGAAATATTTATTTAGCACAGGCAATGCATTTCACGGGTCTAAGCCAGCTTCCTCAGGCCAATAACAGTGCCAATTGCAAATAGCCGATCAGCAAAGGGAGCCTCTCGCTCAAACTGCGCATAGAAATAGTGGGCTGCTATTAAGCAGCAAATATGTTCAGATATTGTCAGGGATTGCGTCAGGAGGAAGTTTACTGTTATGCATCAGCTAGAGAAGGGGGGTCAGTCAGGTTAGGGATAGTCATCGTGAGGAGATTGGCTAGGGTTAGTCATAGGCAGGGGAGGGGGCTCAGTTAGGGTTAGGTATCGGCTGGGGGGGGCGATCAGTTAGGGTTAGTAAGGTTAAGCATTGGCTGAGGGTTTTTTTTAAGCATCAGCTGGTGGTGGTGGTGGTGGTGGGGGGGGGGTCAGTTTGGATTAGGAATCGGTACAGAGAGGGCTCGTCTGAGAGTTTTGGTTAGGCCATAGTAAACATTGGTAAAAATGACCCACTGATTCATAGTAGAATATCTGTACTTTCACTCTGCACACTTTGATAGGAATTCTCCCCTGACCTCCGCCAGGCATGCCGGTTAGTTGAGACTGCCAGAAGCCCGAGTTGCAGTTATCCGGGACTTTACTGTATTTTCTAAGTAAGCTCAGTATCATTCATATTCTGTGGGAATATAGACTTTGTTGTTTGCCAGCAATGATGTTAGTGTATTTTGAATCAAAATATTAGTGAGGGCCGACAGTCAATGAGATGCTGATCATTTTCAGTTGATACACATTTAATGTTTCATGCAAATGAATGGATCTTGAAAATGGGCCAGTCAAATAAATCTGCCCTGGTGCATTTCAAAGCTGCGTTTACTATTAATATAAAGTTGGCATGGATTGACCTTCTCTAGAAGATATTATTGTCATAAATATTGTCGCAATGATCATGTGTGACATACTAAATTGCTGATACAATATTTTTATTGTACAGGCTCCCTACTGTCAGTAGGGAGCCAAGCATCGTTCAGGTGATTACTGTATTTTTTGGACTATAAGACTGACTTTTTCTCCCCCAAAAGTTGGGGGGAAAAGTCACTGCGTCTTATAGTCTAAATGCAGGGAGTTCCTGACTTGTGAATGCCTCCCAATATGAACCTCCAACCTGCCACAATGTCAGGGACTCCCTGTACTGTGCCCATGCAGAGGAAGACACAGGGGGACACAAAGGGGCATAGAGCAGTACACAAAGGAGACACAAAGGGGCATAGAGGAGTACACAAGGGAGACACAAAGGGGCGTGGAGGAGAACACAAGGGGGACCGATGTGGACACATGGAGGACACAATGGGGACAGAGGAGAACACAGGGAGACGTAAGGTACAAGGGGGCATGATGTACAACGGGGGCATAATCCACAAGATGTCCCTTACTCCCTTCACAATTGATGCACCAGGTTTAGTATATATATATTTTCCCCTGGCTTTTAACCTCTAAACCTAGGTGCGTCTTATAGTCAGGAGCGTCTTATAGTCCAAAAAATACAGTAAGTGCCTGTAATCACGTCGTGAGATCGTGTAAAGAACCACTCATCGCTAAAAAAAAAATCACCAGTCGTCATAAAAATAATCAGAAAAACCGCAAGGTGGGTATGGGCCTTAAAATGAACCTAAACTGAGAAGGATATGGATTTTTCCTTTTAAAATAATACCAGTTGCCTGATTCTCCTGCTGATCCTGTGTCTCTAATACTTTTAGCCACAGCCCCTCAACAAGCATGCAGATCAGGTGCTCTGACTGAAGTCAGACTGGATTAGCTGCATACTTGTTTCAGGTGTGTGATTCAGCCACTGCTACAGCCAAAGAGATCAGCAGGACCGCCAGGCAACTGGTATTGTTAAAAAGAAAAAATAGATATCCCTCTCAGTTTAAAAGCACTTTAAGACTGATTTATGTGCTTCCATATATTCCTTTGAATGGTAAAACCAGACAGACCTCAGCGTGAATCCCATTAAAAGTTTGCTAGCTTGCTGACTGGTATAAGTAGAGTAGCGACCCTTTCCACAAGAGGAGACCTCAATGCTGGTGAAAGGGTCGTCTAGCACAGAATGCTTTGCATGTAATCCATTTTTGAATGTCCTCTTTTTTACAGTTGAATACAATTTGTAACCTACTTGTTTTTAAAGCTGGTAGTGTTCCAGCTTGTAGTGAGATATTGAGTGCAGAGGTTATTGATTGTTTGTATGTAAATTGACCACTGCCTTTAGCACCTGCTTTTCCCTTTAAAATCTTCCGCTGGGCGGTCATTCTCCCGACAGTAGTGCGTGTGTACAGTCTATCTGCAGACTGATAAGGCTGTTTCTGAATGATCCGCTCAGCGGATCGTTCAGAAACAGCCTTATCAGTCTGCAGACAGACTGTACACATGCACTACTGTCGGGAGAACGACCGCCCAGCGGGAGGGACCATCGTTCTCTTCAGTAATGCGTGTGTACGCACCTTTAGCAGCATGAGCATAGCTTTCCATGTCTTGTGTACATGTTGCGTGGTACACATGGAAGCATGCCTGTAACTATAGCTCTCACAAGAAGCTCCAACCTGCAGGGAAGATGCCAAGGCAAATAGCGTTACCCACAAAATTTACGCTCCCTGTCTGCGCAAATAAATATTACCGCTGGTTAATGAATTTTCCCCCAACAATACATCATTTCTATATATTTCAAGCATTTTATCAAGCTGTATTTAGCTGACATAGCTGCAGTTACACTAGTGTTTGCCTAGATCACTTTCTCCATAATCTCCATATGCTTCACAGTGGGTCACAGAAGGGAAGCTGTCTTACACTGCTAGACTGTTACTCAGATGAGAGCGCTCCCAACCAGTGGCATAGCTAGAGATCATGGGGCCCATAGCAAAACTGTCATGAGGCCCTCGGATGGAGGCGTTGTTAAGCAATGCGACCTGCCCCTACCCTATGTGAAATTTACATTCTCATGCAATCAACACTGCACATAGTTTATGGGCACTGAGACAAAGTTTGCGGTTGGAGGAATACAAGAAAGTGAATGGTTAATACATTAAGTACCACCTGGGCCCCCTATTCTCCAGCGCCCCATAGAGGCTGCTATGGCTATTGCTACACCCCTGCTTACAACTTCTGTCTATGCACAATCCTTTTGAATGTGAGGATTTCTCCATCCTGTGGAATAAATGTGTAATTGCAATAAACCAGCAAAGCTGAAGACGTGGAAATAGAGCAATGCATTTTACTTCCTGCTATGTGCAAGCTATGAACCAATAGGAGAAACAAAAAAAAGAAAGCTTTCAGCAATTTTCTTAAAAGACTTATAGCAGCTGCAGATGGAAGTTAAAGTGCATATTTATTTGCATTCAGTTTCCAAATGACACACACAGGTGTAAGGTCATCGTTACAGCTGTCTGAAGCAGTGGCAGTATTATAAGGAATAGGACAGAGGGGATATTAGGGTTAGTTAGGGAGTCTGGGGCAGAAAATGTCATGCTGTCTATGGCTGAAACAATAAAGATATTTGGGTTGGCCAGTTAATCTTATTTTCTCCAGCTAAATGCAACTGAGTCATAAACAGTTGATTATAATACTTGAGGCAAATGTATATTGCAACTTATATACAGAGTAACCAAGCAGTTCGGGGTGACCCAAACCACTAGGAAAGTATAGGGGGCTTTAAAATGCAATGATTGGTGTGATTTGCCTTCTTAAAACAGAAGGAAACTTGCTATAACTCAGCTTTAAGTATACATGTACATTTATTTGTAGGACTACCTACCTTTAGTTAGTTAGTTGGTTAGTTAGTTAGTTTAGTTAGTTAGTTAGTTATCTTTTTATGTGGTCCAAGTTCTCTCTCTATTCTCGGTTTTAGGTTTGGCAACACTTTTTTTTCAAAGTTAGTTGTAAAAAATAAAAATTGTGTTGCCAAAACCTAAAACCGAGAACTTTTTTTTTATTTTTTACATCTAACTTTAAAAAAAGTGACAGCTGAAATTTTTTATGGCCACTTACTTCACAGTGACGTCACTGACGTGCTAATGTGCCCCAGTTGGAGGCTGACGGAACTTTGACAGCAGTCCAGGAACACTTTATTAATAATATAAAAACATGTAAATGGAGTATGTGACAAATGCCAGGAATTACACAGGACAGTGTTGTTACAGGACTACTTATAAGGTTCCACTTTCATTATAAAATTGCTATAAATACACTATAGTGGAGATCAGTGCTACATGGGTTTTTTTTTATTATTATTTAATATGAGTAAAATGATCTTTCTATTTTAATTTGCTGCCATCTAATAATATCTAATACTTACATAATACTTACATTTCATTTTGTTGCAAATATGGCAACTCCGTTTGGAACACACACTTACCAGAGAGAACCATCTTGCTGAATAATTAGTTTCACAGGTTAGGTGAACATGCTAAAATGTTGTTTATTGCTAATCCTTATGTAGAACTAAACTGAATCAACTGCATTTTTCTATTTAAAGGAGTCATCAGCTAAAGTAAATCACAGCCCATTTACTTACCTGGGGCTTCCCCCAGCCCCTTGCAGCTGAATGTCCCACGCTGACAGCTCCATTCGCAGATGCCGGCCGGGGGCCCCCAAATGGCGCAGAGGATGTCCTCGAGGTCGTCCTTACTGCGCCTGCATGAAGCACCTCCGTCAATCAAGCCCATTTTGTCCGCGGCGTACTGCGCAGGTGCAGAACTACTGTGCCTGCGCAGTACGACGTGGACAACGTGGGCTATATTGACAGTGGCGCTTTACGCAGGCGCAGTAAGGATGACCTGCGCCGTGTGGGGACCCCAGGCCGGTGGCTGCGAACGGAACTGTCAGCGTGGGACATTCAGCTGCAAGGGGCTGGAGGAAACCCCACGGTAAGTAAATGGGCTGTCATTTACTTTGCCTGATGACTCCTTTAAGCTATTTGTAACAATTGTGGAACTTCCTCCGTGATCAGTGCACAACGCATGCGCTGATACGGCGGAAATCCTCCACAAGCGTATAATTGCAGGAACCCAGCAAAAGGTGCTACACACCCGTAGAAGGAAATTCCTGTCGGCAGATGGCATTGGGGAGTGCAGAGGAACCAATCCTCTGTACCTCCACAAACGCCAGACAGGAATTGTACGAAGCGCAGAACGCAATCGCAAGTGAAGCGATTGCGAATGAGAACGAGCAAAGGGACAGGTTGTATGTGTGTGTGCCAACCTAGTCGCCAACCCGCGACGGTGCACACACCACAGCAGATATGAAGCAGGTACGCGATCGCGAGAGGTGCGATCGCCAGACGTGACACAAGGCTACAGCAAGGCAGAGCACGAGAATAGCAAAGGCACAGCAAATCATACAACGAGAAGGTAAAGAAAACAACAAACGCTAACTGAACGCGAACACCGCACTCATTCGCAACAGTACACGCATTCATGCGCGGTCCCTGTGTGAAAAGCACAACAGGGACAAGCACGCCTAACTAACCACCGACAGACAAACATAAAACAGAGGACGCGAGCGCTTGCTTAACGGTTACCTCACCGAGCCTCCAGCAAGCGTTCGTAGCAGACAAGACAGACACACGAAAACAGGAACAAGCGAGAGACAGGATCCACAGCACTAGCGAAAAGAGGCCAGTGCGATCCAGGGAGACAGAACAGAAGGATCCACAGCACTAGCGCAGAATGCTAGTGCGATCCAGGTACAGAGTAGCAGAACAGAAGGATCCACAGCACTAGCGCAGGATGCTAGTGCGATCCAGGGAGGCAGAACAGAAGGATCCACAGCACTAGCGAAAAGGGGCTAGCGCAATCCAAGGAGACAGAACAGAAGGATCCACAGCGCTAGCGCAAGATGCTAGTGCGATCCAAGTGAGAGAGATCAGAAGAGATAGCTGGTAGCAACCGCTGCACCAGCTATACTCCAAGAACAGAGATCAGAACGATTTCCTGTCGACCACCGCTGGGACAGGACAATCGCAACAAAACAAACAAAACAGATAAGCAATCCTAACTGCACTAGAGAAACCTGCCTAGCGCAGTTTCAGGAATTACTCTAAGCTGATCTTCAAACAGGGGGCCTGATTCACAAAGCGGTGATAACTCAGTTATCATGCCTAAAAGAATTTAGGCGTGATAACCTTTGCACTAGCAAAGTTATCACCGCTTTGTGCTCTAACTCGCGCGAAGCTCCCGCGCGCGCGCAAAGTCCCATAGGGCACTTCGCGCGAAGCACGGTGTGCTGCGCACAAAACTTTGCGCGCGGGAGTTCGCGTGAATTCCTTCAGATCATGCCTAAACTAAGTTTAGGCGTGATAAAGGGCTTTTCACAGGCGTGCAAAGTGTTTGCACCGCTTTGTGAATCAGGCCCAAAGAGTAAGGCTGACACTCCTCCAGGAGTGTTTCACAGGAAGGAATCCTTATGACCAGCCAAGCATTGTGGGAAATACATAGTACTTATAGTACACGCCTCCAATGAATGTGGCCAGGCAATTTGCATGACAACGTATGCAAATTCCTCAGCAAGCACAAGCTGCAAAACTGACAGAAGCTCTTCTTTCCAGAGTCCTGCAGCATGCAAACCTAAACAATGGTCAAAAAGCTGCCTGCCTGCACAGGCAGCTGAGCAGATCATTACACTATTGCAGGGAAAGTAAAAGAGTTATTGTTGATTCATCAGCAAATGAGTTAGTATACAGTATCTAGATTATGTTATATGGTAATGTCTGTTTCAGCATGTAAAGAGTTAAAATGCATGTCTGAGATACATATAGTCAGCACATTTGAATGTCCATTCTGGATTGGTGCCAGTTTAATTACCTGTACGGCGTCAAGCCTGGATTGGCTCAAGCTTGTTTACCTGTCTGTATTTAAGGGAATACCCAGGGAAAAATGCTGATATAAAAAAATGTATCTATCCTCCAACTCCAATAAATTACCTTTTTTTTAGATATTCCCCTGGTTTATGTTATGTTTAAATCTAGTTTTCAAGTTTTTATTATTTCATTGTCTGTGTTCAATGACAGTCTTTGAAGTATGCCTGAGCTAAAATCTATGAACATTTGACCTTTTTTTTCCTCTCTTCCCTGCTCACAGAAATTGTTAACTGCTAGAAAGAGTTTTATGGCTGTAATTCCTTATCAGTAAGGGTTACCCTATAGTCTGACCCAGGTCCTGGCCTACAGAAAATAACTGTTAACTGCATAGCGGAATGTTAACTCTTTCAGATGGAGCAAGAAAAAAAGGAACACAACCTAGTTATTTGTAAGGTTGGTACTGTACATACACATGTCTATCTCATGATGTCACATGTTACCTTGGTATAATACAGACCAAGAAGGACAATGCCTGGACAATGCCAGTGGGGTCTTTGTTGGTCAAGCTAATGACTGGATTTGTAAACAATTGAAGCTAAGTGACTTTCATTAATTAACAATATCTTAATTTAACTTAATTCTTACACAGCTGTGATCTCGATCCTGTTGTTGACACTGAATCTTTAAGTTTAACTTTAGTGAATTACATTTTTAAAGTAAGATTGAGCTGTGCTCAGCCCTCAAGCACTCCAACCACTATTTTATTTTTATTTATTTTTTTGAGGTGTGCCTAATGGATCCTAGAAGCCGCTACTGAAAAAGCACTGCTAAATACAATTCTGTCCTCTTAAAATGGAACATCTTTCTAAGTTCCAGCTTTACATGAGTAAGAAGCAATACACATAATGTATTGCATTTCTTTATGAAGACCTATCAGACACACAGTGAAATTACTGCTCATTTGTCAGCTGCCATTACATACTAGGATTACATGTAATACCTATTTCATTCCATGACATCACGCTGTCTATTAGTGATGGTCATGTCTAGGATAACTCATGGAGAAGCATGTGTTCAGCTGACAGATATGCAAAGTTCTGATTTGCTGTGACCACATCCTGCTGTAGCACATGATCATAACTAGCAAATCAGAGATCTGCATATCTATCACCTGACCAAATTGATCACATGCTTCTCCATGAGTTCTCCTAGACAAGACCATCACTACTGACCATTTTCCACTACATTTTCCACAGTACACTAAACTATCCACCTCAAACCCTGTCCCTCACGGTGACTCAAAATGTAATCTCCCTATAGTCACAGACCCAAGGTTGCAAGGCAAGAGCAATAACCATTCAGCTAAAGATTAAGGGCCCTTTCACACTAGAGGGCTTTTTCGGCGTTTTTAACGCCACGGCCATAGTTGGCGTTTTCCAAGGTAAAATGAAAGTCCATAGACTTTCATTTTACCTTTCACACTTAACGCTGCATTTTGGAGCGTTGCGTTTTGAAGCTCCCAGGAGCTTTTTTAGGGCTGACTGCGTAGTTTCTCATTACAATTGATAGTAATGTGTTGGCGTTAAAACGCCTTCAAAACGCAGCGTTTTAGCCTTTTACCGCTGCCTGTAGTGTGAAAGAGCCCTAAGATATATGTTCAAAGGACTACACACAACTGTTTTATTGTACATGACTGTAAAAATTACCAGCAGAAGTCATTGATACTAACAGATACAAATGATGCACACAAGTCCATTAGGCTTCAGCTGCAACATCCGCCCCCCACATAGTAAACTGGCAATCTTCACACATTGTTCCTGTCTGTCAATCACCCATTACCTGGAAACCTGTAACTGTTCAAGAACAAATACGCCTCATTCTAATTTAGTGCACCTATTTACATATGCAGTAGTAAAAGTGGGGTTTCCTGCTCCATTTGCCAAGGTCCCTGAATATGACCGTGCTTTCATAAAAGCAGTTACTCAAATATTTGTAGTCATGAAAAACAGACCTTAAACTCTGGCCTCAATTATGGCCAGCCAAAGTGGACAGTGAAGTGTCTGCTCAAGTGGTCCATCGCGGTCTATTTGGACTGTGGAACGGTTCTATGGTAAATGCATTTGATTGTCTGGGGAAAAAACATACAGTTCTGGACTTTGCACTCTGCTGACTGCAACGGATCGAATGGATCCATTGCAAAATTACATGTGTGATCGGATCCTATTAATAACATACATGTTGGTTATCTGATCCATAAAACAGCTAGTAACTGAACAGAGCCTAATTCTGAACTACTTTATTCACAAATACTTGCTAGGGTCCACTTAATTACCCACAAATCTCATTCCTGCTCATTCCTAAGTCTCATAGCAGAAATGAGTAACTCCATCTGCACATTCCTTAGACAGTCTACCCACCATGAATTGGGACAACTGTCTGAACATACTGAAATAAAGTGTTTCCCAAGGTCAGGTCTACTTCCAATGAGCCATCATCCTAGCAGGTAATCTCCTGATCAATGTTGTACATATGTTATAAAAGAAGTGAATACAAGTGGAAGTTGCTCTAGGAGAGGTGACTAAATGGACTTGTAACAGAGGGGTCTCTGTTATAGACCTTCCACTGTATAGACATCTCCTGAATTGCTGCATTCAGCTATCTTTTCTCGTAGTAGAATGGGTCTACAGCATCCACATTCCAGTTGTATGGAACAATCGCCCTTTCTAACCACAGCCACACTGCTGGTTATTTTACCACACACTATAAAATCCAACTGTTCAGTGTCTTATTCGCTGCTCCTGATGAGAAAACAGTTCGGGCTCTGGACGAGGCACCTGAACAAATACTTAAGCTGTCTCTCTTTTGTCTAGGCGGTGGTGACTCTAGGGAGGGATTCTTTTTCTCTCAAAATTATTCGATAAATGTATCTGCACATCATACATTTATTAAAGTTGAAATAACATAATATATCACATATTGAAAAGATATTCAATAAGGTTACTGAAATTACAAAATCCAGTAATTTGCTGCTTTTTCTGGTTGATTGTATTAAGACGAAATATGATTTCTGATTGGCTGCTATGGTTTGCAAAAGAAGACTTTTCATAACAAATATGAAAAAGTTGCACAACCAATAGTCACAGGAATGTAATACAAAAAAAATGCGTGTACAAAATTACACTGATTACACATGAAAGAGAATAGAGAATGAAAAAAACAAAAAAACATTTCTGAACACTTGCAGTTATATTAGAATTTATTAACGTATTAAATGTATCCACAGAAATTCAATATTGCCATGGAAGTACAAAAATTAGCCACGCTCTTTCTTCATTACCTGTAACTTTACACCTATGTTGTGTCCCTCTTTTCAGCTTTGGTTAAAATGATTCTACAACAGTTGCCTGAAATTATGAACAGGACTGTGTGCTTTAAAATCGCAAGAAGTTTTGCATCTGGATGATACCATTTATTGGCTAACTTAGAGGTAAATAAAAAGTAAACTTTCGGCTAATAAGCCTTCTTCAAACTTTGTTTGTGTATATTAACAAGATTTTAAAACACACAGCTTATATACAATGGACATTCAGAGGAGAAAAATTGTTTTACAAACGTAAATAAATGTCATTCATTTACGTTTATGTCATTTATTGTTTGCAAAAGAATGTTTCTCCTCTGAATGTCCAGTGTATATAAGCTGTGTGTTTTAACATCTTGTTAACAGACATGAACAAAGTCTAAAGAAGGCTTATTAGCCAAAAGCTTACTTTTGATTTACCTCTAAGTTAGCCGATAACTGGTATCATCCAGATGCAAAACTTCTTTATTTTACTGATGGCTACAGGGTACAACACTCTACTGCTTTATAATCGTGAAATTCAGCAAAAGGAAAGACAAGAGGCCAGCACTACAGTAAACGTCTACGTGATGAGGGAGTATGACAGGATTCACACACCTCCAAATACTCTGGCACAGCCAGCGTGCTCTGACATCAAGTAATCAGTATACTAGCAAGGAAGGAAGGGAGAGGAGAGTCGGCACTGCTAAAACACTGTCTTTAATCCAAAAGGAGGCTGGATCGCCTCCGTAGAAGTGCATCTTAGTGTGAAACGGCCGTAAGGCTATCTGTGCCCAGCACCCACCACCACTTTACCGCCTCCCCAGCAACGGTATGTCATATTGTATCCTCATATGTTGGAATATGTTTTGCTACACTTTCGATTAAAGACAGCATTCTAGCAGTGCCGACTCTACTCTCCCTTCCTTCCTTGTTAGTATAATCGTGAAATGAAAACATACCTGAAGTGACATGCAACATGGGGAAATGTGTACATATAGTACTAGCCCTACTAAGAAGTTCTCTGAAGGCCCTTTCTATTTTCCGATACAGCAAGAGTTAGGGTTCCCAGACATATACCCAATATTGTCGGCCAATTGACCTTCCATTCCAATTCAATAATTTTATCGAATCAGAAGAGAATCAGTTCTGCAAAATGGCTGCCTGACAAAATCAGTCAATAGGATCCAATGAGATTGCTGAAAAATCTCAGTCACAAGGGCTCCATCGTGTCTGTGGCAGTAATGGTGTTCAATATTGCGACAACTGTCAGACCTCCAGCCAGTGTCCCCCCAAGTGTATATGACACCCCCCCCCCACCCCCCCAAGTGCTCATGTGCATTGTTGAAGCCTCACCTGGCTGCCGCCACAATATATCTCAGCCTCCAGAAATTGAAACTTGAAAGTGTAATTTCAATTTAAAGTCAAATAAGAAGTGTGTACATAAGACTGGGACAGGATGCAGTGTATTTTGCTGAAGATTTTTAACTGATATGCTGCAATTATCTAGCAACTAAGTCCCAATTCCACCCAAAATATATTTTTGAGTTTTGCTCCTTCCTGCAACATTTCTATTCAATCACAATCTATCTGTGGTGCAACCTTTGATAGCAACAGCAAGTGATGTTCTCTCCAAAATGCACTTGGCCAACAAAAAAGATCCGGGCAGAAGTTGTAATCTACAGCTAAACCCACAATTGAACACGGTTGATTCTAAAAGCAATCAAAGTGGAAATTGAATATCAACAGTGTACAGAAGTAAAGTGGTGGAGAACATAAATTTGTTCAGGAGTTAAATGTGTTTGCTTAGGGCCCTAGCCTAGTGTGCATCACTGTTGTATCCGCTTCTGTCCACTTTTCAGCATCTCTAACATTGATGTGTAACTGAAGAGCGGACACAACTGCATCAGTGGGTTCAGACCCTTAGTGCATTCCAGTTAGTCTCCTGCTCTCTGTAGATTTAGATGGGGATGTACGGGTAAATCAAGAGTGACCATGTGACTTCCTAAAATATATAGTGGTTAGATTACATTTCAGTACAAAATGGGGTTGAGGGTTGTTGCAAAGGGTAGTAATAGATCCAGGAACAAGGGTGCATGGAAGTAATCACTCTATTTTCTTCTTTAGATGCACAGGTCACCGCCCACCTTATCCATATTCAGTTTTATGCACGTAGAGATGGAAAGAAGCTTGTCTCAGTCTCTATGTTCCCACAGTCTGTTGTAGACCTGAAGTTCGCTGAAAGTGCCCACATTTCCAATTATAGGCGCTATTAACATGGGTTATTCAAATAAAATGAGGGAGGCACTCGTGTTTGGCAATATATATTATATCGTACACATCAGTAGATAAACATTTTCAAGCTCCTCGCTCTTCCTCAGGTGTAAGCGTGTGTTGAACCACAAGGGGTGAGCACCGGCAGCCAGGCGAGAATATCCCTGGTAGGAGGTTGGAGAAAGGGTCACCTATTGCAATTGTGCGCTATTAACATGGGTGCCTATGGTGACACCCAAATGTCCCTGGTGTCTCCGGGACCGGATATTTATCATATCTAATGGCAGGTGGTAGTACCTTTGCAGTGGGGGAGGTGGTTAGGGATAGACATGGGTTGGGTCGGTTAGAATTAGGCATCACTGTGAGGGCTGGTTAGGGTTAGACAACGATGGGGGGAGGTTCAGTTAGGGTTAGGCATCGGTAGAGGGGTAGGGCTTGCTTGAGAATAGTGTAAGGTTTAGTGTTAAATATTGGTGGATTCTGTGGCAGGGGTCAGTTAGGATTAGGCATCAGTGTGGAGGGGGTCAGTTAGGATTTGGCATGGGTGGAGGGAGGGCTCATGTGAGAATAGGATTAGGTTTAGTGTTAAATACTGGTGAATCTTGTGATTGGGGGGGGGGGGGGCAGTTAGGGTTAGGCATTGGTGGTGGTGGTGGTGGTGGTACGTTAGGGTTAAGCATTGGTAGAGGGAGCATTCATATGAGAATAGAGTTAGGTTTAGTGATAATAAAATATTGGTAACATTTACTGATAAAATTAAAAAAAAAATAGTTTCATTCATGGAATTCTTTTTTTCAAAATGAACTTCAGAATGCCAAGTATTCATTTACAGGTATTCTACATTCAGGGCAGTATTTCTGGAAAGGCCACCAAGGCCCGGACCTTGGGTGGCAGCTGGCCAAGGGGAGGCTGGACATAAAAGAGGGATTGCTTCATATGGAAGAAGAGGCTGCGAATGGAATACAAAGGTTACAGATAAGGAGCAGCACATGTAAATAGGCAGCTGCTGCCCAAGGGACCTGTATAGAACTGAAGGAGGGGGCTGTTCATGAATGTCATACATGGAAGAGGGAGCTGCACAGGGAATAGAAGGGGGTGCTGCACATGGAAGGGAAGCTGCAAGAAAGTTGCCCTAGGGGCGGATAAAGTATAGATCCTGCCTCGTTTACATTGCAGCACTTGCAAAAAGTGCTATTGTTTAAAGTGTACCGGAGATGAAAATAAAAAAAGTTTTATACATACCTGGGGCTTCCTCCAGCCCCATGCACACGGATCGCTCCCATGCCACTGTCCTCTGCTGCATGTACTGGGTCCTGTAATTTCCTCCAGTCGTGACCAGTCTGCGCAAGAGAAGTTCGCCCTCTATGTATCTCTCCGGCTGAAGGAAACCCCAGGTATGTGTAAAACTTTTTTCTTTTTTTGGCTCTGGGTTCCATTAATAATAAAAAAGAAAAAAAACACACCTTTTTGTATCCTAAAAAACATTTGGTGGCTAAGCAGTTAACTTGGGCTTTCGAAGACATGAATAATATTATCAGGTATACAAGGTACAAGATACAAGATAGATTTATTTACCAAGTATGGTGGTGCCGTACTCGGAATTGCTTGTGGTACACATGGCTTGGGCAAGTACATAATGACAGTTGTACATTTTACATATATACGGCGACAAATTACACATACTAATAGCATTTACAATACATTAGCGGCTACAAAGAAGAGAAGGCAGAAGAGCAACACTAAGGCAAGTATACTGGTTACAGGCTAGGACGGAAGAGTCAGGGATCAGTGTTGTTGAGCAGCAGAACTGCCTGGGGGAAGAAAGAAGGTATTGTGTTGTGTGTGGTTTTCCTGCCATCTTTCTCTCCTCTCTGTTACAAGCCGTTTGGCATCCCTGGCATCCATCCAGTACCATTTGTTTTCTGTCCCCTTTCACACTCAGTTTCACTAGCAAAGCTGCTAGAAGGAGTTTTTGGATTATCTTTCTTCCTTTCTCATTTCTTTTTCCATTGCCTGCTTTCTGTATATTCCACTTCTAAACACACATCATGATATTTAAGGTGCCCACTTATGATGCCGACTAATGATACATAATATTTATTTCATCCAATCTTACCACTTCTATGTAATGTAAAGGACTACTGTGTATCACCGCGGACAGGCCAACTTTTTGAAAGTGTGTGTGTGGTGTGTGTGTGTGTGTGTGTGTGTGTGTGTGTGTGTGTGTGTGTGTGTGTGTTACAAAGCAGGTCAATTGGACATGGGGATCAGCAGGCGTCTAATAGACATCTATAGTAAGTATTGGCAATTGGACATCCAAACGGTGAGTTGGGTGCCCAGTGCGGTACTAGTAACTGTTCGGCATGAAGTAACCGGTATCGGACACTATGTAGGGAACTAATAGAGGAGCCAACCTTGCAAACTATCGGCTACAAATAGTGGTTGATTTGGCAGTGGAGGAGGATTAGTGTTAGGCATTAGGTAGGGTCTAGTGTTAGGCACTAGGAGGGGGGTTAGTGTTAGACACAAGAAGGGGGTGTAATGTTATGCATTAGGTTGGGGGGTTAGTGTTAGGGCTAGTTCACAGTGCTCAGTTCGGTTGCTGAATAATTCTGCATGTCAACTATCTGCCCATACAATTCTATGGGCCTGTTCACAGTACTGCGTTGTAATGGATCACGTTATTATAACTCACTTCATGCAGGCTTTGTACTTAAAGAGAAACTCCAACCAAGAATTGAACTTTTTCCCAATCAGTAGCTGATACCCCATTTTACATGAGAAAGACAATGATTTTCACAAACAGACCATCAGGGGGCGCTGTGTGACTGATTTTGTGCTGAAACCCCTCCCACAAGAGGCTCTGAATACCGCGGTACTGCTGGCAAACTGCCACAATGTAACAATGTTCAGAGACAGGAAATAGCTGTTATTAGCTGTCTGTAACAGACAGAGCAGCTAGAAACAGCTAAATAACCTGCCCACAGTAACAATGTCACCATGTAATAAATGTCAGAATGTGAATCTGGGAGAGGAAAGATTTTACAATGAGCAAACACTGACTAAATCATTTATACATAATTATGGTAAAAAATGAAGCACTTTTTTTACTACATTATTTTCACTGGAGTTCCTCTTTAAGTCTATGTTCAGCCTCCATTGCAGTTCACACACATTATGACGCATGCATTATGCAACTGACCACTGTGAATCCAGCCTTAGGCACTAGGGGGAGAGGATTCAAGTGAGAATGAATGCTGGGTAAGTGCATAGAAAATACTGGTAATGTAATTTACCAATGTTCTTGCTGGTGGTGCACACGGCGGTGCCGCAATACGCACTCCATATAAATGGGCTGCGCCTTCCCAGAAGCTGCCATGCCCTAACTGTAACTTACCTGTTTCATACCAGTGGTTTCTCTTGTTAGTTGTAGCTTTCCTGGCCCAGAGCTCTCTTGTGGTATAGAAACCTTTCAACTAAATGTATGTATGATCCGTGCCTATCCTTCTAAAACACTTAGTAGAAATTAGCAAAATATTTTAATAACATGTCAATATCCAAAGACAACTATTGTCAATTGCTTAACGGCCAGCCAAAGGCTTAGATTGGCTAAACTTTTTTCTGTCCTTGGATCAGTAAAGATTTGCATCTCAGTAAAAATGTATTTGCTTATTATTAGTTATCGGATCTACTCAAAGACTCAAGATTGTTAGCCAACCTGGCCAAAAAGGTTTAGACTGGGAAATGGTAATCTTCTCATGTTTTTAGGTAAAGTGAATTTGGTTTGCGACAGAGTCTCTTAAAGGAACGAGAAAGCCAAAAATGTTAGAAAGCCAAATAAGAAGTGTACAAAAGTCTGAGCTCACACGTACTGTAAATAGCCATTATGTACAGTGCAGTAAGCAGAGGTATCATGCAATGACCAAGACATGGATCAATGATGTTGCACTCTGGTCCAGCAGTGATCTCAACTGCATATAGGCATAGGGCCGGTTTTACCATAAGGCACTGTAGGCACGTGTCTACAGGCGCCTGATGATGGAAAGGCGGCTCATTCCCCTCCCCTAGTGCCTCCCTCCTTACTTACCTTTCCAAAGTCCTGAGCTAAGTGTAAATGAGTGGTTACTCACCCAGGTCTCTGCATTCCACTAACCAGAACCACTAACTATTTAGATCTGGACACCTCTAGCTACCTAATACTTGGGGGCACCTCTAGCTACTTAATACTGAGGATAGCTCTGGCTACCTGACTCCATGGGGCACCTGTAGCTACCTATGTCAGGCAAGGGAAGTAAGGGAGAAGTGACAGCTGGGACAGCCAGCACACTTGCGGTGCAGTTTGTTTGTTGGGTGTTTGTAGGTTCATGGAGGGCAAGGTTTAGGGTGTAAGGACATCTGTGCCTAGAGGCTCCTGTGATGTAAATATGGGCCTGTATAGGCAGCAGTGGTATTTGATGATGGCCCGTCTTATCCCTCTTGGATTACTATTGCTGTTGTGCTCCTCTGCATCTCTTCATATAGATAAAGTAAATGGAAATTCTGCAATTCAGCTACAGACTGCCAAAGGCTAAAAAGATGACAAGGCAAAGTATCCATCTATAACAGAAGACCATGTGTAGGATTATGGTAGGCTTTGATTATTTCCAGGAGCTTGACAGTAGAATAAATGTCTCCAGTTAGTGTCTCTAGCAGGCAGCTCACAAATACTTATACTGTGCTTAATGACCTTCACCTTCTGGGGGCTAGCACTGTTCAGACTTCTCTTATAGTCAAAGTCCCTTTGTTGTCTCAGAAGAAGTATGTAAAGAGAATCATTGTCCTGGGTCACAGCTCAGTCTCTCCCTTTCTGGCCGTGCAAAGGCAATTCTCAGTGATCTTCTGGCTAATACTCTGAATCTGCCCTGATGCTCCTCCTAATCTAACATGTTTTTACAGTTCCAGGGGGAAACTATAAGGAGCTACTTATAGACACGAACCACTGTAACCAAAACCACTGTTTTCATTGGACATCTTTAGGATGCTATTAGCTGGGTCCATGCACTATCATGTGAAGCTTACACCTCACTAGTGGACCTAAGCCCATTTAAAAACGGGCTAGGTCTGTCACAGCGCATGTGCCAACCATGCACGCACATTTTTGCCGCGCCCTTCACGCCCACCCGCTGTGTGCGTGTACAACGCGCACGCACGACGTACCCGCCAACCCGCCGGCCTGTCCGCCCCTTCGCCCGACGCGCGTCACTCCCCCTCACTGTCTCTGCAGAGCGCATGTGGGACACACACAGGGACACGGGACGCAGAGACAGTAGGGTTTTATTAAAGAGGATGAGTGTAGGCTAGGATGTAAATGTTTGTTGGTAGGTAAGCTACATGCTTCAGTTATCCTGCAGCAAACATCTGCTTTAATTTGACCTGCCTCATCTGCTGCAAGTTCAGATTCATGCAAACCAATCTAAGTTCATGCAATCTGATCTGCTTAATGCTACATCCTGCCAGTGGAGAAATGACTCCCATATGCCACTAACTTGAACACAGCATAAACCAGCTACACTGATTAGTGATGACTTTTCCAAATACATTTGCATTATCCATGCTAAAAGAAGAAATAGACGCAAAATTGGTTATGAAGCATGATAAAGGAAATTCAGGCATTGCTGGACCTTTCAGTGCCCTCATAAAAAGATACAGCAAGACACAGCAAATGTACGCCATGTGGGCATGTGTAGCCGTGGCTTTCACAGGCAGCTCTGGCACTGTTAGTTTCAGCAGTGCTGTGTATTGTCATAAACCTTACCTGGTGTAAAATGCGTTTTCTTCATATGTGCTAGACATGGCCAAAACTTCTCCCACCCCCAAGATGTCAGAAATATTCCTACTTCATATTCTCCTCTGCATGTGATTCCCCAACATAACCCCCTCAGAAGACATTTCGTTACAGCCCGTCTCCATGTCTGTCTTTGTTTTTGTGTGCAATTCCCTATCCATTTCCTCAGGTAACCTAAAGTAGTCCTCCTGCCTTTACCCTTCTCCCCCTCATAGCCCCACTAGAAACCCAAAGGCTTCACTAATAACATCATGGAGGTACTTCCATGCTGACTCCTGTTGGCTTCTGCAGGCGTGTGGCCATGTCATCTCAGTGGCGTAACCTCCAACAGTGACAGCAAAGATCTGCATTTAAAGGGGGCTTAGATGGGTTCTTTGCATTGAAAGACATCCATGGCTATAATTAATAGGTAATGCCCAGTGGTGTTGATCCAGGGATTTTATCTGATTGCCATCTGGAGACGGGAAGGAATTTTTTCCCTTTTGGCGTTAATTGGACCAACCCTTGTAAGGGTTTTTCACCTTCCTCTGGATCAACATGGATATGTGAGGGAGCAGGCTGGTGTTGTACTTCGTGTTCTGGTTGAACTCAATGGACTTATGTCTTTTTCAACCCAAATAACTATGAAACTAAGTATCGCACTTGTGACAGGAGATGGTGCAAGGCTCTCATAGCCATGAAATTTCCACCCTAGCATGTTAAGTGGTAGATGGGCATTGTGGTGTAAAAGTGATGCAGTATGGGACATGGTGATATGGGAATGAAGTTGGTGTTCCAGTGATGCATCACAGGGGATTTGGGGGGAGCCATAGCAGCTAATAGCGTTTCAATGGTTGCATGATCCTTGGAGGTGAGTATGAGAGTGGTGGGCAAGTTGGAGTGAGGGTTCACAGTTAGGTTAGTTGGGGGGAGGGAGTAAGAGGGTATAATAAATGAAAAATAAAAAAGTAATGGGCCTGTAAAGTCAACTTCTAGACAAAGCTGTAACTTTCAACAGAGTGGGGAAGGCTTATCATTATCGCCAATTTTTACTGCTGAGCCTCACTGGGTACATTTTTTCCCTCACTTCTTGTCCCTTGGGCCACCATGGCTTTAATAGGAAACGTTCAGGTCTAAAGGAAAGGAAATAAAGAACAGCAATACAAAAACAGAAGATCTTCTGAGCCTGCCTCACTCTATTAAAAAGAAAATGAGGTTGCTACTGTAACCTTGTTTGAAGTCCCCTGCTGCTGTCACAGCTCATGCCCACTGTAAGTGTTCTTTGATTTTTCCGACGACCGGTGATTTTTTTGAATGCCGAGCAATCGTTTCTGTGATCTCATCACGTGTGTACAGGCGCACAGTTACACGAACAACATTTGGCGACGTGCAGCGATAATGACCGCCATGACGGATCAGATCTTTAAGATCCCCGAGAACTCCCACGCAAAACTGTGATTGTTTAAACTCTTGTTTCCGGTTGTCATGTCATGTGCTTGTCATGTACTGTCATGTTGCTTGTTTCCGCAGGTAGGAAACTGGATCAGGGAACCTCAACCGTTGGGAGGCGTCGCTGTGAGGTTCTCCGGCCCATCGTCAGGTGAGTAGTCAGCTTAACAGGGATAAGTACTGATTGGTGGAGTCCCACCTCTTTAGCACCTCCCTCATTCCAACCTGGAAGAAGAATAGGAAATCACAACTGTGAAGCAGAGCCTGCACATATATTGGACAAAATCCAGGGTTTATTCTAGTAATAATTGGGCCCCCGAGCAAAATAAATTCGGGGACCCCCTGACAGACACTCCCAAACCAGAAAGCTGCATGAGGGGCCCTTTGTTGCAGCCAAATTTCCCCCCAGGGCCCCTGAGCCGGCTGCTGTCCCTCTCCCCAGCCCCCAACTTAACTGTGCTCCCTGGGTCCCTGCAGAGACTTTGGCAGAGTAGCGTCTCACCTGTTCTGGTGGGCACGCTCGTCTGTCAGTCCATGGCTCCGTGCACTCCCAGACTTCATCCTCACAGGGGTGCTTCTCCTCCATGACCTGGCGCATGTTATTACATAATATCATGCTACAGGTCACAGAAGATGCAGCCAGCGGCGAATGAAGACAGGAGTGCACAGAGCCAAGACTGGTGAGACGCTACTCTGCCAAAGACTCTGCAGGGGCCCCAGGGAGCACAGTTTTAAAGGAAGCATCAGGCAATAAATAGTAACTCCAGCCCATGGCAGCCAATATGTTCCTCGCCGCAGCTCCGCAGGATCCCCTTCGTTAGAGATGTCGACCTCGCCAGTTTGGCATCTACTGAGCCTGCACGAGAGCGCTCATGTCACAGAACTACTGATGTTAGCTTTAAGTTGGGGGGGAGGGGGCAGCAGACAATTCAGGGGCCCTGGGTGGAGATTTAGTGCAAACTATGCAAGTTGGAATTATCTGCATCTCATTTACCATCATGCATGGGAAGCCACCTTAACCACGCAGAGAGTAATAGTTAAGGTGGGGAGGGCACCTTAGGGGGCCCCTACAGGCTCTTCGGCCCTGGAGCAAATGCTCCCGTTGCCTCTGTGGTAGCGCCGGCCCTGGAAATATGGCGCCCTTATGTTCATAATGAAATAATGACAAAATGAAGCAAAACAAGGCTTATAAAACGGTAATACACATTGGTAATACTATTTAGAAGCATCTCATGTGTTTCACGTGAATAAGAAATGATTCCTGTTGTCTTGCGTTCCCTTACGAGACCTAATAAAACAGATTTTATTTTTACAATATCTGCCAACCCACAGTTATTAAACCCATTAGCGGCTTCTGTGGTAACCCAGGTTTCTGCAGCACTGTCAGTAAAATTCTCCTTGTCCTAGCAAGCTATTCAAAGGCTCCTATTGATAAAAGTGCCCATTGAAACGCAGGCAGATAAATCACACTTGTTTGGAGGGGTTGTCCATATACCTTAGAGACAGCTGGAGTGTTAAAAGTGTCTGTAAAAGCAGCTAGCGCAGCTGAGGGGGTCAGCATACCAAGCATAGTAAGGGCCAAACTGCTTGTATACTTTCTTTAAGAGTCCTAAACTCTGGAGTTACAGCCATATAGGTGTGCCGGGGTAATAAATAATAGAAGGGCCCTTTATATTCATTTCTGGTATATAATAAATCACAACTACATACAAGTAGCCAAAACAGCTAATACCTACAAACGACCGGCTAGCTGGTATATAGGAAAGAGGAGGAAACAATTATTTTACTTTAGGTCCCCTTCCCAGTGGAAAGCCAGATGTCACGTTCTATTAGCCTCAGGCTTTTAATGTATCAAAGGTTGATTCAATCCAGCAGAATAAACAATACAAAGTAACCATTAATAACAGCACAGTGTTGCCAGACTATAAAGAGCTGTTTATGCTGCCCTGCTTACATTTGATTAGGATTGGTAATGCACAAAAGCAGAATGGGAGATACAGATGTGCGGATATTATAGAAGATGACTCTAATAAGTAGTCATTGCTCAACAGGCTGGCAGGTTTGGTGGGAAGTAATGGCAGGCTGCCTGCTGGCAGAATAGTGTATAAAAATGATGTAGTGTTTAATTCTCCTTACTGCTCACAAGTCCTGGATTAGATGCCTGGCCATGGCACTACCTGCATGCAGTTTGTATCTATGTATTCCTGTCCTAATGTTTAACACCTTCGGGGACTGTACTTTACTACCACAAACAGGGCTGCTACATTTCTGTTGAATAAGGGGCAGGGAAAAAGTAGGAATGGTTGCGTATGGCCCGCCCCATGCAGTGAATTCTGGGTGTGGCTAAAAGGCATGATGACTGCACTTTTTTTCGCTTTCACATACATCACAACTTTCTGAGATGCAGAGGCTTCTCCTTATCTTCTCTCAAGGCTGTTCCAGCACTATCCTATCTGTAAAACCCCTTGTCGATGGCTCGCACCTTTGCAGTAACACGGACCCAGTCAGTGGCGTAGCTAAGGAGCTGTGGGCCCCCGGTGCAAGTTTTACAATGGGGCCCCCCAAGCACTCTATACATAAAAATTGATACAGCGCACCAAAACCTGCCAAGGGCAACTACAGTGTCAGAGGAGCAAGAAGGGGATGAGGAGCTGTTTGTTAGTGATCACTACTATTCAAAGTATCTATGGAAGTGATTATTACCAGCACAGGACCAATAAAGAGCTAATACTGCAGTTGAGGGAGGGCCCTTCGGGGCCCCTCTGGCCCAAGGGCCCCGATGCGGTGGCTATCTCTGCACCCCCTATTGCTACGCCCCTGGACCCAGTCGGTATTGGCTTTTTACGTGGAAGTCCGAGTGGGACCGTAATACTGTGCAGGTGCAGTGTGGCCATGCTTCGGGGATCTCAGCACTGGATTGGTCAAGAGCAATCGCTACATAGTAGTTATAAATGTTAGGCATACTCATACCACCTTGTGATATTTTATTTGTACCCTGCCAGAAATAATACAGGCTATAAACTCACATTTTAAATATGAGATGGCATATGCCAAAGCTGCAAGACAAACCAAGAAGATTATTAGAAATTGGGGGTTGCACACAAATGGTATTACAAGAAATGATTGATTTAAGAGGGAACCTGATATAATGACATGCCTGTTGTTGGGCTCTGATGATTATACTCTGGGAGGGAGTTGGAAGCTAAAAGTGTATAAGGCAAGTATGTTACAGGTAACAGTTTGAAAGCACATTGAGCGTTTGTTAGGTAATAATTATTTTTACCCTATGGCACGGGTGGAATAATGTGTTCTATATTTCCTCTATGTTTATATTTCTTTTTATAATTGACTACTTTTTACATTTTTCTTTTTATTACAATATCTCCTTTTATTTTGACCTGTTGAATGGTCAAGTTTAGATATGCTATATTTCCTGTAGCACTATACACTTATATATTAAGATACATATACATGTTTGATATGGTCACAAACTGGTAAAATGCACTGATAACACCATATATCATCTGTCTATGACATGTGCTATGTTTATTTTCTTTTAATTATTAAAATGTGGCCATTAATCTATTGGTCTTAAAGAGACTCTGGATACTCATAAAATCCCACTTTTTATTTTACATTTACCTTCTAGACTGTAACCCAAGCTAAAACGCTGCATCCCCGCGGCAGAACGCTGTGTTTAAACCCCCCAAATCCCCTGGGCAAAATGCGGGGAGCGCTTCCTTGTAGAGGCAGAGCTTAGAGATGCAGCTCTGCCTCTACTCGCGTCAATCCCCGCTGATCGCCTCCTCTCCCTTTTACTGAGAGGGGCGGGGAAGAGGCGGCGATCAGCGGTGGATTGACGCTAATGGAGGCAGAGCTACAGTGCTAAGCTCTGCCTCCCCGGGCAGAAAAATTTATAACCAGGAAAGTCGTCGATTTTTGTCCCCGTATTTGGGGGGTTAAACACTGCATTCTGCCGCGGGGATGCAGTGTTTTAGCTTGGGGTGTAGAAGGTAAATGTTAAATAAAAAGTGGGATTTTATGAGGCTTCAGAGTCTCTGTAATATGTATGACTGATTTGTTGTATGGGTGCCACAATAACTAGATTCAAAAACAAACAAAGATAAGCAAGGAAACAATTTAGAGATTACACATAAAATTTAGCACAGTATAACCACTGGTCTATTAGGCAAACACATCATGCCCAAAATAGGGATGTAGAAGGAGGATTAAGGAATGGTGAGATTTGCTAACAAATGAAGGATAGTTGTGGGTTATGCTTACATTTTAAAGGGTTACTTAAGTCCAAATAAAACATTTATTTAACTTACCTGGGGCTTCTTGTAGTCCCCTGGAGTCATCCTGCAACTGTGCTGTTCGTCAGAATCCCTCCATCGAGCAGAACCCCTCAAAGCTGGCCCGTTGTGGCCAGTCGGAGGCTACTGCACATGCTTGGCCTCGAGCCACGCGCACCCTGATCATGCTTCTGCTACCAGGAGTGCTCTGCACATGTGCAATAGTGATTTTCACATAATGCAAAGCCCCAGGTTGGGGAGCACGGTGAGGTGGCGTGTGGCCGGCCAGCTTTGTGGGGGTTGCTGCTGCTTGCAGGAGAGACTTGGACGGACGTCGTTGAGCACAAGATGACTCCAGGGGGCTGCAAGAAGCCCCAAATAAGTTAACTAGATAGTTTATTTTAACTTTAGATTTCCTTTAAAAGCCAAATCACCTGTGCAACCCCAATATTTAGCTTCTTCCACAATCCTTATCTATGTAGATTACAATCATTAAATAATGCCACTTACTTAGAGTGTCCACACAAAAAGATTACTTCATTAAAGGAAATCTGAGGTGACAGTAGCATAAAAAGCTTTACTTACCTGGGGCTTATTCCAGCCCCTAGAAGTCTGAGTGGTTAGTCCAGTCTTCAATTGTAGTGATTTATGAACCGGTCAGGCCACCGGCTTCTGCACATGCGCAGCATAAGCATGTGCTTAAACAAGTCCAACTAGAGGCAACTTTTCAGGCAATCAATCATTACATTTGATTTCTTGGTCTGTGATTAATTAGTTGTAAAAGCAAAAAGACTGAACACATGTCCAATGTCAGAAGCCAGTTCCTGTAGATTCTTGCATATATCAGTCAGTTGGCTGCACATGTTCACAGTGCAACATACAGGACCGATCGATATTATTACCCTGTCCAATTGCAGAAAGAAGCAGTAGAGTGTTGTACCGTGTTAGCCATGAGTAAAAGCAAGAAGTTTTGAATCAGGATGATACCATTTATTGGCTAACTTAGAGATGGATAAACAGTGAGCTTTCGACCAGTCCGACAAAGGCTTTTTATAAGTCGAAAGCTCATTGTTTATCCATCTCTAAGTTAGCCAATAAATGGTATCATCCCAATTGCAGAAAGAATGATAAACACAATTGTTTCTCTGTTGCTTCTGATTGGCCTGCACCAGAAAGCACTTCCGAACAGCAGACAATTTAAACATTTTGATTGGATCTTTATTGTTCATGAGGTGTCTGGCTCTTCTACTGACCACATATGCTATTGCTCCGTTGTTATTGCCTGATGAAACGGGATCAAACCTGCGAAACGCGTTGCATATTTGGAGTTCATAAATAAAATATATTGACTGTCTTTACTACAGTCGTTGTGTGTCTACTTGGAGGAGGTAAGTCCACCACTACCTCCTCTATTTACCAAGAATTTGGTTTTTAAGCTCATTTAGCTTCCTTTTATCCTCTTGGCGCCTCTGTTCTCCTGCATAATAATGAGTGTATATTTACTTGTGTACCAGTGCTAAGGTGCCCCCAAAATGGAGAACATCGGAGAAAACTGAAAATCAAAAGCAATGTGGCAAACCTGAGCTGGAAACTAAACAAAAATGCAGCCACTTGGTGGAAAAACATGTTGGTAGCCTTCTATGAAGGTTCTCATTTATCCTTCAAAAGTGGACATCTTTTGTGCTGTAGAAGACATCTCATCACTCTTGCCCTTTAGGATTGATGAAACGTCTTCGAGAAAGGCGCCTTCGAATATTATCACAGCAAGTGCCCCTTTACAAATGATTATGTGTACCAATTAACCCCCCATTGTGAATGACTTCACATCAAGCACAGATATATATACTTGTCGGGAGAACTCCATAACTGTGATCTCCAAACACACACATAAGCTTTCATTAACTGTAAAATACTTATGCAGGTTTGTTTATACATGATGTTTCATCTTTTTCATCCTCATCTATACAGTATGCATACTTATAAGACTTGGGCCCATATGCAATTAACTTTTTCACCTGAGTTATCACCAAGGAGATCATTTTCATCTTCTCTTTAAAATAACTTTTCAACATTTTATAATTGAAAAAGTAACAAAAGTTGGAGAAAAAGTACTATCAAAATTATTCTGAGTATTTTACTACTTGCTGGTGGCTTAAAGGCATTTTATAACAAGCTGTGAAAATATCACCTTGGAGAAAACTCAGGAGAAAAAGGGAATTTCATATGGGCCTAGGAGAGAATGTAACACAGAGCAAAAGACAAAGGCCCATATGCAATTCACTTTTTCTCCTAGGTGATATTTTCATAACTTGTCATAAGTTGCTTTTTAAGCCACCAACAAGCAAGAAATGATTCAAAATAATTTTAATAGCACTTTTACCCCAACTATTGGGTACTTTTTCAATTTTAAAATGCTGAAAAGTTAGCAGTTGGCTGATGGTGTAATGGTTAAGGGCTCTGCCTCTGACACAGGAGACCAGGGTTCGAATCTCGGCTCTGCCTGTTCAGTAAGCCAGCACTAATTCAGTAGGAGACCTTTGGCAAGTCTCCCTTACACTGCTACTGCCAATAGAGCGCACCCTAGTGGCTGCTGCTCTGCTCTGGCGCTTTGAGTCCGCAAGGAGAAAAGCGCAATATAAATGTTATTTGTCTTGTCTTGTCTAGTTTAAACAGAAGATAAAAAGTATCTCCTAGGAGAAAACTCAGGTGAAAAAGTTAATTGCATATGGGTCAATTACTGTTAGGTATCCTCCAAATCAACTAGATAAACCATAAAACTCAAGAGAAGAACAATCTGGTCCAGGAAACATAACTTCATGATAAAAAGCAAAAAGAAGCAAAAAAACAAATAGCCAGTAGCAGGAGACACTATTTACTGATTAGATGATATTAATGTATTTACTACAATATGTTCAAATACCACTTGAGCCCTACATAAATACCTCCAGGAGAACACATACTGGGCCATATGCAATTCACTTTTTCACCTGAATTTTCTCCTAGGTGATATTTTTAAACTTGTCAATAAAATGCATTTTAAGCCACCAGAAAGAAAGAAAATACTCAAAAAATTTTAAAAGTACTTTATAATTTACTTTTTGGTACTTTTTTAGTTGAAAAGTACTGGTAAGTTATTTTAAATCTGAGATTAAAAATGATCTCATAGGAGAAAAAGTGAATTGCATATGGGCCACTGTGTGCTGGGAACCAAGGTGCTAGAGAACAAAAAGGTGCCCAGATAAGCTACCTTTTTGTGTGTTTATTGACAGGTTAAAATCCATTTAAACCCTGAAAATAAAACCATGAAATAAAACTAACTCAACACTGTCCTGCACTGTTTGCCCAATGACAGCATTTCCATGGTTAGGGAAGGTGGGGGTCTGATTGTGGTTGCAAACTCCCTAGTGCAGCAGGAGGCACCAGTAACAGGAGTGTCATGTTCCTGGCTATGGAATTCTGTATGGTGGGACAGGGAGTGTGCAGTGTGAGGCAGTGCTGAACTAGTCAGCACTAACTCAGGTCAAGCGATTGCCACCCTGGCTGTATAGGTGAATGCGTATTTTGAAGGGAATGTCCAGGCAGTTTAAAATAATGACATTTACTTACCTGGGGCTTCCTCCAGTCCCTTGCAACCAACATGTCCCTCACAGCAGGTTCGCTCCCAGATGCCGGTGCAGAGGCCGATTTTGTGAGGATGTCTTGCACTGCACCTGCGCCACTGTCAATCACGTGGTGTGTAGTGTATTGCGCAAAGCTGAACAAAAATGCAGATACTCATCTATGTAGAGGGAGGGCTCTGTATCCCATAGAGCCTTCCTAGTCCTCTCTCTGGGCCCTCGGTCCACCACTATCCCCCATTTAAATTCCATACCTTTGGGACTCCGATGAAGGCTTTAAAAGCACTCATGTCCCTGAGTGCTTCCGAAGATGGGTGTATCCATATTGTGCATTTGCAAGCCAAGATTCGCGCGTGTGCAATATGGAAACGCTAGTCTTTGAAAGCACTTGGGGACACTTGAATACTTCTGAAGCCTTCACAAGGACTCCTCAAAGCATATTCAACCAGTTAGTCTAATAACTTCAATGGAGGGACAGGGTGGGCTGAGGGCACGGAGAGAGGACTGGGAAGGCTCTATGCCAGAGAGTCTATGGGATCTAGAGCCTTCAGTCTACATATGTACGGTATGTATTTTTCATTGTCGCCTCAGTATTGCTTTAGGCTACTTTCATAGCGTCGCAGTACTCTCCCCCACCTCAGCACATCGCGGTGCTGTGAGACAGAAGTAGTGAAATCAACACAAGGCTGCTGCTAACTCTGCCCTGTGTTGCCACGTGATCCATGCCCACTGTACAAATTATGCAGCAGTGCAAGTCTATGGCAATGCAGTAAGTGTGAATCCCTGATCGAGGGCGTAGCGCAAACTTCAGTGATGTGTTTCCTGTCTAGCATCACTGAGCGGAGGGCAGCGATACACATATTACCCTGTCTGTGCACTCCGCAGCAGGATAGTATGGTAATATGCACGGGGGAATGATTGTCCTGCCGCAGGCTCTCCTGCCACAGGACGATCGCACTGCTGTATGGGCTTGATTCACAAAAGCGCGCTAAAGCATAGCACGAAAGTGCTATGCGTTTAGCGCGCAATGTACCGCGCATGAAGGTTTGCATGTGTACAGATTTATGTGTGCGCGTGCTAACAAAGGTTGTCGCACGCACTTTCCTGTGATAGCACGCGCACGTGAATCTGCACACGCGCAAACCTTCATGCACGGTACATTGTGGGCTAAACACATAGCACGGTCATGCTATGCTTTAGCTCGCTTTTGTGAATGAAGCCCTATGTGCGCAACCAGCCTCAAGTATAAAGTGACAATATCTACTATTTCATTTAGCACAGTAATTGCTATTGGGCATGTTAAATAAACATGCAGCAGGTTAGGGAAGCCTATTTCATTATTGATGGGGAATGATCTGACAGCTTTCTCTGACAGTGAAGCCTTAGTAGGTTTTTGTTTATAGTCACTGGAATGCTCTTTGTGAATTGGCTCAGTGGCTGAGCTGGAGAGTAGTTGCTGCATATATTTATTATTATTATTATTATTATGTAGTATTTATATAGGCTGAACATATCTATATAGTCTTGTCACAAGCTGTCCCTCGGAGGATCTCACAATCTAATCCCTACCATAACTACCGGTATATATCCATTGTAGTCTAGGGTCAATTCAGAGGGAAGTCAATATATATATATATATATATATATATATATATATATATATATATATATATTAGCAAACAATGGCTTTTTTTGCTATGTTTGAAAATGAACAGAAAAGAAGTTGCAGCTTTCCCAAAATGAAACTCTTGTTTAATATGTGTTGTATGGAATATATTGTAATTTGCAGATAAACACCTTTTTCAGTATTATTTTTCTATCACCTGGCAGGCTGGATTTGTAGAAGCAACTTCTTGTATAATTGCATGCAGGTTAGACTGAATAGTAGTCTGCTTTTTTTCTGAACTCTTCCCCAATCCCATTACCACTCACATGTGGTAGATAGGGAGGAGCTAGGAGGGGGTATCAGCCAGTCTTTTCCTGCGATTCCGCCTACCTTTGCCCTGTGCTCCACAGAAGAGTGCAGAGGGAGAAGGGAGGCTTTGCAGAGGAAGAAACTCCCACTCTGCTTGTAGCTCTGAACTTTGGTCACACAACTCTTGGTCTGGTCAGTCATGTGACTCGCTTTTCCAAAGAAAATTTCACTAAAACGAAATTTCACTAAAACGATTGTATTAAATATTATAATTGTTTTAGCAACAGCATTGTTCCCTATTCACCCTTCCTAACAATGAAAAAAATCAGGGAGTAAACTAGGGCTATAAGTTTACATCCTTTTTAGAATAATAAGTTGGTTAGTGAAGTTGGGTACAAGTTGGCTGATATATATATATATATATATGTTTTGAAAAGTACCTAACTGCCTAAATGGCCTAAATGCCATGGCAACATTTGTTATGGAGGTGGTCATGGTGGGCACTTTTGTTATGGGAGGGTGGTCATGGTGGCTAAAATTGTTATGGGGCTCGTGGTCATGGTGTCCACACTTATTATGGGGGGGTGGTGATGGCAGTCACACTTGTTAAGGGAGGTGGTCATGGTGGCCACACTTGTTATTGGTAGGTGGTCATGGTTGCCACACTTTTAATGAAGGGGTGGTGATGTTGGCTACACTTGTTATGGGGGGTGGTTATGGTGGCCACACTTACTATGGGGGTGGTGATAGCGGTCACACTTGTTAAGGGGGGTGGTCATGGTGGTCACACTTGTAATGAGGGGGTGGTGATGTTGGCCACACTTGTCATGGGAGGTGGTCATGGAGGCCATACTTGTTATGAGGGGGTCATGGTGGCCACACTTGTTATGAGGGGGTCATGGTGGCCACACTTGTTATGAGGGGGTCATGGTGGCCACACTTGTTATGAGGGGGTCATGGTGGCCACACTTGTTATGAGGGGGTCATGGTGGCCACACTTGTTATGAGGGGGTCATGGTGGCCACACTTGTTATGAAGGGAGGGTCATGGAGGCCAAACTTGTTATGGGGAGGACATGGTGGCCATACATGTTAAAGTGGGGTGGTCATGGTGGTGGCTACACTTGTTATGGGGGGAGGGTATGGAGGCTATACTTGTTGGTCATGGTGGCCACACTTGTTATACGATTCTTAACAGATAAGACCCCTACCCTTGGAGTCAACACAAGGGAGGTGGTGTGAATATCAATATCGCATGGTCCCATGGTTTGTAGGTTTGTAGTTTGCCCCTGTCTGGTGACATCAGCACAGGACTGCCAGGGCTGTTCCAGGAAATGGTACATTGCTGGATTCTATAATGATGGTGTTTAGGTTAATCAAACATTTTCTTTCAGTGTATTTGTAATTTCAGTAATGAGCTAATCTCTATTACCAACATATATGATCAAACCATCCAAAACAGTCTGTATGCATGTTGGATTATTATGGCTCTGTACAAATTAACAAGCTGACACATCATTGCATTCCAGCGGATCTGGAGGTGTGTTTAGCTTCGAAGGGCAACAATGGTTAATTTGCATATATTCAGCAGTGATGCTCTGGGAGACATCTCAAGCTCACTCCAACCTGAATTATCGCAAATTCTTTCTGTTTTAAGAAAGCAAACTTTTGTTTTCCACAACATATATGAAATATCCATTTCACAATATATCTTCTATATATATAATAGGCTAAGTGCCTCAACCTTCAAGCAAGAAGAAGAAGTAGCGCCCTGCCCCCAGGGCCGGTTCAAGCAAAAAGAATGGGCTGGTCTAAGCAAGAAGAAGAAGTAGCGCCCTGCCCCCAGGGGCGGTCCTACACTTGCTGCCGAGCTGGAGGGGGTAGCGGGCAGGAAGGGGGTATTGGGCACAGTGCGCTCCCCCTCTAGCTTAAGTTCAGCAGCAGCCACCGCTATTAGTAAGAGGCAGTGGGTGGGGATGACTCACCTCTTCCGCGTTCCACTGTGCGTTCCACTGTCGTTACTTCCTCCTGCAATGCCATCCACTTACAATACAGTGGGCGGCATTGCAGGAAGTGACGACAGTGGAACGCACGCTGGAACGCAGAAGAGGTGAGTCATCCCCGCCCGCTGCCTCTTACTAATAGCGGTGGCGGCTGCTGCTGAGCTTAAGCTGGATAGGGGACCCCTCCCCCACCGCTGTGCCCAATACCTCCTTCCTGCCCGCTACCCTCTTATGCGGCCTATGCTACGCCGCGGGTCCGCTAGTAATGTTATATTTTACTATACCTTTATTTAGTGTTGACATCTTCTGCAGCAATAAATAGAAGATATAGTTATGTCACTGACTGTCCTCAGAGGAGCTCCCAGTCTAATCCTACCATAGTCATAGTCTAATGTCCTACCATATTATTAGTATGCATCTATATACAGACATCTTCCACTGCAGTTTACAGAGTACATAGTTATGTCTTCGCAGGAGATCACAATCTAACACCCACCAAAGTCCTTGTCTATTGTCCTTACATATTATTATTATGTGTTTATATAGTACTGACATCTTTGGCAGTACATTACAGAATACTTTGTCATGCAACTAACTGTTTCTCAGGGGAACTGACAAACTAATGTTCTTACCATCGTCATAGTTGAATGTCCTGCCATAAACCAAGGTCAGCGTTATGAGGTAAACCAATTTATCAGTATTTTTTGAGTTGTGGGAAGAAACCAGAGTGCCCGGAGGAAACCCACACGAACACAGAGGGAACATACAATCTCCATGCAGATAGTGTCCTGGCTGGAATTCAAATCTGGGACTCCAGCGCTACAAGGCGAGAGTGCTAGGCACTATACAACTATGCTGTCCATTGTGTTGTTACAATAAAATTTAGTCTGACAAGTCTGTCATTTTTTCCTTTAAGACACAATAACAAGAACACTGACTTGTTAAAAACAGAAAGAACAGTTTCTCAAAACAGATGGCAAGAACTTGGACCAAAAGTGAAGATGTTGCCTATAGCAACCTATCCAGTTTGGTTTCAGATGCTAATACACTATTGACACTGATGGATTCATAGCCACTGATAACACCTTGCAGATGCCTGATTTCCAGAAGCACCCGACTACCTTTAGTGTGAATGGAGCCTAAATGAACCATGCACTGTAACTGGTTGCTGTGGGCTATTGTGCCACTTTATACTTCAGGTTTTTGTTGAGGCAAAGAATACTATTACACAACCACGTTCTGATATGACCCACCATGGATATATTCATGTCAAAGTCACATCTTTTTTTTCATCATTAATATACACCTATATTTTTTTTCTGTAAAAACTGAATTTAACTAATTATTGGTTCTCCGGTTGTTGAACTGCAAGTCCCAGCATTGCCTGCTAGACCTAATTTGGGGTCCAGGAAATTTGGGAATGTGGGCACTGCAGGGAATCCAAGCTAATAAAAATTCCAGAGCATGACTCTAAGACCATACAACACAGAGATTACCTAAGGTTACAAACCTAGTCCAGATTCTATGCAATGCAGTAGCTGTTTCCTAGTGATACAATGAAAACAGCCAAAAGAGCAAATTAGCACACACACACACACAGCACTTGCCAAGAAGTAATGATCAAAGCAGACTTAATGAACCAATGTTTCCAAATGTGGAGAGACACTTCCTATCCGAAACTAGCTGTTACCTTGAGTTATGGAAGTCCAGCCAAACCCAGTAACAGCCTGCTGCGACTAAGTCTATAATCCCAATCTCTCACAGGCAGGCCTTACATCAGGTCATTTATTCTATAATGCCGCAAAGATCCCATTATAAGAACTACTAAAAGCAAATAAAATAAAAATGAATCAGCAACTCATTTTGCAGCGATTGGTTGTCGTTTTCATGTATGGTTGTAGATACTCATACATACATACATACAATCTTAATCACACTCATATAAATGGATATTAATTAAATAGTACAATCATTGTGTCCGACACAAACATCAGCAAAGTATATTTCTGAAACATGTTAAATAATTTTGCCAGATATCTGCTATTTCCATTAACCACCATTCCTTTTAGGAAAACTTTGTTTTAATTACACTATATGGCCACTTATGCATACTGTATATATTACCATGGTGATAGATTACACAATAATCTGAAATTCTGAATTTGCCCAAATAAATGAATTAAGGTAATGCAGCATGAGAGGGAAATACAAAATCCTCAAAAAGAAGTTAAATAAAGATGTTAAACCTGCTGCATTCTGAGCAATTTCAATAGATGCTTTGCTTAAAAGGAGCAACAGCCAATCTGTTAAACTGAAGCCAGCAATATAAAAGTGAATGGAAGGCTCTTACTGTGTAGTTTCTGTCCACCTTCTCTTTTCTAGTCTTGCTTTGGAGAGTGCTGAGTTCTGTGCAGGTTTTTAATTCTGGGAGGTAAAAAGGAGCCCCTCCCATCTTGAAATTGGAACTGCTGCAACCAGCCTAAAGAACAACACAGATTAGCACTAAAGCTGTCATAGTCCCGCTCCTTCCTTCGCTGAGACCTTTCCTAGCCTGGAAATAGAAAGCTTGCTGTTACACTCTGCAAGGCTGGAGGGAGGCTGGGCATTTCATACCATCACATTGGCTGTCTTTGCACAAATCTAGGGCATCCATAGACAGGCAGATATCACAGGTGGCACTGAAAAGACTTTTGGAACAAGCATAAAGCAACTTTGAGGGTGACTTCACACCATGGGCCTGATTCACAAAGCGGTGCTAACAGTTAGCATGCTGGTGAAAAGCCCTTTATCATGCCTAAACTCAGTTTAGGCATGATAAGTTTAGGTGTGATAAGTTTAGGCATGATAAGTTTAAGCACCAACTGGGTTAGCACCGCAGTGCACAGCTAATCAAAATTTTTGCGCTAGCAAAGTCTGGTGCACTTCGCATAGAGTTTAATGGCGCTGCTTTGCGTGCAGGACTTTGCGTGCGATCTAAACTTATCTAAACTTAGCATGCCTAAACTTATCACGCCTAAACTGGCTTTTCACCAGCGTGGTGCAATGGTTATCACGCCTAAAGTCTCTAACTGGGCTAGCACCGCTTTGTGAATCGAGCCTCATGTGCGGGCATATTCACAAATGTATTGGCATGTTCGAATCTCTGTTATCTTAAAGTACCCTGTACAGTGTGTTTTTAGAAAACATTGGCAATAACATGCACATTACATAGCAATGTTTCATGCTATGAAACCAATGTGCACGGTTTTCAACGTGGGAGTGTGTGTTGCATTATGCCCATGTTGCAGTGCGACCGGTAGGCCCGCTTCACATTAACATTGAAACACGGTCCGTTCCCGAATCGGAAGGGAACAGATCAGAACCGCTGCAAATTGATCCAATGTTAATCTATGGATCTGTTCACATCCTTCCGTTCGAACGAATCCATTCCGCACGATCCGCTGAACGGACCACAAGCTTCCTTCTGCATCGATTTTTCCGGACTGCTGAGCCCAGAGGAACGGAAATGGATGCTGAAGCCCTGCATTGGGGCAATGAGAAAACGGAAAGTTTCTTCACACTAGTGAGGAACAGACTGTTCTAAGGACCAAAATGCACTTTGGGGGTGAGGGGGGGGGGATGTGGGGAAACAGAACGGAAGCAGCTGAATGGCCAACAGAGTCAAAATGGATCCGATCGACTGGTAATCAGATCCGATTTCCCGAATCCGTTTGCCACTAAACTGCCAGTAGGAACTGGGCCTTATGCCTATGTACATAGTGCAAACTATGTACATATGCTGAATAAAACTGTTAGGGACCACCAAAATTGAGCATCTAGTATGCATAAGGGAGCACAACCCCACTCCCCCCCCCCACCACATTGCCTAGAGATCTAGCATACTGTGAACACTCTGCAACACATTAGGGCACATGGACCTACCTAATACAATCTCCTAATGATATAAGGGGGGGAGGGGGTGGCAAAGGCAACCCAATTCTGTTTCAGAGTGAAATAGCTGAGTGCTGGCTTATAATGAACCACCCCTCCCCCCCCCCCCAATCATGCTTTGCAGTAAAGGTGAGAACACACCCACTGTGTGTCACTCACAGGGATAGGACTCGATCCCTCGGGGGACAGATCAGGGCCAAATTCTGCTGCTATGGAGGGGGAAAGGGACAGCACACAATGTAGCAGCTTCCAGCAGGAGCAGTAGAGAGCAGAGAACAATGGGCATGGCTTGGACTCAGCAGAGATGATCCAGCACTCCAGATCTCATGACAATGCATCTGGGCCACCGTACACATGCTACATCCTTGGCCCTAACTGGCCACTTAAGCTGAGAGCCCTCCAATGTGTGTATGAGGCTTAAAAGTGTACCTGAGATAAATTAACAAAAGGATTTCTACCTACCTGGGGCTTCTTCCAGCTCTCTGTAGTCTGCCTGTTCCCTAGATATTATCCTGGTCCCCTCGGTTGTGTGCTGTCAGCCCAGTAAAGTCTGCAATTTGCAGACTACTGCATATGCGCGGCACCACATGTGCAGTTCATTAAGACTTTAACAGCCCTCGGCCAGAAGGCCCCCGGCCATGTATGCACAATCAGGGGGTGTGCAGAGCCCAGAACAGTGCATGAGCTGTGGCCTTAAAACCAGCTGGAACCCTTGGATATCCAATGAACTCCCGAGGGGCGCACAAGCACAAATGGGCCTAAATCATCCCACATAATTGCCATCGAACTCTCATAGACCTTATACTGTGTATATTCACGTTTATATGCATTATCGTAACAATTTTACGTGTATGTAAAAATATCCCCAGAGGTTCTTTATAACCTTCAAAGCCTGTGATATATTCCCCTTCCCTTTTGTGTATATATTGTTCTTGTTGTAACACGAACATTTACTTTTTTTTTTGTTCTTTTGAACGTGATTATTGTTATACCTTATTTGGTTAACTTTATGATTTCTGTAACCCGTGTTGGGTGTTTACAGAACCACTGTATGTTATATTTGCAAAATTGCCACACCCAATAAATAAAAATTGTGCCCAATAAAAGTTTTTGAAACTAAAACCAGCTGGATTGCGAACTTCACAGCAGCACAACGGAGAGGACCGAAAGGACATTGTGGGAGCAGATGACAGGGCCATCCAGGCAAAGGAGCTGTGGCCATAGACTTGAAAGCCGGCGAAACTGAAAGTGAGCTGCGACAGGGAACCGGAGAATTGTTCAGAGACGGCGCAGGCACAGGAAGGCTGCAGGCTTACTAGTATACTTAGTATACCACTGAGTAGATCAATTGGTGTCCCCCAAGGTTCAGAGTTGATGAACAATCTTGTGCCTGACTTTGTAGCCTTACAAAACAAAGAAACCAGCAGTTATGCAGGACTCAAGAATCAAAAAGAAAAATTAGAATTGGTGGCAGTGGGGATGCCACAGTAGGGAAGGAGTTCATATAACTTGGAGCTAGGCTTAAAGTTGAGCTCTTGGAGGTTTTAATTTGGCCAGAAAGCAATACTGATTTTGCTATTTATAGTTCTGGTTAGTTTTACGCTAGAGTGAGTGTTTTTTTTTTTTTAATTATTTGCGCATTAGATGTGAGTATTTTTATTAATTTTAAAACTTGCAGTACTGGTGAGTTGGGAAGGGGATCCATTGCCATTAAATACTTACTGGTGCTTTGTGGGGGGAGGTCCCATTTTCTGCCCCTTTTAAGTCCCTCCCCCGTGGTGAAAGCCATATAGACTGATGGAAGCACCTGGGAGGCGCATACTGCACATTCACTGGTTCTCTCCCATTGGCCACTAGAAGGCATGTCAGGAAGCTGGATGATTTGCACCTCGAAGGTGGTCTATGGCATTGAAAGTGAGTAAATAGGGGGAGACTTAGGTTGAAGGTTAGTGTTAGGTGTTAAAAGGGGGAAGGTTAGTGATAAAATAGGAGAGAGAAAAATTATGATAGAGATACAAGTAGCCAAAAAAGTAACTTCGACTATATCCCCCCACCTCCTAAAAAATGTGTTGATAACGTATGTACACATCTAAGAGACCTGTGCTTAGACTATCAAATCACATTGCTTCATTGTTATTACATGGAAAAACTGTGACTTGAAAATATTAAATTATGCAAAAATGAAAGCATGATAGCAACCGTTAAAGTGGACCTGAACTCAGAACTTACTTTTTGCTCTAAAAGATACGCCACATTAAAGAAAAACATTTCTTTGTAACAGCCAAGGCCGGTTCTGTCATGAAGCATGGTAAAACACTTGCATCAGGCGCAGAGGTTACAGGGGCAGCATTTTTGTACTGTGAGCAAGGTGAAGAGGTCATCATTGGGGAAAAGCAACTTGTTGTGCTGTGTGAGGAGTCGGACAGTGAGTGAGGAGGGGGGAGGCAGTGTTTCATTTGAATTAAATAAATCAGTGTCGGATGCTGTGCGATCATCTTAAATCGTGAGGGGGGGGCGCACCCTCACAAGTTTGCCTCAGGCAGCAAACATTCGAGGACCAGCCCGGGTAACAGCTGATACAAATCCTGCAGAAAATCTGCACTTTTTCTACTTCCTGCTCAAATGAGCTTATCTGTCTTATCTGCCATGGCAGTCAGCTGACACAGGGGAGAGATCAATTTACAACTTGTGATTAGACACAGATTAGGAGAAATTAGACAGGCTAAACTCTCTAAATCAGCGCTGCGTAATATGTTGGCGCTTTATAAATACAATAAATAAATAAATAAAATAAATACATACAGGGTGCATTTGTCATTTCTATAGGAGTAAATTTCTGTTACTATATGTATGTATTATGTTGAAAAACATACCAGTATCTTTTAGTTACTGACGAAGTTTGAGCTGTTAGAGCTATATAATAAGCTGTTAATATTTGCAGGGTTTATAAGTGATTCTACTTCTGAAAGCACCTGTCACTCAGGGCCGGCCCTAGACTTTTTACCGCCTGAGGCAAATTTAGAAAACAATTGCCGCCACCGCCCCCCCCCCCCCCCCCACTGTATTGTAAGTGGACGGCGATGCAGGAAGTGACATCAGTGGAGCGCACGCTGGAACGCGGAAAAGTTGAGTCCTCCCCGCCCGTTCCTCTTACTATCGGGCATCGGCTGCTTCCTATTTACAGCTAGAGGGAGCGCAGATCGGGGGACCCAGGCGAGGGAGGGGGGGTCCGACCCCCCTCCCCACCGCTAGGCCCAATACCCGCGTCCTGCTCGCTACCCCTCCGGCTCGGCGGCCGGCCCCCACGCATCTACGGACGGGTGGGTGCCGCCCCTACAAGTTTGCTGCCTGAGGCAAATGTTTCACCCCGCCTCATGAGCGGGCCAGCCCTGCTGTCACTGGAGCACTAAGGTGGCCACACACACACGGCTTGACCTGACACAATGCTTTGACAAGGGTCAGGCTATATTGTCCTTACCTGGGGGGATGGTAGCAAACACTCGTGCCATTTGAAGTCGTCACCTCACTTGGATACTGTCTAACATAGTGAAACTGAAAAATAAACAGCTAGGCCACCACACCAGACAGTGGCTACTGGGCAGCATGGTGGCATAGTGGTTAGCACTCTCGCCTTGCAGTGCTGGGCCTCCAAATCTCAGCCAAGGCACTATCCTACAGAGTTTGTATGTTCTCCCTGTGTCTACGTGGGTTTCCTCAGGGCACTCCAGTTTCCTCCCACATCCTAAATACATACAGATAAGTTATTAGGCTTCTTCCATAAAATTGGCCGTAGACCGTAATAGACATATGACTAAAGCTGAATACTCACCACCCGATGGGTCCAGTGATGTCTTCTTGACGACACGCGTTCAGCCATTACTCTTCCTGCTTGTGATGTCACGCGATGTTACCCGATGAGCGAGAACAGTAAGCCAAGCGACTGCGGTACTTTGCACAAAGTCATCAAGGATGTTAAAGATCTGATGAGCGGGCACCAGTGTAAAGGTTTTTACACTGGCGCCCACACACCACACAGCATACAGTAAGGTTATCTGTTTCTCATTGACCTGAGGAAGCGGGCTGAGTCCTGTGAAACGCGTTGTCTACAGTATAACCGCTTTTATAATAAAGACTTCCAGTTTTTCATCTACGTGAGTCTTCATTAGAGGTAAGATACCTCTTTTTATTCATTTTATATAGAGTAGATAAGCTTTACTAAGACCATACAGATTGGGCGCCTCCCCAACAACTTTTTTCCAGTTATCCCTACACCTCCAATAGAGGTGCTGACCTCTACTACCTACTGGCTTTGGCTAAGAGTAGAGAGGACCACAGGAGGAGAGCAACCGCCCTGTTCCAGCTGGTTCCAGGATAGCGTGAGGGAACGGTTATTTTCCGCAGGCACATACGGTGGTTGCAGGACTGCAACCCATCCTTGTGAGTATATCACTATCCACAATAATTTGTCACTATACGATAATAACGGTACCACACTATTGGGCTTCCGGCCTTCCCTTCTCTACAGGCGAAGGATCGCCTTGCACCTGTTCTACTACCTATCAATAAAATGCCTTTTAAGCCACAAGCAAGCAAGAAAATACTTTTTTTTCATCTACTTCTTGGTACCTGTTCAATAGCAGAGTTCTGAAAAGTTATTTTAACCAGAAGATAAAAAATTATCTCCAAGGAGAAAACTTAGGCCCTTATTCAATTCTCTTTTTCTCTAAGTTTTCTCCAAGGGAATCATTTTTCTTCTTTTTAACCACTTCCCTACACTGGTTGTCTTCAGAGGTCAGCTCAGCTCTGATTACTTTGGCAATAACTTTATAAATATTTAGCACAGCTAAATGATCTATATATTGTTTTTATCAGAAGAAATTAGGCTTTGTGTGGCTGATATTTGTTTTTAGTAAATAGGGTTAAAGAGAGAAGGTAGATCGGCACCAGATGCAAGGCAAACCTTCTGGGGGGTCTTTGGTGACTCACTGTGCCTCCGGACCAAGTAATAATGATACCATGTAGAAGGAAAAGATTCCGAGCACCAGAGGAGTTACAAAGCAAACCACCGCTTTATTTCATCCCACCATAACAGGTAGAGCTACAAAATATGGCGGCCTGACAGCCATTTCACATGCACAACACTTGCTTCCTCAGAGAGTCTCTGAGGAAGCAGGTGTTGTGCTTGCAAAACGGCTGTCAGGCTGCCAACTTTTGTAGCTCTACCTGTTATGGTGGGACAAAATAAAGTGGTGGTTTGCTTTGTAACTCAACTGGTGCCCGGAATCTTTTCCTTCTGCAGGGTTTTTACTAAAAACATTATTTTCTAGCGTTTTAAATAAGGAAAATAAGGGAAAAAAAGTAAAAAAATACACAATTTAACAAGTTTCATACATTATAGCTTTAATGTAAAGAGTTCTATTATACATTAAACACACACATTTTATTCGTCTATCTCTCCTGTTTATTTAAACAGTTCATTTAAGAGTTCATTTGTTTTCATACTGTATTAGTAACATATTGTATAAGCTACTGAATTGTTACATCTGTCTGCTCCTGGAATGTTTATTTTACACTAGCTTACTCATTAGCTATGCCATTGAATTCCCTGGTGGAGGAGAGGGGTTTGCTGTCATTCCTTTTCAACTGTGTAGCGTTTTTTATCAGCTCAGAGATGCGTAAACAGTGTTATCTAGGATTTTGTAGGGAAGAGAGTGCAGAGACTTATTTTCAAGCCATGGGGTAGCAACTGGTTTAATAATGTTTAATTTAAAAAGTGCCATAAGGTATTTTCTTGCTCACTTGCATTTTAATGACAAAGTGTAAAAAATATCACCTAGGAGAAAACTTGCATTGAATAAGGGCCAATTTTCAAGTTTTCTCCTAGGTGATATTTTCACATCTTATAAATAAAATGTCCCATATAAAATACACTTTTTCATCTGAGTTTTCTCCTAGGAAATAATTTTTCATCTTCTCTTTAAAATAACTTTTTAGCACTTTTTCAATTTCATTCAATTACTGAAAAGTTATTTTAAAGGGAACCTTAACTGAAAGGGATATGGATGATTATTTTCAAACAAAACCAGTTGCCTGGCATCCTGCTGATCTCTTTGGCTACAGTGGTGGCTGAATCACACCAGAAACAAGCATGCAGCTAATCCAGTCTGACTTCAGTCAGAGCACCTGATCTGCATGCTTGTTGAGGGGCTGTGGCTAAAAGTATTAGACACAGGATCAGCAGGAGAGTCAGGCAACTGGTATTATTATAGAAGGAACAATTCATATCCTTCTCAGTTTAGGTTCCCTTTAACTAGTTAACAACTGAGGTTTTTCCCCTTTAGGGCCAGAGCAGCAGAGCAGTTTTCACTTTTCAGCGCTCCTCCTTTTCTTTCGCCAGTAGCTTTATCACTACTAATCCCAACAAAATGATCTATACCTTGTTTTTTTGCCACCAATTAGGTTTTCTTTGGGTGATGCATTATGCTGAGAATTATTTTTTTCCAAATGCATTTTAAGAGGAAAAATAAGGAAAAAAATCATTTGTCTAAGTTTTCAGCCATTATAGTTTTCAAATAATATGTGCTATCATAATTAAATCCCACATATTTCATTTGCCCATTTGTCCTTGTTATTACACCGATTAAATTATATACCCATCACAATGTATGGTGACAATATTTTATTTGGAAATAAAGGTGTATTTTTTTTTAGTTTTCTGTCTGTCACTAATTACAAGCACTTTTTTGCACACGCAGCAATTGAAGCATTGAAGTTTTAGGCTAATTTCACACCAGGACGTTGCGTTAGAGGGGGCGTTAAGGTCGCATAACGTCCCCCTAACGGAACGCCTGGTGGTGCTGGATCTGGACGTCAGAGTGAGCCGCGTTGTGCAGCTCACTCTGGCGTCGGTGATGCCGTGATGCGCACTCTTGTGCGCATGCGGCATCACGTGGTCCCGCCGGCCAATTGCCGCACAGAGCGGCCGCTCCAGGAAGTAAACACTGCACGTCACAACGTGCAGTGCATATTAATTAGCCATGTGCCTGGCCGCTCTCCGCTCCTCCACAAGATTACTGAGCATGTGCAAGCAGTCTAACGCGGCTCAGCCGCGTCTAAAGTACTGCATGCAGTACGTTGTCTTGTGACGCAGCGTTACAATGTAACGCAACGTGGGCACTGTGAACAGCCCCATTGATTTTTCATTACTGTGCGGTGGGCTGCGTTACAGGCTGCTCTAACGTGCGCCTGTAACATCCCACTGTGAAACCAGCCTTAAGGTGTAATTTTTCTTTTTGGCCACCAGATGTTCCCCACACTTTATTTTGATTATACGTTAGATAGCACATACATGTTACAAGAAGTAACATGTTTATGCAATACATTGATTTTTCTCAATGAACGTCCGCATCTCATTGATGCCGGTATTCATTGATATCGGGCACTTAGATCAGTGAATGGGAACTGTGTTCCCATTCAAGGATCTGTATACTAACGGATTGCGAGAAGCGGGAGCTGACGGGAGCGCACACATCGGCGATGGGGACGATAGACTAATATCTACATCCCTAGGACTTCAGATGAAGTCCTGCGGATGTAGATATACCACTGCATGATAACTAGACTAGTTAAACTGAAGTTGAAAAATGACCTGCTAGGAGAAAACAGGAGAAAAAGTCAATCGGATCGGACCATATGTGTTTTATCTCCTTATAACTATATACAGCAGGGGTGCCCGCACTTTTTCGGCTCGCGAGCTACTTTAAAATTCGCAGAGGCCAGGAGATCTACTAACATTTCAAATACTGAACTTACCATTAATAATGCTGGTATATTACTATACAAGTCTTGTATAGTCATATAACAACATTATAAATGGGAAATTTAGCATGGGAAATGTTGGTAGATATCTTGGACTCGGCTATCAAAATTGCACAACCATGACTTCCCCACACATAGTGACAAACCCCCCTCCCCACCCCAGCATATTTGGCAGTATATAGCAAGAATCCTTCTCTTAACTAGGGGTGCCCACATTTTTTAAGCCCCCCCACACACACACAGCACATGGCTTCGAATGATCGACAATCCCCTTCCCCCTGCACTACCACTAATAATAGGCCTCAGCTCACAGTCAGCCGTACAGTGAAGGAATCTACCCAACCTGACCCGCAACGCGACCTGACCCAGCCCACCACCACCATAATGTAAAATTTCCCACCTTGCAAAGCTTCCGTTCTTCACTTCTCACAAAGATGGACGAGCGGTGGTTGCTGGTCTCCTGACCTAAAAGCCTGCGGGACCTGTGGAGGCGTGGCCACAACGCATCACAGAGGAGGGAGAGAAGACACTCACAATTGTCTCCTCTCCCCCTCCAGCCACGCCTCTCTGGTTCAGCCGCGCCTCTCCCATTAGTCAGCCTCTCTGGTTCAGCCGCGCCTCTCCCATCAATCAGCCGCGTGCTGGGAAGCAGATTATGACAGCGGCGGCCCCACATGAAGCAAGACGACAGCTATATTTGACAACATGCGGCCGCGATCTACCAAATAGGCGGTCACGATCTACCGGTAGATCGCGATCGACCTATTGGGCACCTCCGATATACAGTATATATACACACACACAAACACATATGTAAAGTTGCAGTGAAATGCGAAAGTTTGGGCAACCTTGTTAATCGTCATGATTTTCCTGTATAAATCGTTGGTTGTTACGATAAAAAATGTCAGTTAAATATATCATATAGAAGTCACACACAGTGATATTTGAGAAGTGAAATGAAGTTTATTGGATTTACACAAAGTGCGCAATAATTGTCTAAACAAAATTAGGCAGGTGCATAAATGTGGGCACCACAAAAAAGAAATGAAATCAATATTTAATAGATCCTCCATTTGCAGAAATTACAGCCTCTAAACGCTTCGTATTTTGGACCATTCCTCTTTACAAAACATCTCTAGTTCGTTCAGGTTTGAAGGCTTCCGAACATGGACAGCTCTCTTTAACTCACACCACAGATTTTCAATTATATTCAGGTCTGGGGACTGAGATGGCCATTCCAGAACATTGTACTTGTTCCTCTGCATGAATGCCTTAGTGGCTTTTGAGCAGTGTTGAGGGTTGTTGTCTTGCTGAAAGATCAAGCCCTGGTGCAGCTTCAGCTCTGTCACTGACATTGGTCTTCAGAATCTGCTGACACTGAGTGGAAACCCATGCGTCCCTCAACTTTGACAAGATTCTCAGTCCCTGCACTGGCCACACAGCCCTACAGCATGATGGAACCACCACCATATTTTACTGTAGGTAGCAGGTGTTTTTCTTGAAATGCTGTGTTGTTTTTCCTCCATGCATACCGCCCCTTGTTATGCCCAGATAACTCAATTTTAATTTCAGCAGCCCACAGCACCTTATTCCAAAATGAAGCTGGTTTGTCCAAATGTGCTTTAACATACCTCAAGCAGCTCTGTTTGTGCTGTGGGCAGAGAAAAGGCTTCCTCTGCATACAGCATCTTCTTGTGTAAAGTTAACCGAATTGTTGAACGATGCACAGTGACTCCATCTGCAGCAAGATGATGTTGTAGGTCTTTGGTGCTGGTCTGTGGGTTGACTCTGACTGTTTTCACCATTCGTCGCTTCTGTTTATCCAAGATTTTTCTTGGTCTACCACTTCGAGCCTTAGCTTGAACTGAGCTTGTGGTCTTCCATTTCCTCAGCAATAGAAGAAAAAGACTGGGTCTCTACCTCGATAAATGCAATTGTAGCACTATTTTCTTGCACCATAGTGACAAAACAACACAACGTTTCAGCCAGCAGGCCTTTATCAAGTCGCTTCTGTTTATCCAAGATTTTACTTGGTCTGCCACTTCGAGCCTTAACTTGAACTGAGCCTGTGGTCTTCCATTTCCTCAATATATTCCTAACTGTGGAAACAGACAGCTGAAATCTTTGAGACAGCTTTCTGTATCCTTCCCCTAAACCATGATGGGGAACAATCTTTGTCTTCAGGTGATTTGAGAGTTGTTTTGAGACTCCCGTGTTGCTACTCTTCAGATACATTTAAAAGAGGAGGGAAACTTACAATTGACCCCCTTAAATACTCTTTCATATAATTGGATTCACCTGTGTATGTAGGTCAGGGGTCACTGAGCTTACCAAGCCAATTTGAGTTCCAATAATTAGTTCTAAAGGTTTCAGAATCAATAAAATGGCAACAGTGCTCAAATTTATGCACCTGGCTAATTTTATTTAAAGCGGTTTAACACCCAGCATTACAACTTTGCTTTAAAAGATTGCTTACAGCTTACAAACTATTATGCCAGATTTTTTTTTTAAGCAGAAATTCACTGAATGGGTTAAACATGACATTTTAGTGTTGGATTCAACTAGGAATCCGCATCCGTTCTTATCTTTTAGTTACAAATGTATCTTTATTTGGAATACAAATAGACCTTTGAAAAGCCTGCCGGGGAAGCCCTCTTTGTTCTCTCAAAGCAGTGTTTGTTTGTTACATTGTAGATAGATACATTTGTAACTAAACAAGCAAGCACGGAGGAGTATTTCTAGCTAAATGCAGCACTAAAATGTCATGTTTAATCCATTCAGTGAATTTCTGCTAAAAAAAAAAATCTGGCATAATAGTTTATAAGCTGTAAGCAATCTTTTAAAGCAAAGTTGAAATGCTGGGTGTTAGACCACTTTAAACAATTATTGCACACTTTCTGTAAATGCAATAAACTTTATTTCACTTCTCAAATATCACTGTGTGTGTCTCCTATATGATACATTTAACTGCCATTTTTTATCGTTTGGACGTTGCCCAAACTTTTGCATCCCACTGTATATTGTCCATTGGCAAAAACCATATACACAGTGCTTGACTACAAAATCAGGGTGCAGTTATGGGTTACATGTTACGGCACATCAGCAAAGCCTGATAAATAGTCTGATACAAGTAAAGATTTCTTAAGTTGTATATCTGAGGTGGTTGAACTGTTTTTTGTTACCATATTGTTCTTTATTACCTACCAACCTACCCAGTACAATAGAGCTTGTTTTTTTATTAATGCTGAATTAGCAGAAGTCAAACCAAAACCGGCAGTACAGACTCCTTGATCGAGAGGTAAAAGGTGAAGGTCAAGGTGAGGTCAAGGTTACTTACCAACATCCACCTCAACAAATTCACAGTTTTAAAGGGGCACTATGGCAAAAATATATAAAATTTAAAATATGTGCAAACATAGACAAATAAGAAGTACGTTTTTCCAGAGTACATTGAGCCATACATTACTTTTCTCCTATGTTGCTGTCACTTACAGTAGGTAGTAAAAACCTGACAGAAGTGACAGGTTTTGGACTAGTCCATCTCTTCATAGGGAATTCTCAGCAATGCTTTTAATCTTTATAAACATATTCCCAAAAAAGGACTTAAACAATGATGCTGACCAGCTTCCCCGCTCACTACACAGTTTTTTGGCAGTTGGACAGATTAACTGCCATTCACTAAGTGCTTTTGAAAATAAATAAATCCATGAGAATGCCCTATTAAGAAATGGACTAGTCCAAAATCTGTTGCTTCTGTCAGATTTCTACTACCTACTGTATGTGACAGCAACATAGGAGAAAAATCATACTTCTTATTTGTATATGTTTGCACATATTTTAAATTTTAGATTTTTTCACTATAGTGCCCCTTTAAGTAAACCTGAAGCATTGCAAAAAATTGTGCCTATGTAGAGGGAAGGGTCTGCCGAGGTTAGGCTCAGGGTGAACTAAGCCGATGACATTTTTTCATGGCTATGTTATATAAGAAATTCGTGAAACTCTCCTGGATTCTGCTATCTGAGAGGACGATAGACGCATTTCACTTAATTTCATGATGCCCTCTCAGATTTGATTTTCGTATGGATGGAATATAGGATCACATTCACTATTATCTTCTCTCATACACACAAATGTATCCACACGAAGGTAGAGACCAGTGCTAATGTTGATCTTTCTCTAAAAATGTAAAAAAACAAACAAAAACAAAAAAACATTGTGAACAAGATTTAACACACACATGTTTTAAATCACTGATAAATTCAATACTCTAGATAAAATTGAGACTGCATTGAAATTTCTGGAAAGTGTGGAAAAATGATGCCTGAAACCTAAATTATGCAGGTACGAGACCCCTTATCTGTGTATCCAGTTCAGGGAAAGTTCCTAATGTAAATACAGCAGCTGTTGGAGCATCAGGAGAGAGCAGCATATGTAATCACTAAGCACAATCTCTTACAGCCAATGGGCCTCCTATGTACATTGCTTGAGTACTGTTGGTCAAAATGATCGATTGTGCTTTTTTCTGGTGACCATTTAATAAAGAACAGCCGGTTATGTTTGCCGAACAGCCGGTTCCGTTCTATGGCGGATTGAATGGAGGGAGCTGAACTCTGCTTTTCACCACAGATAATCACAAAGAGACGTAACATAAATCATTTGTGGTCTTTTTGTAGATTATCAGCCACAGGAGGAAAGTAAATTACTCATACTCTTTTTTGAGTCATTTTATCACTATTGGGTGTGACCCCTGTTGTCAAATTGTCCTTACATTATATTGTCATTATTCAGTATATAAGGTACTGTATATTGGATTTCAGAAGTGCAACCTAGTGAGGCAGAGTGCTAAAGAAGTGAGCTTGGCAAATACATTTATTGAGTTTCCACTATGGCTCCTCATTGGTCCACTGATCTGATGAATGACAATCCTCATCAGAAAGGATTCTCATTGATCCAGGTCAGTGGACCAATGGTAAATCACAGAGGGAAATCTGAAAATGCTTTTCTCAGAGATCCATTCATTTAGTATAATTGTGGTTGTTGGGAGTCTGCCAGTAAGATTTCCTGCTAGTAAGAAGACCTAAGAATTGGAATATATTTTAAGACATGGATTATGACAATGGTTAATAGGAACCTTTTTTTTCTTGAGGCTGCTTTCAAATTGCAAACTGGCAGTAGCGTTGTGGTGTGGCGCGCCCGTCACACCGCATTGCCAAAAACAGGCCTTCATGGAACACTACGTTAGTACACGGTGTTCCCTGTTTGTCAATCTTCCAAGCAGGAGGTGACGCATGCTAGCGGTCACTTCCTGCTTCGGGTATGCGGAAGTGCACGAAAGTGTATTGTGAAAATATACTTCCGCGCATGTGCAACTTTTTTAAAAACCCCCATAGACTAACATGACTTCTGGGCTGACACAGATCGCCACAGGTCTCCACGGGTCCCACACGGTGACGTAGTTCTGTGCTTACCAGAACGTGGGAAGTATGAACTTCCCCATAGGGTTTCATTTCTTTGTTACAGCTGATACAAATCCTAAAATAATTCTGCTTTGTTTCTACTTCCTGATTCATGGAAGCAGACATATTGCTTACAGCCAGTACTTTCAAATGGACTTATCTGCCATAGGCAATCATGTGACACAGGGGGGAGATAAAATTACAACTAGTGATTAGACACAAATGAGGGGGAATTACACAGGCTAAACTCTCTAAATACAAACAGAGTGCATTTCTGATATGTGTTCCTTGTGTCCTGTGCAAGAGTTCAGATCCGCTTTAATGCACAGGTTGGATGTGCCAGTGTTTGATGCAGGATGATAGGGTACTCCCGTGGGCCAAGTTTTGTATTCTTTCTATTCACTATTTCTTTGGGCCTCTAGCCTCCTTCTTGAAATAAATGTGGAAATTATTAGAATATTTACAAAATTAACATTTCATCAATCTGGGTTGTTAGATTTTTTTTTACAACTGATTCGAAACATCTAGCTTTAGTAATACTAAGTCCTAAAAAGTCTCTTTAATAATTATATTTATTTTACACTGCTGTACTTAGCTGGTAACAGGAAAATAAGTGCTGTCATTTATTTCACATTCCTACCAAACAGTGATATTGGTCTGTAATGGAAATATGCAATATAGCCAATTAACTACTGTTAGATCTGAATCAGGCTTTGTAAGTCAAAATAGCTTACAAAAAATTAGATATATTAAATGCATTCACTTAAATGACGCACTGGCGTCGTTGTGTAATCTGAAAGGCTGGGACTTAAGCAACAAGTGAAATCAGGACAGTGGCAGAATGAAGCTTGTACTGACAGTTTCTGTCCTCCAACTGGTAAATGCACAGCAAATAATGCAAAACCTTAATATGAAATAATAAAATGCTAATGGAGTGGTTCTAAGGGGATAAGTAAAAGGCGATCTTTGGCCTTACATTGATATTGTTATTATTGTCTTTTCTTCAACTGAGTTACCAATGGGGTTGTGCTGGATCGCTGTGAGTTACTCATATACAGTGGTGTGAAAAACTATTTGCCCCCTTCCTGATTTCTTATTCTTTTGTATGTTTGTCACACTTAAATGTTTCTGCTCATCAAAAACCGTTAACTATTAGTCAAAGATAACCTAATTGAACACAAAATGCAGTTTTAAATGATGGTTTTTATTATTTAGTGAGAAAAAAAACTCCAAATCTACATGGCCCTGTGTGAAAAAGTGATTGCCCTCCCTTGTTAAAAAATAACTTAAAGGTGGTTTATGACACCTGAGTTCAATTTCTGTAGTCACCCCCAGGCCTGATTACTGCCACACCTGTTTCAATCAAGAAATCACTTAAATAGGAGTTATCTGACACAGAGAAGTAGACAAAAAGCACATCAAAAGCTAGACATCATGCCAAGATCCAAAGAAATTCAGGAACAAATGAGAACAAAATTACTGTAATTGAAATCTATCAGTCTGGTAAGGGTTATAAAGCCATTTCTAAAGCTTTGGGACTCCAGCGAACCACAGTGAGAGCCATTATCCACAAATGGCAAACACATGGAACAGTGATGAACCTTCCCAGGAGTGGCCGGCCGACCAAAATTACCCCAAGAGCGCAGAGAAAACTCATCCGAGAGGCCACAAAAGACCCCAGAACAACATCTAAAGAACTGCATGCCTCACTTGCCTCAATTAAGGTCAGTGTTCACGACTCCACCATAAGAAAGAGACTGGGCAAAAACGGCCTGCATGGCAAATATCCAAGACGCAAACCACTTTTAAGCAAAAAGAACATTAAGGCTCGTTTCAATTTTGCTAAAAAAACATCTCAATAATTTCCAAGACTTTGGAGAAAATACCTTGTGGACCGACGAGACAAAAGTTGAACTTTTTGGAAGGTGCATGTCCCGTTACATCTGGCGTAGAAGTAACACAGCATTTCAGCAGAAGAACATCATAACAACAGTAAAATATGGTGGTGGTAGTGTGATGGTCTGGGGTTGTTTTGCTGCTTCAGGACCTGGAAGGCATGCTGTGATAGATGGAACCATGAAGTCTACTGTCTGCCAAAAAATCCTGAAGGAGAATGTCCGGCCATCTGTTCGTCAACTCAAGCTGAAGCGATCTTGGGTGCTGCAGCAGGACAATGACCCAAAACACACCAGCAAATTCACCTCTGAATGGCTGAAGAAAAACAAAATGAAGACTTTGGAGAGGCCTAGTCAAAGTCCTGACCTGAATCCTATTGAGATGTTGTGGCATGACCTTAAAAAGGCGGTTCATGCTAGAAAACCCTCAAATAAAGCTGAATTACAACAATTCTGCAAAGATGAGTGGGCCAAAATTCCTCCAGAGTGCTGTAAAAGACTCGTTGCAAGTTATCGCAAATGCTTGATTGCAGTTATTGCTGCTAAAGGTGGCCCAACCAGTTATTAGGTTCAGGGGGCAATTTCTTTTTCACACAGGGCCATGTAGGTTTTGAGGTTTTTTTCTCAGTAAATAATAAAAAACATCATTTAAAACTGCATTTTGTGTTCAATTATGTTATCTTTGACTAATAGTTAACGGTTTTTGATGAGCAGAAACATTTAAGTGTGAGAAACATGCAAAAGAATAAGAAATCAGGAAGGGGGCAAATAGTTTTTTACACCACTGTAACTTGCTCATTTTGTAGGAGGAATGTCAGTTCATAACTGGGGACCAAACACTGAAAATATAGGTCTTCTAAAGCATGGGCCGGGAACTCAGCTGTGGGAGACTGAACAAAAGGTGAGATATTAAATACACTTTTTTTATTCTGTTTCTACAAGGGAGACACCTTTGTCTCATAATACAGCTGTAGTTTGACTTCCACATTCAATATTAATTGTCTATTGCAGTCTATTTTATTTGTCTGAATAAAATCAAGAAAGCACCAGTTGGCATCATTACCTGAATATTAAAGCGGATCCAAGATGAAAAACTAACTATAACGAGTAACTTGTCTATATATCTTATCTAAAGTTTAGATAGTTTACACAGCAAATCTAGCTGCAAACAGCTTCAATAGTTTATGATTATTTATTCCTGTTATGCAATGAGGGCAGCCATGTTCTGTTTGTCACAGGCTGAGGGCTGGAGATGCTATCAGCTTGCCTGTGTGTAATGTGAAAAATTCAGTCCCCTCTCCTCCTCCCTTCTCCCCTTTGCCTCTGAAATCTCTAGCTAGTAACTTCCTCCTCCTCCTGTCCAGACTGAGCTCCCATAAGCCCTTGCTACAATGCCAAGGCACTCTGAAAAGCTGTGGGCAAGGCTTGTTTAGTTTATAGGAAATTAGAGTATTACAAAAAAAACAAAAAAAGTATTTGGCTTGAGGAATGCCCTATAAACTATAGGAATGGGACACAATTATGCAATGAGTAAAAGTTTATCTCGGATTCATTTTAAGGGAGACTCCAGGAATAGGTGACTTTATTTATATTTTCGGTGTCTTTCTTTCAACTGGTTCACTTTCTTACGACTGGCATACACCCTGTGTAAACTGTGGAAGGTTCTCTTAGGGATGCAATACTAATGAATATAGCCCATAATCAATATGCTAAGAATAGGTTTTGTCTGACCATCATGCGCAGCTTTTATGAAGTAGTGAATGTAAATTTAGATATTAGGAATCCAATTGGGATAATACTTGTACTTTACACAGTGACAAAAGCAAAACGTTAGATCCAGTTTTCCAGCATGCTAGATCTTCCAGGAAGATCATAATTAAGATTCAGTTGTTTATTTCATCAGTTTTTTTTTACTTCAACAGATACCAATCAGGTGTAAGTTTAAGGTGGACGTCTGTTTACATATACTGGGCTGGGGATGGGGGGGGGGGGGGGGGGTTAGGACATCAGTCTACCTATACTTGGCTGGCGGGAATGGGGGAGGACATCTGACAACCTACACTGGGCTAGGGGGACATCTGACTACCTATACTGGAGTGGGGGGCTCCACCCGCATCTTGGTGGAGGGCTGTTTCACTTCACTGCTGGGAATTGTGAGCTCTGATTATATTATATTGCTGTTGTTTGTAAATTTGTGTTTTGCTGCTTTGATATCTGGTAGGCTTGTGCATTGCAGTTCATCAGATATCTAGCCGCAAGTGTTAGTTTTAAAAGTTTTTAAAAGTACATTTTTTTCCTCTAGTGTGCTTGCAACAGGCAGGTAATTAGCTAGGGGGAGGGATTAGCTGTAACAGGAGGTATTTGGTCAGCTTCAGGACATAGTACTGAGCTTGCTCAGTCTGTGGCTTGCTCACTAAGTGGCTTCGACACAAGTGGCATAGGCGTTAAAAACAGGCACAAACAGAGAGGTGAGAGGAAGCAGGTAAAAAAAAAAAATTTAAACAATATTGCGGTTCTTTGCATTGGTTAGGATGTGCTAACAAGTTGTGGTGTAGTCTTTAAGTTTTGAGGACTCCACCCCAGCTTCACTCACTCTCCCTCCTCCACCCCAACCTTACTCACTCCCCCTCCTCCACTCCAACTTCACTCACTCCCCCTCCTCCACTCCCCCTCCTCCACCCCAACTTTACTCACTCCCCCTCCTCCACCCCAACCTTACTCACTTCCCCTCCTCCACTCCAACTTCACTCACTCCCCCTCCACCCCTCCCCCTCTTCCACCCCAGCTGCACTCACTCCCGAACTTCACTCCCTCTCCCGTTTCAACTTTTACCGCCACAGTTTACTTTAAATAAAATTTCCCCACACAATAGTCATCATGTTGGACTATGCTGTACAGTGTACATCCTGTGACATGTATGCATGCCTTGATCAGCGGATTGAGGGTGTTTACTGTTGCCCTGGGTGTGTGCGTGTTGCTCAGTTAGAGGCGGAAGTCGCAGAGCTAAATAAGCATCTCGCAACACTGAGACGCATACACAACATGGAGATGAGCTTGGATCTCACGATCCAGACACTGGATGGAATCGGTGAAGATGAGGTGGGTGGAGTAAAGCCGGAGCAAGAAGCAGAGGTAGCCGCTAGTTGGGTCACAGTTAGAAGGGGTAGGGGGAAAAGTGGCAGGGAGGCTAGTCCCGAGTTGTCCCTCACTAATAAGTATGCTTGTTTGCGTAATATTGGGAAGGATGATTCAGGAGTAGCAACGCTGCAGCAGGATGTGCTCATTAGCAACCAAGGGGCAGACTGCTGTAACGAGAAAGGGAATAGGAGTGCAGCTAAGGCTAGACAGGTACTGGTGGTAGGGGATTCAATTATTAGGCGCACAGATAGGGTAATCTGTCGAAGAAACCGTGAATGCCGTACAGTCTGTTGCCTCCCGGGTGCTCGGGTTCGGCATGTAGCGGAAAGAATTGACAGATTATTGGGTGGGGCTGGGGAAGACCCAGCTGTCATGGTACACATTGGCACCAATGACAAAGTTAGTGGGAGATGGAAGGTCCTCAAAAATGATTTTCAGGTACTTGGAGATAAACTTAAAGCAAGGACCTCCAAGGTGGTGTTCTCTGAAATACTGCCAGTGCCACGCGCTACATCTGAGAGACAGAGGGAGCTTAGGGAGTTAAATAAGTGGCTGAGAAATTGGTGTAGGAAGGAAGGGTTTGGGTTCCTGGAGAACTGGGCAGACTTTGCAGTCGGCTACAGGTTCTACAGCAGGGATGGGCTGCACCTTAATGGGGAGGGTGCAGCTGCATTGGGGGAGAAGATGGCTAAACGGTTGGAGGAGATTTTAAACTAGGATCTGGAGGGAGGCGGGAGGATAAAGTCTCAATATGTAGACAAGATAAGGTAAAAAGACAGTGGGAGCCTAACATTATGGGGGGTGGAGCGGGGGGTGGGGACAGTGTAAAGATTAAGGAGGTTGGTAAAACTTCAAGTAGCCCATTTCGTGTAAACAAAATTGGTAAATGTGATGGTAAAAATATAAAGTGCATGGTAACCAATGCTCGGAGCCTTGCAAATAAAATAGACGAACTAGAGTTCATTCTGAATGACAAAGGCTATGACATTGTGGGAATAACCGAGACATGGATGGATGAAAGCCATGACTGGATAGCTAATTTAAAAGGATACAATGTGTTTAGGAGGGATAGAACAGGGAAAAAAGGTGGAGGGGTTTGTCTCTTTGTTAAGAATTCTTTTACAGCTGTCCTCAACGATGAGATGGAGGAAGATTGCGAAGATGTGGAGTCCGTTTGGGTAAATATTCATGGTGGAAATAAAAGTTGCCAATTGCTTATTGGGGTATGCTACAGACCACCTCTTATTAATGAAGCTGCAGAACTGCGATTACTACAGCAGATTGAAAAAGCTGCAAGTAAAAATGAAGTCATAATTATGGGCGACTTCAACTTTCCAGACATTGACTGGGGTATTGAGGCTACCCATTCTGGTAAAAGCAGCAGATTTCTGGCAGCACTACAGGACAATTACTTGACTCAAATGGTAACGGAACCAACTAGGGGGAATGCGTTACTGGATCTGATCATTTCTAATAGACCAGATAATGTATCAAATGTGCAGGTTCAAGAACATTTGGGAAATAGTGATCACAACATGATAACGTTTGATCTGGTGACTGATAGGCCACGGGGCAGCGGGACCACTAAAACTAGAAAATTTTAGAAAAGCAAAGTTCAATCAAATTAGGCAGGCACTAAGTTTGGTGAACTGGGATAATGTACTACAAGGGAAGGACACTGAAGGGAAATGGCAAGCTTTTAAACGTATTCTCAATCAATATTGTAGTATGTATATCCCATATGGAAACAAAATGTCTAGGAATAAAAAAAGCCCTCTATGGATGAATAGAAAGGTTAGGGATAAAATGAAGAGGAAAAAGAATGCATATAAGGTCCTAAAACAGGAGGGGACTGAGGCTGCACTAAGCAATTATAAGGAGTGCAATAAAAATTGTAAAAAAGAAATTAGGCTGGCAAAGATCGAAGCTGAAAATCAAATCGCTAGGGATATCAAATCTAACCCAAAAAAGTTTTACAAGTACATCAACTCTAAAAAAATAAAGGTTGACTGTATAGGAATCCTAAAGGATGAGGGTGGGAACTCAATAGTGGATGACCAAGGTAAGGCAGAGTTATTAAATGCTTTCTTTGCTTCTGTCTTCACAAAGGAAACAGCACTGTTGCAAATTACAGTCTCAATCTTCTAACTGTAATATTAAATACTTAACGCAGGAAGAAGTAAAGGCAAGACTAAATAAATTAAAAATAGACAAGGCAACTGGCCTGGATGGCATGCATCCTCGGGTCCTAAGAGAATTAAGTTCAGTTATAGCTAAGCCCCTTTATCTTATCTTTTGTGACTCTCTTGCAACTAGCAGAGTCCCAGTGGATTGGCGTACAGCCCACGTTTTCCCATTATTTAAGAAGGGCAAAAAATCTGATCCAGGAAATTATAGACCTGTAAGCTTAACATCAGTTGTATGCAAACTATTTGAGGGGTTACTAAGAGATACTATACATGACTTCATAGTAGAAAATAATCTTATTTCTCAGCATCAACATGGGTTTATTAAAGACAGGTCCTGTTTGACTAACATGCTCAGCTTTTATGAGGTAGTGAATGCTAATATGGATATTGGGAATGCTGTAGATGTGATATACTTGGACTTTGCAAAGGCCTTCGACACTGTTCCCCACAGAAGTCTGGTGCAAAAGTTGAGGATGCAAGGACTGGGGAAGAGTTTGTGTGCATGGATAGGGAACTGGCTAATGGACAGAAAACAAAGAGTTGTGGTCAATGGATCGTACTCAAAATGGGAGACTGTTAGCAGTGGGGTCCCACAGGGGTCTGTACTGGGTCCAGTGCTCTTCAATTTATTTATTAATGACCTAGTAGATGCAGTAGTGAGTAATGTTGCTATTTTTGCAGATGATACAAAATTGTGCAGAATCATCAACTCTCAGGAAGATAGTGTGATATTGCAACAGGATCTGGATAGGATGGCTATATACGCACATACATGGCAGATGAAATTCAATGTTGACAAATGTAAAGTCATGCATTTTGGTCGTACCAATGGTCTAGCACCATACAAAATAAATGGGATACAGTTGGGAACATCAAACTTGGAGAAGGACTTAGGAGTACTCATTGACAACAAGTTAAATAATCGTACTCAATGCCAAGCCGCTGCAGCTAAAGCAAACAAAATTTTGGGATGCATTAAAAGGGAAATAAAAACTCGAGATGCTAGCATAATATTGCCCCTGTTTAACTCTCTAGTAAGGCCACATCTGGAATATGGAATTCAGTTCTGGGCACCACATTACAAAAAAGATATTGCAGTTTTAGAACAGGTGCAGAGACGAGCTACAAAATTGATGCGTGGGATGGAAGGTCTCGCTTACCAAGAAAGGTTAGATAAACTGGGTTTATTTAGTCTAGAGAAAAGACGCCTTAGAGGAGATCTAATTAACATGTATAAATACATCAGAGGGCAATATAATAGCTTGGCGGATGAGCTTTTTGTCCCTAGGCCTTCTCAAAGGACTAGAGGACATGAGCTGCGCATGGAGGAAAAACGTTTTAGCCATTTATTTAGGAAAGGGTTCTTTACAGTAAGAGTGATTAAGATGTGGAATGCATTGCCACAGGAAGTCGTTATGGCAAACTCTATACCTGCATTTAAAGGGGGCTTAGATGCTTTCCTTGCGTTGAAAGACATCCATGGCTACAATTACTAGGTTATGCCTAATGATGTTGATCCAGGGATTTCATCTGATTGCCATCTGGAGTCAGGAAGGAATTTTTCCCTTTTGGGGCTAATTGGACCATGCCTTGTGGGGTTTTTTTCGCCTTCCTCTGGATCAACAGGGGTATGTGGGGGACGGGCTGGAGTTGTACTTTGTACTGGTTGAACTCGATGGACGTATGTCTTTTTTCAACCAAAATAACTATGTAACTATGTTATGGCCACTCCCATTTTTGGTTGGAGTGCACGTTGTATGCTGATACCTTGGGGGGGGGGGGGGGGCGCACATTTTGGGCCGCTTGATGCTACAAATACCTTAGCAGCACCCCTGACACTGCTAAATGCTGGCAGTAACTTGGGGCGCCAATGTGGAAATACAGCGCAGACACTCGGGGTGGCATGACGGGTAAAGCAGAAATGCACCGGGGACCACATAAAACATAAACCGAGGTTGCAAAGTGGTGTCACAAGGCTGATTCCCAAAAGATTTCATGCTGAAATCGATTAGGAATCGGCCTGCAGTGTATGGGCAGCCAACAGATCTCTCTCTGATCAGATTCGATCAGAAAGAGATCTGTCTCTTGGTCGAATCTGCCCTTCATCACTAGATGTATGGGCACCTTAAAATAGTTCCTGGAGCAGTATGAAGCTTGTATTGAGGAAGGGAGGGGTAAGCAAGCGTAGCCTTTCCTATAGTACTCTGTCTGGTCTAGATAGAAATATAAGACATAACGTCTCCTACTAAGGGTCATTGCCAATGACATTTTTTTCTTGCTTTAGGCAGTTTATAAAGGAATGTTAATAGGGAAGTTAGGCATGCATAGAGCAGATGGCCAAAAAAACTTTAAGGCTCTTTTTTTATGTCTCACCTGGTCAAAAACGTTTTAGGGAGAAAACTGTGTTTTACTACTGCAGCAGTGCCATATTTTTTCCTTGCTGTAGCAATGTTATTTTTAGCAGTATTTTAGTATGTCACACCCTTAAGTGGCAGCAATAAGTACAATGAGTTAAAGAAAAAATTATAAACAGAATTCAGTAAAGGTACTTATATAAGCACTCGGTTTTGTTCAATAGTAGTGGCTGATTGAAAACCTACTATCAGTACAGCTGCTTTAGGATGTTGTTTAGTGTAGGATTGCTAACTAAGCAATGACAAAAGAGTACTATTGTTTGGCACCGCCCACTTAGCGGCTACCTATCAGTGTATTATCATGCCCTGCCGGAAATGGATTATGATGAAATGGGGTCCTAGGGAAGAGTTTTTGCCCACTGCTGATGATCATCTGGCTTTTTGTCAGTAGGATTTGGTGGGGGCTAGCATCTGACCAGCAGGGCCGGCGCTACCATTAAGGCAAAGGAGGCAGCTGCCCCAGGGCCCCAGAGCTTGTAGGGGCCCCCAGTGGCTACAAGAGGAAAAAAAAATTCGGCCTTATAGTTTTTGAGAAAAACGAGTTTAAAGTTTCAAAGGGAAAAAAAACACATTTAAAAACCTTCCGACTTTAATGGTTAATAGCAAATCCACCTTAAATGCTAGAAATCCTAAATTTGCAGGATATGTTAAGGAGATAATTAGGAATAAGGGGAAAAAACAATTTTTCAAAAACACCTTATAGTTTTTGAGAAAATCGATTTTAAAGTTTAGAAGGAGAAAAGTATACTTTTAAATGCGGTAAATGTCACTTTTAGTAGCAAACCTAACGGTAGTGTAATTTTACATGCATCAAACGAAAGCGCAATAAATTTCCTGATGGGGTTTCCAGGGGGTCTATACGCAGCCGCAGCCCTTTGGCCAGGGATCGCCATACAGCCGCCATATGGCTGTATGAAGATCCCTGGTATTTTTTTCCTATTTTCCCAATTTTTTTTTATGTTTAGAGTGTGGGAATTTTTTATTTTTTTTTAATTATGTGGGGTCCCCCCTCCTGAAACTTTGTAACCCCTTGTACCCCATGCAGGCTGGGATAGCCAGAATGTGGAGCTCTGACCGATTGGGATTTCACACCCTGACTATACCAGCTGCAAAAAAGGTCCCCTAATGCCGATTTTTGTTCCGGGGTATATGTTGGGGGGGCCCCCCAGGTTTATTTTGCCCTGGGGCCCCATTGTTGCTTAAACCGGCCCTGTTGACTAGGCCCCTAGACTATCACTCTGGGCCCTAGGCAACTACCTAGGTTTGCCTTGTGGATATTCTGGCTCTGTGCCCCGCGCCCTCACCTGCCATAAAACAGAACAATCTGCTTGGCTGCCATAAAGCAGCATACCCAAGTGATCACAGTTTGGACAAACAAAATAGAATTTCATTTTTTTTTGACAAATGTATACTGCTTGCCAAGTTGCCATATGCTGTGGAGCAAGAGAGAGAAGTAAAACACCTTGAGAAATTGTCTATAAACTTTATTATTATTATTATTGACCAACATATTCCATGGCACTGTACAAAATAAGACAAATATGGTGTACGTCAATTATAAACACTGGTACAAATATAGAATTGGTAATTACAGTGACAGTTTAATATGATGAATAAAATGCATAACAGATTGCAAGATACAAGACGAGTAGCAAATCCCAAGACACAAAAATGTGATAGAGTCCTGACCTTGCAAGCTTACAATCTAACGAAATGGGGGGAACAAGAGGTGGGAACTTTAAAGCCCTACTCAATGTGCATAGCCAAACGCAGGAGGGATTACAGCTGCCCAGAATCCCCCCTCAGACCAGGGCCGGTGCAGTGTCTGGGGACAGGCAAAAGTTGAGACACCAGAATATCTGCAGGCATCCTGCAGCTCAAAGCACTTACACCGTTCTTTCCCTGCTACAGTTGACTTTGGATGTAGCAGCACCGTGTGTACAGAGCATGGAGCAGCAGTGTGTGTACAGAGCATGCAGCAGCAGTGTGTGTACAGAGCATGGAGCAGCTCTGGGGAACTTAACAGGGTCAGGTATGAGCACAGCCCTGTGCCCTGCTGAGTGAATGCTTCACTTTCCCCTTCATTACCAATGTCGGCTGTCCTCATTAGTATCTGTATACAAACTGCTCCTGATCGATCCTGTTGTCGATCGGAAGCAGATCGGACATTTAGGAAATAATTGTCAGATCCTGTCAGTCGGAATGGGAAATTGCATTGTGTGTACCCAGCATGATGTCCTACCATATTATTATACTGAGAACAAAAAGAAAACAGGAGCACACCGCTGGTGCAAAACATTTTTACTTCGATAAGACACGCTGATAGAAGTTACACTTACAGTGTGTAAGACACAATTGCGCCTGTCAGGCCTGCCGGCAATCCTCTTCTGTGCCCCGCACTTGGCCAGAGCGGCGGGGTGCGATGGTACTAGCGTGGGAGTCGGAGGCGGTGGGCGGAGCCAGGTCGCGGGGATGCCGTCTGACCTGATGAAGGCGTGGTCAACGCTGAAACATTGTGACATCAGACGGCATCCCGCAACCTGGCTCCGCCCACCGCCTCCGACTACCACGCTAGTACCATCGCACCCCGCCGCTCTGGCTAAGCGCGTGGCTCAGTAGAGGATTGCCGGCAGGCCTGACAGGCGCAATTGTGTCTTACACACTGTAAGTGTAACTTTTATCAGCGTGTCTTATCGAAGTAAAAAATGTATTGCACCAGTGGTGCGCTCCTGTTTTATTTTTGTTTGTCAGATTTGCTGGCACCACCCAGCATCCGGAGCAGCACCCATCCACTCTTCTCCTCCATCGATCAAAGGCAGCGCAGGGATTTTTCTCTTGTCCCATATTATTATACTGTATTAAGCACGGCTGACGGAGACCTTTCAGGAATCCCCCACTTGAAAATCCTGGGTTTGCCCCTGATGTGTCCATCTCCCCTCCCGTTAGATGGTATGTCTTTGGCAGGGTCCTCCCTTGCCTCGTGTATTCTACAAGATCTTGTGTTCCTTTCCTATGACTGCCTTATATGGGGCCTACCAAACCAGCCCAAAATCGCATGATCATGTATCTTGTACCCTGTTTGCCTTGTATAGCTTTGTCCTGTGTTGTATAACCTTGTTACGTCTGTCATCCTTTGTATCATTGTGTGTATGTATTGTCTGGCTCTGTGTAATATGTTAACACTTTATAAATACAATCAAGGGTAATAATAAAACCCTATTACAAGCTTATGTTTTGTAATGTATTATGTGGCATATTTTCAATGCATAAAGTTATGTGTATTATACATAAAGACACAGGCACAGAAAATGTATATTGCGCTTTTCTCCTGGCGAACTCGAAGTGCCAGAGCTGCAGCCAATAAGGCACACTCAGTAGGCTGTAGCAGTGTTAGGGAGTCTTAGCCAATGTCTCCTTACTGAATAGGTTCTGGCTTACTGAACAGGAAGAGCCCAAACCCTGGTCTCCTGTGTCAGAGGCAGAGCCCTTAACCAGTTCACTATGCAGCCACCATTTTACCATAATTTATTACCAGGCTGGCTGGGTTGACAGGGCTGACTTCCTGTTCTACTATCAGATACCACTTGGCTTGATTGATCAGAAGACTATGTTACATACAAAACCTTCCCATATCCCATTCCCATCATCACCCACATAAGGTGGTCAGATAGATACATAGATGAGGTACCTTCTAGTCTTTACATCTGAGCACAGAGCTGACTCCGCCTACCCCCTTTATACTGCTGCTAAGAAAGATAAACTCTTTGTGGCAGGCACTGCAGCTCAAAAGACTGTCATCATCAATGCCTTTCTACCTCCCCCTGCTTAGTGTATAATAAAGCACTTACCCATGCAAAAGCTTGACCAATGTCTTTATAAAAAGGTTATAAGACCAGTGAGAAATCTTTTTTTCATTGCAGGCAGGGTGTGGCTTTAATAATACACAAACTGTGGAGGGCATAGAAAGGCTTTAAAGTTTTATTACAGTTATCGGAGTGGAGCTCTCCAAACGTATTACGTATCTGCATTGCTGGCCATAAAGAGTTAATCTCTTTTAACAGGCGATGGAAGAAGTGGGAGGGTGAAGTTAGGTGATGGTTCTGTGCTGAAGAGGCCACTCCCACTCATACTGGCAGCTTCATGCTTTATACACAGATATCTGGGTCATGTGACTGACTTTGCTAAAGGAATTCCTCTGCAACGGCTGTATCAGATACTATACCTGTGAATAATCCTCCATAGTGCCCTGTTCACTTATACTGAGCCTGAGAGTGAAAAATCTGGGAGGGCTTAAACAAACTTCATGGTGCAGTTTCATATTGTATAGCTGAATGTATTTATCCATGGAATATCATGACTATTTTGAGATAAAGCAATAAACCTAATTTATAAAAAAACAGAAATCAGGAGCAGCAACAGTGTAACTTTGGGTTTATATCTGGGCAATCGTTGATAAAATAGTGCCAAAGTTATTTATTAGATTATATTTCACAGCTGGGAACTGTGAATAAATTGATAAAATGTGACTAAAAGATAGCCTTATCCTAAGATGGCAAAGTTTATGTATAATAAAAAAGCTGATAGCTGTTGATTCGACACAGCACAGAATAGTAGGTCTGCCACCATCCTCTTCCTCCCTTCCGTGGTCCAGATGGCGGCTCTGGTAATCTGGCGACTTTGAATGAAGTCATGGAGACGCGCATGCTCGCCCCTAGTGCGCACTGCCCCGGAGCTCCATCATGCCAGTCAGCATAAGAGTCCTGCGCATGCGCAGTTCTCTAAAGACTTAACTGCGCATACAGTCACAGGACTCTTAGAATGACTGCCGAGACGAAGTGCAGGGTGCATACTGGAGGCACGCAACTTCAGCCAAAGTTGCCGAATTACCAGAGCTGACAATAGGACCATAGAAGGGATAAAGAGGATGCCAACGGACCGTGCGGGGTACAAGGGGCTGGAGGAAGCCCCTTGTAAGTCCCGATTTTCATTTTAGGTCACTTCTCAGGGTGGCTTTAAAGAAAAGTCCATAACAGTATAAGGCCTCTTGCACACTGCAAGTGATTCAGATTCAGATTCCGTTTTTAATCGGTTTTTACTTCCGATTCCGATTTGCAGTTTGCTCCCTGCATACTGCAAATCGGAATCTGAATCGGATGTAAAAACTGATTAAAAAGCGGAATCGGAATCACTTGCAGTGTGCAAGAGGCCTTAATGTTTAAAACAATCACTTTGTGGTAAGTTAATGATGAGTGAATTTAGATACATTTCTGAATGCTGTGGACAAGGCCAAAAGCCAATATGGGATGGCTGTGATCTTTGGGTCCACAGGCCGCACTACATTAAAAACAAAATGATGTAAGGAAAATTCCTGAATGGGCTCCGGTCCGGAATACTTCCCAAATCCTCATCTGTAAACAGAGTTGTTGTTGCATCAAAAAAAGTTAAAACTTTATCATGCTAAAAGAGTTGTAGTGGATAACTGCCCTAAATTCTGATGAATATAGATTTGAAATTTTCTTTGGAATAATGTTTGCTGTGTCCTTCAATCTAAGTATGAGAGGGGAAATTCAGCTTGTTATCAATGCACACTTTACAAACCAGCATCCATGATTGTATAGGGGTGCATTAGTGCACATGGTGAGGGTAGCTTGCACATCTGGAAAGGCATCATCAATGCTGAATGACATGTACGGCTTTTAAGGTCATTTTCAAAAAGAATTTGACAAACATCGTTCTGCGCATATCGCAGCATGGGTCTGTGCTAAAAGAGCCCAGAAGCAAAACGATTCTATCTGCATACCAGACCTGTCACCTATTGTAAACACTGGTTGATTATGAATTGAAAAATACGACAAAGGAGAGCATTGAACTATTGAACAGCTGAAATCCTGTATTAGGTAAGACAGCATTTCACTTTGAGAACTGCAGTGATTTGCCTTCCCATTTCCAAATGTTCACAGGATGTTGTTGAAAGTAGATGTGCTGGTAAGATTGCCCTGTATTTGTTATATTGTACTGTTTTCAATTAAATACATACAGATTTCACACAGCATTGAAATGTTTTTGTAAATGGAATTATACTACTAATACCGTGGAGGGCAGTCAGGGCACCACAGAAAGAAGAAATAGATGGGTGGAGACATCTATCAGTGTGATGCAAACTTTTTATAATAATTTTTTTTTGTACTAAGAAACACAATACATTTGCAGGAACTGTAAACTGTACTTCAGCCCGCTCTATGCCCACACAACAAACACTTGCCTATCCCAAAGCAAAGTACTACATTACAACTATTTATTGAAAAATAAGTTCCATAGAAGCAGAAAACTTCCCCCGAAAATTGCAGAAAATGTAAACTGAGGCCCAGTCCAGGAGACTAACCTGCTTATCAAAGGTAATCAAAGTTTTAACTATCTATCTATCTAGTATTCAGTGAAAAAATAATTTACTATTGGTAGAACCCCCCTCCCCCTCCCTCCCCCCCAAAAAAAATAATACTTGCAGGAAAAGTAAACGGAACCACAGCATGCTATAGCCCTCATAACAATGTTATTGGTTAAAGAGGAACTTCAGCCTAAACAAACATACTGTCATTAAGTTACATTAGTTAAGTTAATGAAAATAGATAGAAAAGTAGTTTGACCCAGCACTCTAATTGGAGACCAGCGTGCTATAGCTGAGTAGAACTCGTTGCTCATCAAGTTCAAAAATAGCAAAAAAGAAGTATCAGCAGCACCGCTAAAGTCAAAAAAGAGAGCTCTTTTATTTGTGCAATAAAATCACATAACAAATTTGAGCTGAAGGCAACTACAGCCCGCTGTTTTGAAGCGATATGCTTCTTCTTCAAGTTGCAAGCTCAGGTGCTGCTGATACTTCTTTTTTGTTTTTTTTAATGAAAATAGATAGGAAATATAATCTCATACCCACCCTGTTTTAAAAGAACAGGCAAATGTTTGTGATTTCATAGGGGCAGCCATCTTTTTGGTTGAAAGGAGGTGACAGGGAGCATGAGACAGTTCCGACAAACTGTCCTGTGTCCTAATCACCCCTCCCAGCTGCATGCACTAGGCAACGAGAACAAAATGCCCAGGCAGATTTCTTTGATGGGGCGGAGATTAGCTTCTGTGCAGCTAAAAATGCGGCTTGGGTAAGAAAAACAAAGTTCTGATGCTGTGAAACAGTTAAAGAAACACCAAGCCTTTTCAGTGCTGCTGAGTAGATTTTAAGTCTGAAGGTTCACTTTAAAGGGATACTTAAGTCTGGCCAAAAAAATGAGTTTAACTCACCTGGGGCTTCCCTCAGCCCCCTGCAGCTGATCGGTGCCCTCGCAGCTCCGCTCCGATGCTCCTGGACCCGCCGGCGACGACTTCCGGTTTCGCCGTCACCGGCCGACAGGCATGGGAACGCGAGTGATTGTTCGCGTTCCTGGCGGGTCCAGGAGCGGGTCCAGGAGCATCAGAGCGGAGCTGCGAGGGTACCGATCAGCTGCAGGGGGCTGAGGGAAGCCCCAGGTGAGTTAAACCCATTTTTTTGGCCAGACTTAAGTATCCCTTTAAGATGAGCAGAGCATTAAAAGGTAAGTATTTAGTTAAAAAAAAAATAGTAAAAGGATAAAAAGTAAAAACAAAATATTTAGCGCAAATATAGACTGAACCTTAGCAAACTACAAGCCTCCAAACACTAAGTTCCGATTTTCAAGCTTAGCAAAGTGGCAGGAAAAGAAACATTTTTTTTGAAAAAAAAATTGTAAACTATGGGTTGATGCACAGATTAGCATTATGCTGTATTGTAATGAATACCACATCATCTTTAATGGCTAATTCCCAGGTCTTTAAAGCTAAATGCATAATGTTTTGACATTGCAGCTAGTAAACTTTTATGGGCATAAAACTAATGTGCAAGCAGTGCATACTTTTAAATTAATTTATGCATAATTATGCTCACACATAACTTCAGTGCCTCAAAAGTTTACTTGCATAATTAATTAAAGTATGAAATGAAAATTGTGATCATGGCCTGTGCATCTTGCACTAATTGAATGTGATGTTGCATAGTTAAAATAGTACACCTTAGCTACAAAACAAATTGTTAGTATATCAACCCCCATATAACCCCATTGTGCCAAGCAAAACCTTTCCTATTAGGGAAAACCTGGACTTGAACTGAAAACACAGGCAATAGTTACTGTAATTGTATGTGTAAAAGCAAAAGACCTGTATATAGAGCTTTTACAGTGTCTCATATTCTTATTTACATTTTAAGGGGATATATTTTAACTCTGAATTGTGCACAGCAATTAAGTCAGTGTGACATAAAATGCTTTCACATAAGTGGCAAAATGGTGCATTTGATGCACCATTTAGCCTCCCATTTGCTGGCAGTATGCACTTTCCAAATGTAACCAAATGGGAGAGTTTGTAACCACATCAGGTGACATGTGGTGCAGTTACTGCCCGGAAAAAAACAAGAATGCATGTCATGTCTGGGGAGAAGCTGCTGCCCACTCAGATGTGCATACAAGGGGTCACCACCAGTGCTGGATGCAGCTGCCTGCATGTGCCCAGCAGGTAAACAGTAGCGGCTGACAAGCAATTAAGTGTACTGTTGTCAGCCGTTCACGTGAAAGTCCCATCAAAAAAAAAAAAAGCTATTTTAGGAAAGGTGGCCCTTAAAGTGGTCTAAAACTCTGACATAACATTCAATAAAATGTGTTTTCCTACTTTTTTATTACTCATACAGTTATCATATTTGCTTTTGTGCATGAGTAATATTGTGTGTTTACAAATTACAAGTGTCCAAAGTGTAGTTTATCTTGTCCTGAAACCTGCCATTGCATTTTATGCAAACTGCTTTTTATTATATATTAACATCTTCTAATTAGCTGTTCTGGTGTGTTTGTGTGGTTGAAGCACAGCGAGCTTCACAGAGAAGATACTGTTATCTCCAGTTTGGATTCGGATTTGAAGCTGAATAGCAGGACAAAGTGCTTTGTTTAACCATTTCAGTGATGTTCTGCTAAAAATTCTGAAATAGTAGCTCTCAAGCTGTGAGGAATCTTTTAGAGCCAAGTAGAAATGCTGACTTTCAGACTATTTTAAACTACCATTCCACTGCCTCCTTTGCACAGGAGAAACATCAAGCTCTTTGTCCCTTGCAATGAAAAAATTTTAATAGAAAGTGAACCCTGGCAAGTTCTAACTAGACTTTGTCTCGTCATGGCAAGTCAGTTCAGGTACGCTTAAAAGTCAAAGGAGTCATCAGGCAAAAGATAGTAAAAAGAGTGGTACTTACCGGGGGCTTCCTCCAGCTCCAGGCTCCCAGGATGTCCATTGCCGCAGCTCTCCCCACAGCCGTTTGATGCAGTTCCGTCACGGTCCCCGGCGATGACGTCAGAGGTCGCTCTGTACTGCGCCTGCGTGAGCGGCGCTGTCAATCACTGCCATGTGGGCCAGAGCGAACTGCGCAAGCGTAGAACTACTGCGCCTGCGCAGTCCGCTCCGGCCCACATGGCGGTGATTGACAGCGCCACTAATGCAGGTGCAGTACAGAGCGACCTCCAGGTCGCTCTGACATCATCGCCGGGGACCGGGACGGAACGTTCCAGAATGTTGGGAAATTGAGCATTCTAGAATACTGGGAAATTTAATGTTTGAGAATGCTGGAAAATTGAACGTTCCAGAATGTTGTGAAATTGAACGTTTCAAAATGTTGGGAAATTGAATGTTTTGAATGTTGTTAAACTGAGTGTTCCAGAATGTTGGGAAATTAAATGTTGCAGAATGTTGGGAAATTGAATGTTCCAGAATGTTGGGAAATTAAATGTTCCAGAATGTTAGGAAATAAAATGTACTAGAATGTTGGAAAATGTAATGGTCTAGAATGTTGAGAATTGGAAATCGAATGTTCTAGAATGTTGGAAAATTGAATGTTCCAGAATGTTGGTAGACTAAACATTCTAGAATGTTGGGAAATTGAATGATCCAGAATGTTGGGAAATCAAATGTTCTAGAATGTTGGGAAATTGGATGCTCCAGAATGTTGGTAGACTGAACTTTCTAGAATGTTGGGAAATTAAATGTTCCAGAATGTTGAGAAATTGAACAGTCCACAATAATGGGGAATTGAATGTTCTAGAATGTTGGGAAATTGAATGTCCAAAATGTTGGGAGATTGAATGTTCCAGAATGTTGGGAAATTTGAAGGAATTGGCAGCGCTCCTATTCAGGCTACAACTGAAATGATTACCAACAGAGGTGTGCATCCCATAAAATTGAATGCAAACTGATACACGTTGTGGTGTAATGGGAGGAGGAACGCCGGCCGGGGGTTTTGCGGAGGGGAGCGGAGGTTTGTTTACTTCCCCTCTCCTGGACCACATGCGTCACTTCTGGTCTCTGCGTCCCAGATACTGGATTGGCCCATGTGGTGTATTTGGATGAGTGAATGTAGAATTGAACCACACACCTTCTGAATATGCCGGAAGTTTGGCAAAACATGTAAGTGCTGTGTGCTCCCATGAGATGCCGTCCTGCCATGCTGACTCCACTGGCTCTCCGGCCTTTCCACTCTGCTGCATATATGGCTTCACCGTGCCTTCAGTTTGTTGGACTATATGGCTGTGACATTTGCCACAATCACATGTGGTTAACCGGGCATACAATTCCAGCTGGTCCTTTGCCGCCTGACCACGAGTAAGCTCTCGGACTACTCAGCTGTGGTTAGCCCATGCCAGGGCACCACTCATGTCTATCGCTCAGGTTGCCTTTCCGTTTGTGGCTGAATGTTAAGGAGTGCCTGGTTTACACTATTCATGGATTGCATGTTTGCAACTTTTGCCCCTATGACCACTTGGTCCTGAACCATCACAGCATCTTGGCATCAGCATGGGACTGCACGGAGTGACTGCAGACTGGTGAGATACAAGATATATGTTGCCATTTTTAGTCCAAGTGACTGTTTCTTTGCAACTGTCTACTTCTTTGCCAATTCTGTCCCCATTACTGCTGTGGAGCAACTATAGATTGGTGAGATACCACACACATGTGCTATTACATCTGGTCCAAGAGACTTTGCTTTCATACTTGCTTGCTGGTTCTGCATTGCCTTGCTCGCTTTCAGTACGGTAGGATTCATTTCCCTGGTTGTTTGTGTGGTGGGATCAGGGGTGCTCGGATACCCCCAATCACGAATCGAGTTATTAAAAAATCGACTCCGCCCACTTTCAAATTGACTTATGATCACGATCATGAATAGAAACAGATATCTGGATTTGAGTTGAATAACTGCATGTAATCATGGATCACAAGTCGTGATCCGTGATTAAAAACCCGCCGACTTTAGCGGTAAATAGCAAAGTCCCCTTACATGCCAGAAACACCAAATCAGGTTATGGTAAGAAGAAAAGTGGAAACAAGGGGAAAACATTTTTTTTTCAAAAAAAACCTTATAGTTTTTGAGAAAATCGAATTTTAAAATTTCAAAGGAAAAAAGCATACATTAAAATGCGGTAAATGACAGTTCGTTAATGAAACAAAACTCGCTGACTTTAGAGGTTAATAGCAAAGCCCCCTTACATCCTAGAAACACCAAATTTGTAGGATATGTTAAAAAGATAGTTTGAAAAATATTATTTTCCTATTTTTTTTCAGAGTGTGGGAAATAAAAAAAAATGACTTGGGGTCCCCCCTCCCGAGCCTCTTTAATCCCTTGTCCCCATGTAGGCTGGGATAGCCAGAATGCGGAGCCCCGGCCCGCCAAGCCTCCCCATTGGTTCCTTATTGACCAATGGGGATCCTCCTGAACCCCATTGGTCGATAAGAAACCAATGGGGACCCCTTGGTCGATAAGAAACCAATGGGGAGTCGATAAGAAACCAATGGGGAACATATTTTTAAGGGTATGGGTACGTATTTCTGGTTAAATAAGAGTATTAAAGGACTTTATTCATTGTTGCATTTTTTTTTCTTTTAACCCTTTATGGAAATGGGTAAGGGGTACTTTGTACACCTATACTCATTTCTCCGGGAGGGGGACAGGCATCTGGGGTCCCCTTTCTTAAAGGGGACTCCCAGATGCCACCATGAACCCTCCCCAGGAAGTCGTCTCCCCCACCTCCTCCTGGGGCACCGGAGGTGGGAAAGAGCCCCTTGTCTATTGATTAGACAAGGGCTCTAGGGGAGAGGGAAGGCTTGGCCACCCCTCTCCCCCGGAGCCCCCCCATACCATGGACCATGCGGGCTGGTATAGCTCAGGGTGCAAAGCCCCAGTCGGCCGGGGCTCCGCATTCTGGCTATCGCAGCTTGCATAGGGGACAAAGGGTTAAAGAGGCTTGGGAGGGGGGACCCCATGTCATTTTTTATTTTATTTCCCACACTCTGAAATTATTATTTTTTTAATAGTAAAAGAATATTTTTCCCCACTATCTTTAACATATCCTACAAATTTGGTGTCTCTAGAATGTAAGGTGGCTTTGATATTAACCTCTAAAGTCGGAGGGTTTTGTTTCATTAACAAACTGTCATTTACTGCATTTAAATGTACCGCATATACTCGAGTATAAGCCGAGGGTAGGAAAACCAGCACCTAGTGAGGACCTCCTAGGGCTCTCTGATCATCCCATTTAGCCCCACAAACACCACATTTGATACGGGGAACCCCTTAATTGCATCAACTTTTCAACAGTGCACATAACTATGCCAACGGCTGTCAATTCGTCTTTAGTATGGGCCTTTAGTTGACACCAGGCAATGAACAGTTCCATAACTCAATATTAGTCCATCACATCAAGCAATAAAAGTGCATGCAGAAAGTTTAAGCTTAGGCAAATTATTAGCAGCAAAGCACTGACATTTGCAAGCTGGGTTATGCAGCAGTATTATTCCATACTGTATCACTTCTGCAAGTAATGCAAAAATCCTTAGAGCTATATACTGTAATAAATGAAATGCTCAACATTATCTGCAGACATGTGCACATTTGAACACACCTGGCATCATTCTAATTTTGCACCTTTACCCCTGGCACGTGCCCCCCTGCAGAGCTGTATGTCCAGTTACATCCCTCCACCACCGGATCCGTATTGTGTGCTTATTGTTCCCCCCCACCGGAGCGGTATTGTAGTTACGTTACCCTTCATATGTGTGTGAGTGACAGAGCATTCACTCACCAGTTCCCGCCGCCAGATTTCATCTTAGCTTGTCAGAGTCTCATCTCTATGATTTCCTCCAGTGGGCACGCAATGTCAGGCGCCACTAGAGGGCGTCATAGAGATGCGACTGATGGTGGACAAGCTAAAGATGAACCCTGGAGGTGGAGCCGATGATTGAATGCTCCGTCACTCACACTGCATAACTGCCGGGTAACGTAACAACAATACCGCTTCGGCGGGTGGGGGGGGGGGGGCACATAAACACGCAATACCACTCCAGCGGGGACCACATTAGCACACAATACCGCTCCGGCGGGGCGCTGGGCACATTAGCATACAACACCGCTCCGGCGGGGGGCACATTAGCATACAATACCGCTCCGGCGGAGGTGGATGCACATTAGCATACAATACCAATCCAGCGGGGGGGCACATTATCGCACAATACCGCTCCGGTGGGGGAGCACATTAGCACACACTACCGCTCCAGTGGAAGGGGAATGTTATTAAACATACCGTCCTGGCAGGGGGCACATGTGTGCGGATCCCAGGCGTTATCTATGTATGCTGCTCTGGTGGGGGGCACACAGTGACGTGAGTATAAGCCGAGACCCCCACTTTGGTACCCCTTTTTAGGTCCAAAAAACTCGGCTTATACTCGAGTATATACGGTATGCTTTTTTCCTTTAAAATTTTAAAATCAACTTTGTCAAAAACTATAAGGTCTTTTTGAAAAAAAAAAATGTTTTCCCTTTGTTCCTACTGGTCTTCTTAATATAACCTGCAACTTTGGTGTTTCTGGCATGTAAGGGGGCTTTGATATTAACTATTAAAGTTGGCGGGTTTTGTCGGTTTAATAATGGCCGTGATCACGACTAAATCAGTGATCACGACCCGGATTTGGACCACGATCACGAGTGCATTGAGAACTGAATTCGTGATTGAGAGGCAATCAAGAATTCGGATCACGATGTCGGATAGTGAAAAAATGCTTGTGAATCACGGGTATGCCGTGATCAGGAGGTCGTGATGAGTAACCCTGGGTGGGATGGCTATCTCACACTATTTCTAATTTTTATGTGTTAAACTATACTTTTGCAATACATATTTTGAGATCATTTTTGATATTAGTTTGCTTACTGGTGCTTATTGGAATTACCTGTAGATGTATTACCTCTCCTATTTTGTGCTATGATGCACATGAATGCAGCTAGCCATAAGTAGAGTTACATTTTTGTATAACAAGAGGAGTTGGCAGCACTTCCAAATGCAGGCTGCTCCCGAATTGACCAGCTGCATAGATGTGCAGAGCCCATACACAGGCAGAGGTTAGGTCTCTTACATGAGGATCTCTCAACGAGGTGAAAGAGTCTAGTACTAATCAATCTGTGGGCAGACTGTTTATTGGAAGCTAACATCCTCCATTTGTTGCATCTGTTTTGAATGCAAGTTTGCAAGTTGTGTAATCTGCCTGTGTATGGGCTGTGCACATCTATGCAGCTGGTCAATTCCTTTGCTGTTCTTTAGAAAATTTGTAGACCATTTTATGGCTAACTGCCCCAGATTTAATTATTAGTTATATATGTTATAGAATTATTATTCATAGTTAATCTCTAGAATTGAAAGTGGGATAAAACAATTTCTCCTTGCGAGAACATGTTCTCTTCTTGATGTTAGAGGCACATCTGATCAATACGGGTACTATGTGCTGAATTACTCTATGCAGCGTGGCAAGTCTCCAGGGCTGTGGTTTGTATGACATCATCATAAGCCACAAGACAAACCAAGTGTCTTTATAAAAGCTTGAGCCGTGAAATGCGATTACCACTTTTTAAATTTGTCCCTACCTAACGTATCATTTATGCAATGGACAGATCAGCACTGTTAACACCACATGGTGTGCAAGAAGGAATCTCACAGTCCACTGGATAAAAGTGATCCTCAGATAATTTTTTTTACAGTTAATGCGTGCGCTAAATATAAAACTGGGACTAGCGTCTGTTTATTGAAAAGAAGAGAAGGTGCTGTAACCACTAACAGCTCTCACCACAGTATCCAAAGCTGGCACTTTGATGGTGGAGGGTTTGTGACACCCGACGTACAGATTTTCCTCCTTAGCCTTTCATGCCACAAAGCAAGAAACTTGAATTAACTTTACATCTCTTCTCATATAGGACGACATACCATAGTTAGAGCTCATCCTACTTAGGCCTGTGCTGGAAACATGCACTGAATCAGCAGTTATGCCTTGGCTGCAGCCACTATATTTCATCTTGGGTGAAATGGATGCTGGCCTGGAGCAGACATTTTATTAGATTAGAAGCTGATAATGTGATGGTCCTCTAAATCTCCTATCGGTTGACATTCATGACACTGCTGATGGATTTTTAAGAAGACAATGCTTTGTAATAAGTTTGCTACCCTTTTTCTACTTCCATCTCAAAAATATTTCTCAAATGTTTTCTTCCTTACACAAGAGGCTACTAACAAAAGATAGGCTGGCACCTCTCCAATCCCTACTGGACTCATCTGCCCATCTCATCGTTTCATTCCTTTGATCCTTCCCTTCTCTGCCAAACCCTCGGTTGGCTGGCAGTTTAAAATCATAACCCTACCATAAAAAGCTCTCCATTAGTTGCCCCCTTCTCATATTCCCCACTAATCTCCAGTAGAGCTGGCCCAAACCTCAGATTTTAGGTTCGCGAACCTCCGCAAACGTTAGCGAACTTGCGAACTTTCACGAACCGCAATAGATTTCAAAGGGGAGGCGAACTTTGAAAACTAGAAACATTTATGCTGGCCACAAAAGTGATGGAAAAGATGTTTCAAGGGTTCTAACATCTGAGTTTTTGCATGGATGAGTGGGATAGACGCCAAAAGTCCCGGGGAAAAATCTGGATTTGACGCAAAGCAGCGTTTTAAGGGCAGAAATCACATTGCATGCTAAATTGGAAGCCTAAAGTGATTTAAAACATCTTGCATGTGTATACATCAATCAGGGAGTGTAATTAGAGTACTGCTTCACACTGACACACCAAACTCAGTGTGTAACGCTGTGCACCGCAAACAGCTGTTTGTGTTGTCACGGCCATGCTGGACTGGTGCGCACCATGGCGAGAGTGCAGCGGTTTTCAAGCCCATATGGTCGCCAGGGTGAGGTAGCTCAATGACAGGAAAACAGTGATTGTCCAGCTGATCAAATTTGGTCTGTCCACAATGAAGCAACGACCTTATTATCTTGGTGTGCCACCCCCCGAGACACTCATATAGCCGGCGGTCATTGCTTAATTGTGATACGCAAGCCCCTTCACCACGGCAAGGTAACGATCATGAAGGGGAATTGACACATGTACATGCCTTTTTTTTTGTTGTTGCAGCCGCAGTGCAGCCAGAAAAATTAGGCAGGCATGTACACGCACCAGAAAAATTATTATAGCGGCCACTGCTAGCAGCGGCCTTAAAAATTCAGGAATCCGCCTGGAGTCCTGGTGGACCCTGTTGGTGGTGGTGGAGAAGGCAGTCAAGTGGCCTGCAGGCAGAGATGCTGTGTGGGGACCGACTTAGTCTTGGGCCAGGCAGTCACATGGCGTGCAGGCAGAGATGCTGTGTGTGGGGACTGACTTATGTGGGGGACTCGGGCAGGCTTGAGCATGCTTTGCAGACCAGGCATCCGTGGTCAGATGGACCCTTGACCCAACGGTGTGTGCCAGAGAGGTCACCACTTGCCTTTCAACATCACGGTACAGTTTAGGTATCGCCTTTTTTGAGAAAAGATTGCCGTCTGGTATCTTCCACTGCGGTGTTTGGCTTTGCTTCTGTGTGCTGCTTTTCCTCAGGTGGTCATCTCATTGCAATTTGTGCTTTGTGATCATGTGCCTTCGTAAGGTAGTTGTCTCTAGTCTTGGTCTTTCCACGGCTCAATTTTCGGTGGCAGAGAGTACAGATGGCATTGCTCTCATCTGAGGCAGACACGCAAAAAAATGTCCACACTGCTGAGCCCTGGGGTGATGGCACTTTGGTGGTGGCGGCCGACTGAGTGTTAAGTGGGGTGCCAGAATCAGAGCAGGAGGAGGAAGATATGTCACGCTTCCGTGCGGAAGCTGAGAAAGATGAGGTGTTCTGTGTTAAATAGTCAACTACGTCCTGACAATATTGGGGGTTGATGGCACGTTCCTTCTTCTGAACACTGTACTTTGGTCGAGGGCGGCACGAAATCACGACAGCGTGACCTCGAACAGACCTGCCAGGTGACCTGCCTCTGGCTCTGCCTTTGTTTTGTCCATTTTGGGGGGATGAAGTGAAAGGTATGCACTGACTTGACTAATACAATGTATGGTTACACAGGTGCAGTGAACAGGTATGCAGTGACTGCTGGTACAACAATGTGCGGTTACACAGGTGCAATGAACAGGTTGCAGTGACTGGTATTACAAATGTGCAGCTGCCTGTCACACACACACACAGGTACCATGAACAGGTGCAATGACTGGTGGTATTAACAATGCGTGCGCTCACCTAGGTATAGGTATGTAGGTGCACTGAACAGTGAACAGGTGCAGTGATTGGGTTACAAATGTGCAGCTGCCTGTCACACACACGGACTGCAATGACAGGTGCAATGACTGGTGGTATTAACAATGCAGGCGCTCACGTAGGTATAGGTAGGTAGGTGCACTGAACAGTGAACAAGTGCAGTGATTGGAATTACAAATGTGCAGCTGCCTGTCACACACACACACACACAGACTGCAATGACAGGTGCAATGACTGGTGGTATTAACAATGTGTGCGCTCACGTAGGTATAGGTAGGTAGGTGCACTGAACAGTGAACAGGTGCAGTGATTGGGATTACAAATGTGCAGCTGCCTGTCACACACACAGGTAGTCACTGAATGTGCTGGGCCTGGCAGTGGCACAGTAGGAATTAAGGTGCCAAAGGCCAGCTGCGACTGACTGACAGGGCTGTATATAATGCAAGTGGGCCACACACACACACACACAAAAAATTGATAACAAGAACAACATTAGCTCTCAAAAGAGCTGTTGAGGGGTGCTTTTTTAGAAATAAGAATCAGCAAGGAGCAAGCTAACAAGCCAACAAGAGCCTAACTAAGCTTTCCCTATAGGTCTCTGCACAGCAGCTCTCCCTTCTCTAATTACTGCAGGCACACGAGAGAGTCCAATGCCTGACGCTGCCTGCCTTTTATAAGGGGGGTTGGGCTCCAGGAGGGAGTGTAGCCTGATTGGCTACAATGTGCCTGCTGACTGTGATGTAGAGGGTCAAAGTTGACCCTAATGATGCACTATGGGGGCAAACCGAACTTCCGCAAAAGTTTGCGGTTCTCCGTGATTGTGAACCACGCCGGGAACCGTTCGCCATCGAACAGTTCGGGCCATCTCTAATCTCCAGATACTATCCCACCTGAAACCTTTACTCATCCCATAAGATCCTCCAAGCCTCTAGCCTGGTCAGCTCCTCTCACTCTCGCATCCAGGACTTCTCACGAGTGTCCTCGCGAGTGTCTCACGAGTGTTCCGGCCAAGGTAAATCTTATAAATATATGTATTTTAAATTCCTGAAGCTTAAAATAAATTCTGTTATGATAAGAAAATGATGATCAGTGTATGTCATGTAAAAAAAAAGTGGCCAATAAAATGGGTGCCGGAGATGGTAAAATTACCAATATTCTACTACTTAATTTCCATAGTAAAATATGGGTAGTCTACACCAATAATTTACTAAGACTAACCTAACCCTCTTCTCACACAGAACCCTCTCTCTGCCGATGCCTATCCTTAACCTCCCTCCTTTCCTGGATGGTGCCGAATCTTATTCCCCTGTGCCTAAACTTAACCCCCCATGGTACCTATCCTTAAACCCCATAAGGACCCCCACACTCCAAACATTAAAGACCACCATATCCTATTCCTAACCCCCCAAAAATTTGTGACAATGGTAAAAGCCACAATTAGCGGCTAAGAATGGTAAGTAGTAGTTATAACCTGTAAATAGCAGCTATAAGTTGCTATAAATGGTTAATAGCAGCTGTAAGCCTGCTATTTTATCGGGCGCCACCGGGTGCCCAAATTACCATTATATTGAATCATGACTTTTAACATTGCCACCCATGGCGGCACCATTTTTATCGTCTCCCACGCCATTTTTACCTGCTTCGGGCTGCACAAAAGAATCCAATATTGTCTCGCGAGACCAGTGTTTCTCAAAGCTGTCCTTGTGACACCCCAACGGTGCATGTTTTGCAGGCAACTCACCTATGCACAGGTGGGTTAATTAGTGTCTCAGTTACATGAAATTCACCTGGCCAAGACACTAGTTACCCCACCTGTGCATGGATGAGGTTGCCTGAAAAACATGCACCGTTGGGGAGTCATGAGGACAGGTTTGAGAAACACTGCTCTAGACTGTATCGTGAGACACAGTCTTTTCCTTTATAGGTAATAAATAAAAGAAAAAGGCATCAGATATCCGGGTGATCATTTCCTCCTTCTGCCACATGCACTGTTCTGTTTTGAGCCTGGAGTTCTGTCTGATATAATTGGCCACTCTCCATCGCTGACACATTTACATGTAATTTCAGCAGCGTGTAACACAAGGCCAGGCTAATTTTTCAGCGTTTGTAGCCAGACCTCCTTTGCTGAAGATAACTCCAGTGCTGACTACAAAGGTCAGCCTCTCATACAATGAAGTGTTCAGTGGGGTTCATTTCACCACCTGAATGTTGCTTGGCACCAGGTCACATTTCAGGGATATTAATGAGTGGATGAAGGGCAGTGTGAGAGCGTACTGTGTCACACACTGATACATTTCAGTCACGGTCCCTAAGGTGAGCCTGACCAAACCATTCCAGTTTGGATCTAGGATCAGGTCACTTATGCTGCTTTTCTGCTGAGATTTCTTTAATAGAAATCGCTCATTAAAAAATGCCAATGCCATATCTTGCTAGATTGTAAAAAAAAACCAGTGGCCATGTGGAAAGAACTCGCCTTGCAGCATTAAGGTCCAGAGTTCCAGACAATACACACAAGAGATTAAACGTAAAAGAACTACTCCTTTACTGAATAAACACATACACCTTCTTTTCCAAAAAAAACATCCTCTGTAATCTTGACTTATCTGCAATCTTGTACCTTGATTGCAGCCTTTAATGGTGGTAGGTCCATCTTCCTTCATTCAAAGTACACCAATTTTCATCAATCCTAATGCAGGGATCTCTGAATGACATCAATGACCAATTATGGTTATACAGATCCAAGTTCATATTATAATAATAATTCCTATCCTCTATAATAAAACCCTACTGTCTCTGCGTCCCGTGTCCCTGTGTGTGTCCCACATGTGCTCTGCGCATGTGCAGGAACGCAGAGACATTGAGGGAGAGTGATGCGCGGCGAGCGATGATGGGCAAAGGGGCGGACGGGCCGGCGAGCGTGCGCATCGTGCACGCGCATGACGGAAATGTGCGGGCGCATGCGCAGCGACAGACCTAGCCTGTTTTTAAACTGGCTTAGGTCCACTAGTATTAGTATAATGCTTTTCTCCTGTTGGACTGAAAGTGCTTGCGAGGCAGCCACTAAAGCATATTCAGTAGGCAGTGGCATTGTTAGTACTGGCTTACCAAATAGGAAGAGCCGATATTTGAACCCAGGTTGCCTGTGTTAGAGGCAGAGCCCTCAACCAGTACATTATTCTGCCACTCTATATACTGTAAGTGATTGCTGGAAATACATTGCCATGGAGACTTGCAAAGAAAGAAGAAAGCTGGATGTTGCTGCACACTGATAACATTTGAAATCAAACTACAAGATTACAAGTACTTGTGTCCCACAAGTGAAGTTTGAAAAGGAGGCATGAATTACAATGAATAACACACAACAGTGTGTTTGTTAGAGAATTTTTAATGTAGTGTGAGTTTTTTATTTTTATTTTTATTCAAATCAACAATACAGCAGTAACCAAGTTATCCCTGTAATGAAAGGAGGGTATTGTAAGATTTGATAATGTTTGAAGGGAATCTCAAGTGAGAGGAATACAGAGGCTGTCATCTTTGTTCCCTTATAAACAATGCTTACTTGATGTAAAGAATATGTGAGTAAGGACCTTTTTATATTGAAAGAAAGCTGGCTCCATCATCAGAGGTCTAATTTGTACAGACCTTTGATGGATTCTAAGATAACAGATTCTCATACAGTATATAGGGTCATGACAAGGAACTATCTAAGGCCCCATCTACACCATACAATTTTTTTTTCCGATTCGATTCATTGATTCAATTCAATCCGACATGTCCGATCGGGATTCGATTTGTTTAAATTTGCCATTGCAAAATAATGGCAAATTGAATCGAAACGAATCCCGATCAGACATGTTGGATTAAATCAAATCGAATCAATGGATCAAATCGAATCGGACAAAAAATTGTATAGTGTAGGTGGGGCTTAAGACAATTCCAAATGTGCATGGCCCATATGCAATTCACTTTTTCTCCTGAGTTATCTCCTAGTAGAGAATTTTCATCTTCTCTGTAAAATAACTTTCCAGCATTTTATAATTGAAAAAAGTACCCAAAAGTGAGTGAAAAAGTACTATCTAAACTATTTTGAGTATTTTCTTGCTTGCTGGTGGTTTTAAAAACATTTTATTATAATTGGCCTCAATTCACTAAGCTTTATCAAACACTTTATCAAACGTTTGATAATTGACCTCATGAGTAAAATCTAATTTTGAATTCACTAAGGTGTTATAGATTTATTGAATGTTTTATTGCTAAAACGTTAAATAAATCTATAACACATTAGTGAATTCAAAATTAGATTTTACCCATGAGGTAAATTATCAAACGTTTGATAAAGTGTATGATAAAGCTTAGTGAATTGAGGCCAATGGCCCATATGCAATTCCCTTTTTCACCTGAGTTTTCTCCTAGGAGATAATTTTTCATCTTCAATTTAAAATAACTTTCGAGCACTTTTCAACTTAAAAAGTACCAAAAAGTAGGCGAGAAAGTACTATTAAAATTAGTTCGAGTATTTTCTTGCTTGCTGGTGGCTTAAAACAAATGTTATTGGCAAGTTTAAAATTATCAACTAGGAGAAAACTCAGAAGAAAAAGTGAATTGCATATGGGCCATATGTACGGAGAAACCCTCTATTCCAAGAGTAGATTCCCACAGCAGCAATATACAGTATCCAACGCCAAAGCTACCCTTGGAGCTTTATAGGGGAAATCCATACACTGTACCTAATTTGTGTCTAGTATTCAATTTATTTTATAAGGATAAAGATTAAAAAAAACATGGACTGTGGAAACCAATATCATAATCCAAACATTAAATAGGTATTGTATGTCTAAAACATATCTCACACATTTTAGGGGATATAATCACCACTCCTCAAGTCAAGAAGGTATCTTCATAAATTTAAGGGACTATGGGGATAGGTATAGTAATCATACACATGAAATATAACAGATAGGAACACGTGACATGTTTCAGGAGACAAAGCTTACTTCTTGAGGAGAACATCAGCTGAAATGTATGAAGATGATCCCAAATTCAATCACCTTTCGCCCTCTGTGTTTTTCCATCAAGGTTCAGTACAGTATATGTGTGATCCAAAATAGGAATAGCGCCACTAAAAGTATTATAAAAAATATGTACATGAAAGTCAATCATAAGATGATAAGATGGATTTCAAACTATAAGTGTACCCATATGCATCTACAGTACATGACTTGGAAGGAGCCCCCCAACTATAGAGTGGAGGAATTTGGAGACTTTTGGGCATTAGGCCATGAATTTGGTACAACATATGAATTTCCCCTATAAAACTCCAGTGTTTGCTATTCTACTTTGGATTCTGAGATGATCATGTACACCAACAATCTGCATTACAAGATATGAGTGCAAAGCTAGCTGTGGCAGCAAGAAGTGATCCTGACATCTGGTCCAATATCAGGTGATGCAAGTTGGTAAACAGATGAACGGTCAGCATCAGGGAGATACCAGTCATTTACCTGAACCAATAGTGGGAGGCCACTATTAGCATCTTCCTTTTTTTGGTATGGGTTTTGGTATAAATAGACATTATGACTGTGTTGCTATTATTAGCATTCAGGTGTGTAGTTAACAGTGTCTTGCTTTGACGAGGAGCCTTTGCAAGTCTCTGCAGTAAATATTTACTACCCTATCAACAGCTTGCAAAATCATGTCACTAACTTATTAATTCTGTATTTTGTGTGATTGGAGAAAGAGGACCTTTTATTGAGCTATGCTTACTTTATGTTTTAAGGCATCTCTATGAAGCGTTCTACCTGCGTATTGATTTGTCCTGCGGTTACAGTTTTTATTTTCTGCAATAAATTACTTTGTATATTTGCTGGTAAAGTTCTAACAACAACACTATAAAATGTGTTTTTTTCCTGGTCTTAATTGACTACTGAATGTATAAAAAAATTATTTCACACCTCTCATTTCTGTTTTGTTTGAGAAACAGGAGTTGGTTGCTATAACCAGTGCACAAATTACCACTTAACTGTGCATTTGATTCATTACTTGATTCATTCAGCTAGTATAGGATTTATTACTTATCGTGGTGTGATTAGAGTCAGCACTGCTTGTTATGTGGTGTGAACATCTGAGTCATACAGCTTAGCTATGACAGGGCAGAAACTACTTTCCAAGGTCTTGAAGAAATTTGGCTCGAAAAGGGTGGTGAGAGATCTGGTCTTGCAGGTTCCCCTCAACTTTGTTTACCAGCATACTATGCTTATACAATAAATGCATGCACATTATTGGCAGACATTGCGGTGCTTGGAGGACAGCTTGTTTGCATCATTCAATTTTTTTTTTTTAGAAAACTGTGCCCCCATGTGGCTACATGCATACACAGTGTGTGTGAAAAATAATTTGAAAAAAATGTTGTTTTTATAATAAAAATAAGACCCCCTCATCTGCCCTGAGAACATACCCCTGATCAAAATAATAAGATAAACAGTGCTCACAGCTATGTAAAAAGAGGAAACCTTATTAATCAAAATGGGTAACAGGACATACCAAGGGAAACGTGACTGATCCTCTTAAAGACAGGAATTGTTACAGTTGAGGGTGCAAGTGGCAGTGAATGGCTGTGTGAGACCTCGGCCCATATGCAATTAACTTTTTCTCCTGAGTTTTCTCCTAGGTGATATTTTCACAACTTGTCATAAAATGCCTATTAAGCCACCGCCAAGCAAGAAAATACTCAAAATATATTTGATATCACTTTTTCATCAATTTTTAGGTACTTTTTCACTTGTAAAGTGATGAAAATTTAGTTTAAAGAGATGAAAATTATCTCTTAGGAGATAAAGCAAGTGAAAAAATTAATTGCATATGGATCCTGGCGAGAATTTAGGAGAAAAAATTAGGCTGGATTATCAGGTCTCCAAATATATGTTCTTGTGGGATAGTCCAAGTTTCCTCCCAAGTATAACACATAAATAAATTTTGGCCTCAATTCACTAAGCTTAACTCCTGTCTTTAATAACTCTTCTGAGCTGTTTTACAGTTATCACAATTATATCACCATGGTGATAACTGTAAAACAGCTCAGAAGAGTTATTAAAGACAGGAGTTAAGATTAGTGAATTGAGGCCATTGGGTTTGATTAATTAGGGCATATACAGAGATCAAAAGATATCAACCATACCCAAACTAGCTTTATTCAAAAGTGTCTGCTATTAAATAGAATGTGCAGCCCTCACTGGGGTCATATCAGATTATTGTAAGAGTTGATGAATTAGTTGTCGTGTGATTGCTTTGGCATGCAACATCCACAGCAATTGATTATTTTTAATAAATGCACAGATTTGGTTTTCAAAAAAAAAAATCTAACGGTAGGTAAATGCTAACCACTATGTTTGAGTGAACCAGGTAAAGGCTACAATCTTTTGCCTCCTGATAGGGGCCAGATTTTCCATAGGGCTCGGTAGGCACATGCCTACAGGTGCCTGATGATAGAAAGGCGGCTCACTTCCCTCCCCCAGTGCCTCCCTCCCTGCATCTCTATACAGAGTCTTGGAGGTTACTCATCCGGCTCTATACATCCCACTGATGAAATCTCCCTTCAGCCAGGGGAATCTCTAGCTACCTAATATTGGGGGCACCTCTAGCTACTTAATATTGAGGGTACTTCTTTTTACCTAATACTAAGGGGCAGTGGGGCACCAGTGGCTACCTTTGCAGGGGAAGTAGGGGAGAGGTGAAAGCTGAATCAACCAGCACACTAGCAGTGCAGTTCAGCGGGGTTTTGTGGGTTCGTGCAGGGCGAGGTCTAAGGTGCCAGATCATCTGTGCCTATAGGCTCCTGTGATGTAAATCCAGGCCTGCTCCTGATAGATCATTTTAGTGAGTTCAGTCCAGGTTTGCGGGATCATTTATGACATTCCCACTGGAGATCCTCGGAAAACCTTAGTAAATTAGGTCGAAAGGAAATTGCTCATTATAAGCAATCAATTAAATGCTATTTTTTTTACTTTTGTGGAAATTTGTTGCAAATTCATGCAGTTTGGAATGAGACCAATTAAATGCAATTGAAGCTGATTTTGATTGGTCCTCTGCATGAAATTTGCAATAAATTGACAACAAAGTCAGAAACTTAGCACATCATTGATCATCTCCATGCTGGGTTATGGGAGGAAAGGGGTATAATGTCATGAAGTTTAATGTGATATGAGCATCTCTAGTGATGAAGTTGCAAAGGGAAAGAATCAGTTCTCTAGCAGTCAGCACCCCAAATGTATTTCAATAGTTATTTGTCTACTGTATAACGGACAGTTGGTTCAATGTCACCAATAGCACACCTACATTAAGGCATTCATCACAGTGTTGTGACGGGAGGAAAGCCCCTGGTACATGGGACACCCAACCTGCAAAATGGAGAAACAGTCAACAAAGCTGGAGGGAGGGGAGGGGGGAGTGTTTTTGTTTTTGTTTTTGTTTTTTTTTTACATTTTCAATAATAAAGTTTTTTAACAATTATATGTCAACCTAATATTCCTGCTCATGGGATTTACAATCAAACATTTTCCCTGACATCTTTGTCTATATAAATGTTTGCAACACACTGTTTAGAAAACATCTGTGCATGTGTTTAGTGTGCAAAGAAGTGGCAATAAAAACATGCTGAAATAGCTGATACTGGGGGGTGTATTTAGAGTTGTCCAGAGCCTGATTCCAATATTCAGTTAACAGTCATGCTGGGAGTATCAGTGCTCAAACTTCCCGGCGATACTAATCAATTGTAGCATTCAATACCTTCTCCGCAGTGAACCTGCGCATTCCTGGGCGACTCATTATCTGTTTATTATTCTTTCACAGTACGACGTGAAATTTTCCCAGCAGACCAAATAATCCCTTTGAGGGAGGATTCCTGTGCTGTTCACAGTGTCATCAGCATTTGTACAAGCAGACTTTTCTGAAGCCTTGACATAGTTAAACAGTCCATTACTCTCACATGTCAACAACATCAACATGTAGTCCATAAATGACAGTCTTCTACTATTCCAGTCCAGTCATTGTACCACAGGATAGTCCATAGGAGCCTCACATAACAATGAATAAATACACAACACACATCTTTGGCATTTTAAAGGCTGTGGCTATTTGAACCACAAATTAGCTTAGCCTTCAAAGCACAAGACACCAGTTTTAAAAAAAAACATCACTAACCTTGAGTCCATTCAGATAAATGGGGTCAAGTAGTGCGCAGTGGATGAGGTATATTACCTGCTCCAGTGGATTGTCATCCATTCAGCCAAGTCACCTCCCACTCCCCAATCACAATCCCAAGTCCTCCAGCATGTCCAGTGAGGACTGGGATGGGGGAAGAGATAAAGTGTTGACTGCATGGAAGTGAAGATGCTGTGCTGGAGCAGGAAATATGCCTCCTTCCACTGCGTGTGTGTGTGTGTGTGTGTGTGTGTGTGTGGGGGGGGGTAATTTTAGTGCATCTAACAAGGGAGCTCAAGAAGTGGCTTTCCCAGTGGGTGCAGGGGCTGTTCCTCTGATGATTACACCACTGACATGTCTTGCCTAGGGCTCCAAAATGCAAGACAAGAATGACCGGGTTTTAGCACTTATACATTTCTTTTATTCAACGTACCATAGCATAAAACGCACAACATTTCAGTCTGTGGGCCTTTTTTTTAAGGGCTCCAAAATGGCCAGGAACAGCCACGCTTGGATTTATTAAATAACCTCTGCTATTAGGTGGCATTTTTGTGCCTGCAGGTTCTGTACACGCCCAATATATCTAGGATATGAGGATATGCCAGCTTTAAAAAGGAGGCAGAGCCGGTGAGCTGTCATCTCTTCCACTCTGCCCAAGTATGCCTTGTGATGCCATTCTGTCCATTATTCTTTTAAATCCCAATGTGTATTTGACATACACCACCATGTCAAACTCCTCATTCTATTCTCCTACACCTACTCTTGTTCTCATTATGAAACATTGAAATATATTTATTTCAGGGAGGTAGTAGTCAAAGCTGTCATTGGAGCAGAAACTGGGCAAGGGTGCTTTTGGCAAAGCACAACCGGCACTTGGAGAGCAGAAAGTATAAGTATGGCACTACTGCCAGCAAGCAGTTTGAAAAGACCAGTCTTTAGTGACCACTTCGGGCTCAATCACACTATGAGCGTTTCTGGATTTTTTTAAGCGCTGGCGATTTAGAAATCGCCCTAAAAGCGCTTGTGCAATGATTTCCTATGAGTGTTAACATATAAGCATTTTGATTTCCAGCAACTCACAAACGCGTTATGTGTATCATTTTCTGAGCGCTTTTGCTATAATGGAAGGTATAGGAAAAGCGCAAAACGCTTGAAAAAGCGATTTTTCTAGTGATTTCCAGAGCGCTCTTAAGAATAAATACATTGTATTTTTCTGGGTCAAAGAGTTAACATGTGAAAACAGTGAAAATCTCAATCGCTCAGCAAAAGCTCTTACAAAAGCGCTTTTCTAAGCTCAAAGTGCAGGGAAAAGTGCTTTGAAAAAAGCTCCAAAAAATCGCTCAGCGCTTGCGATTACACTGGTGAGTTACAATTTTTTTTCATATTATCTTTATTTTTCCCAAAAAAAATTTCCATATCAATTTTCCATTACAATCCAATATTCATATATAAATTCCAACATACAATACAATTCATACCATATTTCATTTTCCAAGCTTCTCACAATACATTTCCTATCAGAATATCCTCTAAAACCATCCATCACCATTCACCGACCCACTAATCCTTATATACAGGGTTTTCTTTTATCTTAATACTCTTTCCATCTCATCCATTCTCTTTCCACCATTCACTCCCCCCCTCCCCCTCCCCTTGGGCCAACCCTTTCTATCTCTCTTGCCTTATTCTCTAAACTAAGACTTATCCTACCTAATAAAGGCAAACTGTCGCTGTGTCCAGCAGTTTTGTCTGTGTCCCAGGATTTTTGTTACTGCGCATGTGCGCAGTACCAGACAGCTGGGACCAGGGAGCTGGACGGGCGAGCGAGGTGGGCGGGTGCGGGCGAGGTGGGCGGTTGCAGGCGAGCGAGGTGGGTGGGTGCGGGCGCGCGCCTGCTCGGGTGCGCTCGGTGCGCAGCGGTTGTGTGCGCAGCATCCGCACTGGCGGCGGCCGTAGACCTAGAGCCTGTTTTTAAATGGGCTGGGTCTGCTAGTCCTATATTGTATTATGTCATCAAACTTCAGGGTTTATTTCTTTCCTGTACTAATCCAGCTTCCTCCTCTTTGTCAACTATTGATCTATAAGCTTGTGTGATTTTAAATTCATTCCATTGTCCCCATCTCTCCTCATGTTCCCCCCCATTACCTCATATATAACTGGTAAGTTCTTCCATTTTCCCAACCTCTTCCAACTCTTTCCATTCCACTATGGAGGGGGGGAGGGTGGACTTCCAGTGCCTCGCTACCAGGCTCCTGGCTGCATTTACCATAAATCTCAACAGTGACCTTTCATATTGTCTAATGGGCCAGTCTGTACACTGCAGTAGGATACAGATTCTAACCCTTTCCCAAAACATTTTAATTTGTTTACATCCCCCCAAAATATGTAGGGTATCTCCCCTTTCCTCCCCACATCTCCAACACATGGCTAAGGGTCCCTGGGAACATTTTGCTCAATCTATCTGGAGTGTAATGCCATCTTGTAAAGATCTTATACCCTGCCTCTTGCCCTCTTGTGGAGATAGATGATTTACTAGCCATTTTAAGCACCTTACACCATTGGACCTCTGAGATTTGACCACCCAAATCGTTCTCCCATTGTGAGTTATAATTTGAACAAGGCCTCAGAGTCTTCACTGTCCTCCAGTGTACGCCAACCCAGAAGAAGTTTATTAAATTAGGCCCATACATTCACTGATGATGTATATAACCAAATGCTAATACGTACAATTGCTCATAAAGTATTTACTTTTTTCCCATGTTTTACCTGGCCTTTATAGCAAGCTTGCTGAAATTTTGTGGACTCATAGGAGACCTCGGCATGTACACTGAAATTTATTTATAGCAACAGCGAGATCTCTGGACAAACACACAGCCTTCCATCTAAACTGCTGTGGGAACACTAATTACGTGTAATGTTTCCTACTAAAACCAACACATGCACTATGGTCAAAGACCTCTTTATATCCCTGGTGCAACCTTATTAAATCCAACACGTGTTGCTAGACTGCAATCAGCTTAAGGAACCATGGATACAATTACATCTTGGGCCATGTCAATAAACACTGTAAACTTTACTGCCCGTTCTAAAGCTTGCTCTCCCACTAAGGTATTTGGTTGAAAACGGACCCATCTCTGAAATCTACCGTGGTTTTAATGTAAACTTCCTTGCCCTCCCAGACAAATAAAAGTCCATCAATGTTTTGTCTAAGTGCTTGCGATGGAGAATTTGAGATTCCTTCTCTGCTGGGTAAGGCTTTCTATTTTTCCATACTTTGGCACATTGACAGTGAAGGTAATCACTGTGCTGAGCTGTTAGGAAAGATTAATGGAAACTGACTACAGAATATCATTGTTAGGAAGAGTATATGGAGCTGAGAGGAGCAGCTGTGGAAATTCCGCCCACAACAGGACTTCTGAGGAAATGTGCCCTCTATATTGGAGGAATCTTTGTTCATATATCAAGACTATGGCGGGAGATACCCAAGCACTATTGGGTTTACCCTAAATCATGTGGCAAAATAAATAAAAAACATAGGGGTTGATTTACTAAACCGTGCTAACTCATAGCATGGCCGTGCTAGCATTTTGCGTGCGTACCAGTTTTTCGCGCGCATTCGTGAATTTTCACGATTGTGCACGAAAACGTTACGTGCGTTAAAATGCTAGCGTGGCCGTGCTATGAGTTAGCACAGTTTAGTTAGTCAATCCCATAAAGTGCAAATGTGGATGAAAACATGATCTATGAATGAAGCCTCTATATGGGCAACCGCACTCGTTCACATATGGGAAGCTTTGGGGTATACCAGCATTGGAAAGGTGAGGTGGAGGAGAGGATCCACATGTTTCCTTTTAACAAGGTAAGTATATGACTTTTACTTTTTCAAATGTCACCAGTTTGCTTTAAGGTTTCGTACACACGCTTAATGGTTCTGAGCAAAGAATTCTACATCTACAGAGAAGTCTGCAGAGAATCTAGCATGTGCACAGTGGTCCCGATGTGTCCTGGAGAGATCTTGTCCAGGCGCAGGCCAAGGTTCTCCTTTTTACCTTCTCCTCTGCAGTGCATAACGTTGTCATCCCTCCACAACCCACCATAGCAACAGAAAGCTTCGCTAGCCTGCATGCTAGTAACCCATCTGTACAGCACTTGGCTCCCAACTGTTGCAGAGGGATTGAGTCCCAATCTCTGTATGGCGACAGTCCTCCTATGTCAATTAGAATGTAATGATTCATTCTACAGAAATCTGACCACAATGAGCCGTCGGTGATCATTTGGCTATTAAACATGCACACCCTATTGTTCATGCAGCCTGATGATTATCATCATCATCATGTCCTTTAGCAAAAAAACAGACAGACTCTGGAGAGTTTACAGTCTTTACAGACAATTTACTTTACAGCTGCTTGGCCATAAAGAATATTATCTATGACTGCAGTATAGCATGAACCAAAGAAGCCTACCTAAATTGGCATGTCATTTTTTTTAGATTTAGGATTTTGTATAATGGTTTTCAAAGACCATAAAACCCATATGTCTAATAGGATTGTAGTGTGCTAATAAGGGAAAGTGATCATCTCTGCTTCACGGAAATATCAAGGGGAAACTGTCTAACTTACACTGCTGTCCTGCGTATACGCTGGGATTTATTGAAAATGATGGGGGGAATTAAAATCTTCATTTAAAAGAGCACCAGAAAGAGTTGGTCACAAGTGCTCTCTGAATGCCTGCCGTTGCATGCTTTGGGAATTTCATTTACATCATTGAAGGGGTATTTATTCTGCTCTCCCTTAATTAAACCATATTGAATATAAAGGTTGCAGCAGCCTCTACCTATTACTGGTCTGCATGCATTATTTTGATTGGCCAGAGGAAGCTACGGCCAATTAGTATTCTTGTTGACATTGGAGTTGCCGATCAAAGGCTTGCTTACACTTAAAGGTGTACCTCTCAGGGTAAGGTTTGTACAGAAGACACCAATTAACAGAACATTGTGTCCATATTTTTTTTTTAATGGTGCTACTGCTGCGTCGTGGCCAACTGTTGTGGTGCCAACAAAATACCTTACTAGAGGGTGCTTGTTGTTATTTTTTAATTAAACCAAAAACACCATACATTTTGGAAGGAAAGTGAGAGGGCTGGTGTTTCTGTCATTATTAGTTAATACAGTTGACTAGATAAAGTACCCCCATAAAAACATTAAAGGTGCATTCTGCCGACAGACTGTACACACGCACTACTGTCGGGAGAACGCCCGCCCAGCGGGAGGGTCTGACGGACCCGTCATTCTTTACAGTAGTGTGTGTGTACGCACCTTTAGGGAAACCCAAGGTGAAAATAAACTAATGAGACAATTATATTTATCCTCCTCCTAAAATAGGCTATTTTAGAATTACACAGTTTCATTTTCTGTGTATCAGCTAAAAGAAAGTTGGTGTAATATTGTAGTGTCTCAACTGCGTGATACAATCTCTCACACGGAGAGATTTCTAAGCCAAAATATATGAACTTTTTTTAAATCTATCCACTACACTTAGAAGCTGTTCTCTTCTAAGAAAGTTTTATGGCTGAAATTTCTTATCAGTGAGAGTGCGTTAGTAAGACTATAGTCTGACTAGGTCCTGACTGGAGAGAAACTGTCACTTGCATACCAGATTTTTAACTCTTTCAAGGAAGAAAAAGAAGAAAATGAACACAGCCTAGTAATTTGTATGCTTTGCACTGTACATACACATGTCTATCTTGTCATGTCACACTTTAAGGAGGTCTAAATTGGGTCCCAGGATCAGCAATAGAAATGTACTAGATTAATGATTAGATCCTACTGTTAGTACTTTAACACTTTTTATCTTCTGCCTTGATGGATGCCTTGTAATGGCCCATCTTTTTCTACATCTATTTCCTACTTACTTCTTTAAATAATACCTTGACCTTGTAGCATTAACCCTATCTTCAACCAATACCATAACCTACCTTAATATAAGCCTGCACCTTTCCCTAAGCACTCTAACCCTAACCTCACTAAACTCTTAAAATATTCATCTGTTGACATTAACATTAACTCCACTAAGACATCAAACAGTTTTTGTGAAATTTGACCCAATCTTTCTATCCAGCACTGTCTATCCATCAATTCCTTGAATGCTACCTGACATTTGAAACAGGAGTTCAAATGAGGTAACCCCCCTTCCCCAAGTCATTATATTTTATGTATATTGCAGCAAAATGTTAAAATATCACAGGTGAATTCTGGCTGAGGTCTTGTTTACATAACTTATTTCGCAACCTTAGTTGATACAATCTAAACCTCCACTTATAGTTAAGCCTCTTGACTACTTGCACAGTGCGGTTTTCCAGGACTTCGTGTTTGATGTTTAAATATACTTGATGTGGTTTTCTGAAATTGTGGATATCCAAAGAAAACATGTCTTGTTTAATGCAAGTTAATAAGAGCCCCACAAATCCAAGTCACCCATGCAAGTTATCTCATGTGGTTTGTACAGTAGTCACATCTGTAGCGGCCTGTCTCCATGCTCAAGATAGTCTCCTGTATCTTAATTCTCATTGATTAACAACAAAAACAGTGAACTTCATAAAGGCCTTTTGTTAAATAACCAGCAAGTAATCACAGCATATTACGCACATTTAGCTTTTACCTACATCCATTTAGCCTTTATTTTCTTATGCCTCGTACACACACTTGAGTACTGTAGCCTTCAGGGATCAAGAAAGGACACTTTGAGGCTGAGTGCTGAACAGATAGAATAGAGGCTAGTGACACGTCTGCTGCTATGAGCGGGAAGAAGAAACGATGTACAGTGTATGACAGAGCAGCTTCCAGCAGGTGGGGTAAGGATAAGAACAATGCGTTTTGATGTCAGTCAGGTGTTGGACATCACTAAAACTTCAGTGTGCCAGACCTCAAGGGACTCCTGTACACATGCTACATTTTTTGTCTGCGAAGGTCCTTAACCACTGAAGATTCCTTGATTTGAGTCTCGTGTGTTAATATGCCACCCTGAAGATTTCAGGAAGTGAGACTCACATAGCCAACATAGCCATTGGATGCAACCGCTACAATGAAAGTTTCCTGTACAGATCTGCCGTTGCCCCTAAACTATTATCCTAGCAAGCAGATCCGATCACTACAGATGTGCAATCTGCTACATGCCCAACTAGTAATAAATTAAGGCATACGTATAATAATATAATATTTATTTTATTCATAAAATGCCACCAACCTATTATGCAGCGCTGGACAACAATAAGGATACAAACAATGAAACAGGACACACAAAAACATGAACACACAATCACACATCCCCGGAGAACATTTAGGCTTGTTTTTGCAGTCAATACAATGGTGATTAGAGTGATTAAGTAGTCCAAGTAGTTTTTCAAAGGGCTAGGTGCATGATTATGTAGGAAGCAAACGTGGGAAGGACCCTGCCCAATGGCTTACAATCTAAACAGAGAAGGGGTGTAGAGACACACTAGGTGGGGGATGATGCATAGTTGCTGAAAGTGGGGATTAGAGAATTGATAAGAGAGGGTAGGCCAACAGGAAAATGCATGTGCACGCAGAATAATAATTAGTTGGTCATTCAGTTGGCTGGTGCATGGAAAATACAAGTTGTGCAGTCGCTTGGCCATGCGATTGATCATGTTGTGATTGCGTACTTTGTCGGATGTGTGTACAAGCCTAAAGACTCATATATAACACAATTGTTGCCTCAATCACAGATGGTTGGATCAGGCAATATTTACCCTAAAGAGAACCTGAACTGAAAATAAAAAGTCAAAATAACCATACTCACCTCCTGTGTAGTCTACTACTCAATCTCTTTCTCCTTTCCTGTGTCCCAGTTGTCCACTGTGATCAATGGATTTCTCCGTCCTCCATTTTAAAAATGGCCATTACCCCCAACAGCTTCCTGGTCAGCACACTGTTAAACTGTCATCACCAACTTGAGCCATAGGGAAACATAGACATTACTTTGCACATTCAGTTGTAACTGACAGCTGCTGATATATAACTGACAGAAACTGGTATATTTCAGTTCTGACAATATATTGTCAGAACTGGAAGGGATCACTGTAAGAAAAGGGTGAGCTTCTGAGAGGAACTGACGGTGAGGTTAGTATGTAATAATCATTGGCAGCTACGTCATGTGTTTATTTTAAATAATTGTCTTCGCTTCAGGTTCCCTTTAAGTATGTAGATAGCTGCAGACAGTGAACAAAGAAATCTTCCCCGATGCTCTATGGTACACATGAACTTTGACATTGTGTTGGTAACCTTCTCTCTAAATAGTAAGGTTTAGGTATTTGTGATGTTTGGTTTGTGTAGTGAATTTAATGTAAATTTGTGTCAAGAGCTCTGCTCACAGGTCTGTGTACATAGGTGAGAGCAAATAGCATGTACAGGGAACATAATACTGCACTGTGCCTCTCAGTCTAACAGAATGTGTAGATATGTGTAAAGAGAAATTACAATGCAGTGCATTGAAAGCCTTAAGCTAAGTACACACGGACCAACTTGCAGTCTGATTATCATCTGATGCTAGCCTGTTGGATGATAATCAGGCATGTGTTTGCGTGCAAACAACTTGATGAGCAACTGATAACAGGCGGTTTTCCCGATCCAACTGTCAGATCTATGTTGGTTTAATGTAATGTAGTTGGTGTGTGTGTACAATTTGTTTGAAAGACTTGTACTTGTTTTGAATGTGTAGTCCGTCAGTCCTCTTGCGTGTGCAGTATGTTAATTGAGTTGGTTGTTTAGCCGTCTAGGTGTGTAGATATGCATGTCGTGTGGTTCGTCAGGTTGTGTGGTTAGTCGTGTTGGTTGTGTGCATGTTAGACGTGTGTGTGAGCCTTTATATTGGATGGCTAGAGATAAGCCAGAGATAAGGCTGGATTAACGAATATGGAGATGAATTGAAAAAAAGTTTTTATTGTTTGTTTGGCTTTCCTTCCACATCCCAAACTCCCACCAATATTGGCCTTAAAGGGTTCCTGAGACTGGAGGATTGAAAAAAATTATACATGGGGGTGCTTCCACCAGCCCCGTCTAGGTTGATTGCTCCCTCGCCATCCTCCTGCGCTGTCTGGATCCTCCGCAATTTGCCCGGGTAAGTCCTCCAGTCTGGGGCATACTGCACAGGTCCGGCCGCACACATGCCTCTGTCTCGCTGCCATCGGCGGAAGTGTTCTGCGTCTGCGCTTCCGGCCATGGGAGCGCGATGGGGAAGTGCACACGGTCGGACTGTGTCTGTACTGACTGGACCCAACTGGAGAACTTTCTGGGGCAAATTAAGGAGGCTATAAACAGTGCAGGAGGACAGCGAGGTAGCGATTAGCCTGGAGGGGAGCTGGAGGAAACCCCAGGTATGTATATATTTTTTTTAAATCCCCTCATCTCAGGTACACTTTAAAGCAAACCTGTGATTTAAAAAAAAAAAAAGTTAGATGCTTGCCTTAGGATAGGGAAGCCTTTGGCTGAACCAGACACCTTGAGGGTAATTGATAAGACCAGCTCCTTGCATACTACAAAGAGCTGGACTGGAGTAATAGTACAAATGTCAAAAACAAATACAAAATCAATATAAAAGGTTAATATCCTATCTGGAATTCAAACCGTCTGGTACTCTAGTGCCCAATCGAGAGATCAATTTTGCTTCACATACTAGCAATCTATAGTAATTATCAACACCTCTAACAGAACTAAAAACCTTTTCAATTCCCTTGAAAACAAAAGATTTCTTATCCCCTCCATGTATCTGTGCAAAATGTTTTGCTGCATTAGAAATGTTGCCCGTGGTGTGAGAGGGGCCACAGTAATGTTCCAGTGCTGAAGTGGCCTAGTGGTACAACCTACATACTGTACCTGACAAAAATTGCACCCAACGTATCGAGCATTGCAATTGATATACGTATTGTTGAAATGGGTATGTGCCACCATTAGAAAAGAAAACAACCTGATGTCCCCTCTCATGTACATGACAATACCTGCATGTTGAAAAACCACATGGAAATTTCCCTTTAACGGAGAGCAATGTCGTACCAAGGGCATTTGACACCTGGTGCTGGGTATTATAAGACACCCCTCCCCACCTCCTAAAAAAAGGAAAAGAGCAAGTGCGACAAACTAAGCGTGCCACGGCAGGTAATGCCAGTTAGGGGTGCCCCCAGTATAGGTAATATAGTTGCCCCAGTATAGGTAGCATAGTTGCCCCAGTATATGTAATAAAGTTGCCCCAGTATAGGTAGCTAGTATAGTTACTCCCAGTATAGGTAGTATAGTTGCCCCAGTATAGGTAGCTATTGAAGTTTCCCCAATATAGGTAGTAAAGTTGCCCCAGTATCGGTAGTATAGTTGGCCCAGTATAGGTAGTATAGTTGCTCGTAGTATAGTTGGCCCAGTATAGGTAGTATAGTTGCTCGTAGTATAGTTGCCCCAGTATAGGTAGTATAGTTGCCCCCAGTATAGCTAGTATAGTTACCCCAGTGTAGCTAGTATAGTTGCCCCCAGTGTAGGTAGTATAGTTGCCCCCAGTGTAGCTATTATAGTTGCCCCAGTATAGCTAGTATAGTTGCCCCAGTAAAGCTAGTATAGTTGCCCTAGTATAGTTGCCCCCTAGTGTAGGTAGTATAGTTTCCCCCAGTGTAGGTAAAATAGTTGCCCCAAGTGTAGCTAGTCTAGTTGCCCCCTGTGTAGCTAGTATAGTTGCCCCCAGTGTAGGTAATATAGTTGCCCCAAGTGTGGCAACTGTGGGCCAGGGGGACAGCCATGTCACACAGCTGTCCCCAGTACAGTGCGGCTGCAGATCGCAGCGCTGTAAAAAGTAATTAGACGGCGAAACCGCTGCCTAACAGTCTCCCGAGTCTCCCGAGCGGCGAGACTGAAGGTGGGGCGAAGTTCCACCCCCAAGCAGGAGATGCGCGCGAAGCGTGCACGCGATCTCCTGTTAGCCCCATAGAAGAACAGTCCTGGGGCTGCCGCACTGCTCACGCCAATTGGCGTGGAGCAGTCGGCAAGTAGTTAAAGGGCTACCCATGCAAAGAATGATTCCATGCCTCTGCCAACTTTTGTCACCACCTACACTGACTACAGTAAAATAGTGGAGATTATTAAACGAAATTTTTTTGTTCTGTATGCTGATTACTTCACCAGGTATTGGAGCAAGGCTATTCATTTATCAATAATTCAGTGCTTAAACAGTTCGATCTCCTAAGTAGTTATTGCACCCAGTGTTTAAAAGCCTTCAGTGACCAGTCACCAATAGCAATAAAATTCAGGGCTTACCAGCCCTTGCCAGCCCAAATCAAAATGTTGCATATGGTTTTAGAATAGAAACCCCAGACATTGTTCTCTCATATAGTCCGCGGTCTGATCTCTGATGGGTTCCCCCTCATCTCTCGACCAGTAGTAGCTAGATTAAATATATCATTAGGATGTTATAGCCTCGCTAAAAGAAGGAATCATCAAGCCCCTTTTCAAAAAACCTCCCATGGATCTAGATGCAGTAATAAGCTACAGACCTGTCTCCCCTTTTTAGAACAAGTTTTTGGCTTTTTAGTAAAAGGCTGTCTATCTGCAACTTGAAGCCAAGCTATCAGCAAACAGCATCTTGGACCCTCTACAATCTGGCTTCAAGAAACACCACAGCTGTGAAACAGCCCTCATCTAAGTCTGCGACAATCTGTTCATGGCAAGGGACAGAGGGAATGTGCCATCCTAATCCTGTTGGATCTCTCAGCAGCTTTTGATACAGTTAACCATGAAATATTGCTCAGTAGATTGCAGGAATACTGTGGCATCAGTGGCTCAGTCCACCAGTGGTTCAGATCTTTCTTGACTGACAGAACACAGAGAGTATCCTTAGAACCTGTTATGTCAAACCCTGCACCTCTAAAATTTGGAGTACCCCAAGGCTCGATCCTATCCAATTTGCTGTTTGCAATCTACATTGTCGCAATCCACCAGTTATCGCAATTATACAACATGGCCTAACTTACCACTGCTATGCCGATGACACAAAGCTATACTTGCCCTTCAAACCTGGTGGAACAGATTCTATTCCAAAAATAAATTCTTGCTTAGCTGAGCTACAAGAGTGGATGAATGACAACTGGTTGAAATTGAATGCTGACAAAACTGAGGTCCTTGTTGTCCAAGGCCAGCACTTGGCATCGAAACAGCTCTATTCTAAATCAACACCAATCAGGATTGAGAATTCATTTCAGACATAAACAGCTCCGACCTTGTGTGCAGCCTTGGTGTGCTGATAGATGGTGAATTGAGCTTCAGAAACCAAATCTCGGCTGTAGTCAAAACTTCCTACTTTCATCTGAGAAACATTGCAAAAATTAAACATCTCCTTCCCCAGACGATCTTCCAACCCTAGTTCATACCTTCATCACATCACGGCTGGACTACTGAAATGCCCTCTATACAGGCCTCCCAAAAAAGGACCTGTACTGCCTGCAACTAGTGCAGAGTGCTGCTGCCAGATTACTAACAAACCAGCCTAGCCACTGTCACATCATACGGATTCTTCATTCACTGCAATGGCTACCTGGAAATTGGAGACTACTCTTCAACAGAGCCAAATTAAAATTTCAGTCCTCAACACAGGCCAATCCCAGCCTATATTTTCTTATATCACATATAGAGCTAAATGTACATGAACAGTGGTATAATTCAAAGAGTGAGCCTGCCCAGCAAAATCTTGTATAAGGCCAAGTGTCAGTGTGTGTGGCCAGAGTGCACAACTGATCTTCGCTGGAGCTGGTGTGGTGCAGGGAGGATGCAATACCCACACCCCCACCATGCTACTCTCACTTTCACAGGAGGCACTGATTAAGCCTCAGATCTTTCCCCTTAACTGTGGCTGATAGTCTGGAGCAGGGTGGTGAGCAGGGGCGTCGCTAGGATTCTAAGAGAAACCCGGGGCACTTTTGGGCACTCCAGCCAAAAAATGTGTGTAGCCAGGCACCAGAATGTGGGTGTGGTGATGGGTGGAGCCAAATTTACATGAATTTAACAGCAGTCTACATAGACCTGCCCAGAAAAATGTTGGATGAAGCCCCCCTTTCCAATAAAGTAAAAAATAAAAAAACACAAAATTGAAGCATATTCGATAAATAGAGATGGCCCGAACCTCCGATTTTCGGTTCGCGAACTTCCACAAAAGTTTGGTCCACGCGAACTTTCGCTAACCACAATAGACTTCAAGGGGGAGGCGAACTTTGAAAACTAGAAACACTTATGCTGGCCAGAAAAGTGATGGAAAAGATGTTTCCGCCGGGCTGTGGTAGCTCAATGATAGAACAACAGTGACTGTCAGGTAGGTATATGCAGTGATGGGTATTACAATGTGCACCTGTCACACACAGACAGGTACCGGACAGGCTCAGTGACACTGTGTGTGCTCGTGTAGGTAGGTCCTCAGTCTTCTCCCTCTTCAGTACCGGGTCCTGTAACTCCAGCCAGTCTGCGCAAAAGAAGTGCGCCCTCTACATAAGTACTGCTGGAGAGATACGTAGTGGGTGCACTTCTTTTGCACACACTGGCCACGACTGGCTGAAGTTACGGGACCCAGTACCGAAGAGGGAGAAGACTGAGGACTGCAGCGTGGGAGTGATCCGTGCGGATGGAGCTGGAGGAAGCCCCAGGTATGTATAAAACTTTTAGTTAAACTCAGCTCTGGTACACTTTGAGCATAACTAGGCAGAGTTACCTGGCTTCTGTGCTGCCTGGTCTGGCGGTTGGCCTGCTGCCAGGTTGTCTGGCAGTCCCCCCATAGCATTCCCTGCCCTGACCTAGTGGACCCCGTCCCATGCTCCCACGGGCCTCCCATTGAGGCACCACAACTTTCAGCATGCCCCATAGAAGCACCACAGCTCCATACATAGAGGCTTCACAACTCTATGGGGGTATGCTGGGAGTTGTGATGCCTCCATGGCGATATCCTGGGAGCTGTGGTGCCTCAATGAGGGCGTGCTGGGAGCTGTGGTGGTGCATCAATGGAGGGGGGCATTCAGGGTGCTGTGGTGCCTCTATGGGAGCATGGTGGGTGCTTTGTTTTTTTATGGGGGCATGCTGGGTGCTGTGGTGCCTCTATGGGGCATGCTGGGTGCCGTTTTGTTTTCTCCTGTCCAATAAGTTTTTACTACTTACCTACTGGTGCATATAGCCTGTGATTTACTAATATCAGGCTCATCTGAAGAGCTTAAACGGTTTCCATATTGGATCCCTGGACAATGGTTCCATATACAAGGGGCGATCAAGTGGTTTATCCACTTATACAATTGTATGCTGAACTGTCAGTATTGCCATTTTCAGCCATCTAATAAGTTGAGCCACTCTCTACACAGAGGCGATGATCTAATTTATACTTTTAAACACAAGGAGCGCTTCCTCCTTATCTTTTTTACAGTTTCCCAGCCACATTGTGGTACTCTACGGATAAGCAGCTGCATACTTTTACACCTTGGAACTATTTACAGTGTGTGCCATGTGAGCTCTCCTATGGACCAGGGGCTTTCTATACAATTTTTCTGTACGGAACCAGGAATGGTGGCCGTGGAGATAAACCAGACAATAAGCACGGCCAGGCTCAGATTTATCTCACAGGAGCCTATAGACATGGATATCCTGGCACTCTCGACTTTACCCTCCATTAACCTGCAATCCTCTGCCAAACGGCTCTGCAGGTGTGCTGGCCCCGCTGTCACTTCTCCCATACTTCCCATGACCAGTGTAGGTAGCTACAGGTGCCCCTTAGTATTGGATAGCCAGAGCTATCTTCAGTATTAAGTAGCTAGAGGTGCCTCCAACTGTAGGGAGATCTAGTCAGTGGTATCACGAGACCAGGGTGAGTAACCTCTCATAAATGAGTGAGTACATACATACCATTCGGGACTCTACATGGGTAAGGAAGGAGGGAGGCACTTGTTGGGGAGGGGAGTGAGCCACCTTTCCATCATCAGGTGCCTGTAGGCATATGCCTACATTGCCTTATGTTAAAACCGGCCCTGGGCACGGCTCTGTATCTCTGTTGCACATTGTCTTAGCTGGACATGCTGGCTCACCTGTCACTACGGAAGTAGGAAGACACCAGGAGTGGCAGTAAGGTGTGGCTGGCACTAAGGAAGTGGATACAAGTGTGTCTGTTCGGGAGGCTAGGGGAGAAGGAAAGGGCTTCTGACGGTTTTTTCTAATGGGCAACCTCTGAACCTCAAACCCCACAGCAGCTGCTATAGCTGCTATTGTGGTTCTTACACCACTGAAGATGACACATTACAAGCTGTATTTCTGAGCAATATGAAAGTGGGTTATAAATTCCTTTGCAGCAGGATGTGAAGGAATTCTTAGCAGCAGCCAGGGGATTGAGGCAAGCCACATGTAGCAGACAAGCTGATGCTTTGTCTACACATGATGCTTCTTGCTAAAATTTGAAGAGGTATGTACAAATTCATGTGCAGCCCCTTAAGCGAAAATATGAAAAGGATGTTATTGTGATGATACACAAATTACTAAGCATGAAACTGAATGATAATGAACAGTGGGGCAGATGCAGTACACTGCGTAAAGTTGCCATGCGTGGGGAGCACATTGTAATTTCACCAATACTATCACCCCTGGAGCACCGCCTGTTAACCTGTTAGCTCCTTACTGCAGTAATGCACATGTTGCTACGGTAACGGGTTGATGGGCGGTGCACCACAGGCGTTAGTGACAGTACAGTTGCTGTGTGCTCCCCGTGCATGGCAGGTCAGTGTATTGCATCTGCCCCAATGTGCCCTAACTAATAATTTTATCAAATAAATGTGGGGGGCTGAGGATGTGGCCAAACCTGCCCAGTAAGACGGGAAGCCCCCTAGGGCTTGTTAATGGAATGGGCTAAATTACTAGTATAACATAACTTGTATTGGCCTGGCCTTAGTTGACCTGGTCTTGGTCTGTTGTTGGGCGTACGAGAGATAACGGCGCAGGATACAGCTGGTATATGGCTAATCCTGCTGCACAAGTCCCGGCCGTATTAAATACTATTCCCCCTCTAGGCCGCCATGGATAGTGGGGGAATGAAATAATTCGGCTTTGTAAGGAAACGCGGAAAATCAGCCGCCTCTACTCAGCGGGAGGCGGCTGTTTCCATGGAGAGCATGGCGGAACGCGGAAACACCGCCGCGTCTGATGCGGCGGTTAGCACGCATGGCCCTGTTGCTGACACTCTGACCCAGCGCGGGGAGGCAGCCGCCGGTGCACATAGCGGTGCGACCAACCCCGCGCATGGGTCAGCAGAGACATTGCAAAGCAGTACTGGTGTGGCTGGGACTGATAGTCCACCTAGGTTCAGAATGACGCGCGTGCGCGGAGAGGCAGAACTTTTATGGCAGTCAGAGAAAGGTCAGCTGACCAGGCCGGTCAGCTGACATTTTCAGCAACTTTCAATGGTCCAGCACTTAAGGGAGGTGCTGGAGAGCACTGGTGTATATATACTGGGTGCTGGTCATTCTCTGGTTGTCTGTCGTTGCGATCACATCGTGGTAGCACTCAGGCCTTGTCTGTATCTATGTTCTAGCATAGTTTCCAAAGGTGTTGACGATCACGGACCTCACACCTTAGCGTTAGGAATATTGAACTGTATTATTTGTTATGACATTCTGCCTGCTTGACTATTCTTTTGTACTCTGATTCTGTACCTTGCTATCTCTGATATCCTGTTGCCAAACTCTGCTCGTTCCTGGACTCTGTATTTGCCTCCTGATTCTGTACCCCGCTATTCTTATACCCCGTTGCCGAACCCTGCCTGTTTATTGGATTCCGTATCTGTCTCCTGAATCTGTACCGTATCTGTCTGTGTGTTTACGACCTGGATTGCCCGACCTCGAGAACTGGCCTTACTGTTAGAGGCAGTTCCCAGACCTGTTAGTGACACCCTCTCACTGGTGTCACTCACACTCTGTCCTTCCTATTTTCGGCCTAGCTCCTCCCCCGGGAGAGTCTAGGCATACGGAAGGAAGATACTTTTGTGCAGTACTCCTTACTGCTTCTGTACCTTCTCCTAAGGTGCAATACTCAAAGTATTACTGTCACACCAAAACACTCTTATCTCTCAGGTGTCCAGAGGTTAGAATATATATCTGATTATCGGTGATACTGCAGATCATCAATAATCGGGTATATTCTGCATTCTCTGTGATACTGCAGATCACCGGTAATCAGACCCTCTCTGTGTTACTCCGATCGTTACAGCCGAATTATTATGTTTTAAAAGTAACTTCAGCTCCGTCTTCTGACGACGCTGAAGTTACTCCCTGTGCCTGCTACAGCTGTACTGCCTATGGTGGCGCCGGCTGCCCCCAAATCTCCTGCGCTGGTTTCTGCGTGTTCGTGTTGTTGGTGCTGTGATTAATTTGATCTTACATCCAATAGAAGAAAGGCAGAGCACCAATCCACCAATTCAGCAGTTTAATAACTAGTGTCAGCACAAAAGTCCATACAAACAAGGGTTAACAGGCTCTGGTCTAACACCAGTTATTAAAATTATCAAAGTGCTGAATTGGTAGATTGGTGCCCTGCCTAATATTTGCTGGAGCACAGAAAGAATACCTCTTCAAAGCCACTAGTGTTCCCATGCCCACCAGTGCATTTTGGTGCCAACCTGTACTCTATGATTTTTACTAGTTTGGTGGCTGTTGGTCTAGCGTTGGTACTGATGGGCTGGTAGTGTTTTGTTGTCGGGTAGCTGGTGAGACTTCTTTCTTATGTTTCCTGTTGGTGCTGGCTGATGTGTTTCCTGGGGTAACTGAAGTTGTTGACTGTTGGCTTGACATTGCTAACCTGAAAATTACACAGTGTGGGCTTCCTGTATGGCATCACTTGTGAGAAATACTGAGCAGGTGGATCACAAGAGAGGAGGAGACGAATACATTTGTTACAGCCCACAGGTTGTGAACCATTGTAGAAAAGTACCAGAGGTAAGGGTCTTGTCTAGACCTGTACATGGATCTGAAAGGGCAGTAGTCCATGCAGGGATCATCTGATTCTCTGTGGGTACAGGGGAAAATGGCACCTGCGAATAATGGCGCACGGTGATGCCGCTAATATTTTTGCCGCTTATTGTTATTTAACGTTAGGTTAAAAAATCTTTAAATACCGTTTAGATAAGTTGATCCCCTTTAAAACATAGACCAGCAATTAAGATAGTATACAATTTAGCCACTAGATAGTGTAATGTCAAGTGTTCAACAAATAGAGGACTTAAAGGGACACTTAAGGCAACAACAAAAAAGAGTTTTACTCACCTGGGGCTTCTGCCAGCCCCCTGCCCACGCAGTCTCGATCGGATCCTCCTTGCCCCGCCAGCAGCCACTTCTGGTTTTGGCGACAGGCCTGGGAACGCGAGCGATTCTTTGTGTTCCTGGCCGCAATAGCGCCCTCTATACTGCTATTGTGGCCAGGAACGTGAAGAATCACTCACGTTCCCTGGCCTGTCGGGCCTGCCACTGAAACCAGAAGTGGCTGCTGGCGGGGCCAGGAGGGTCCGAGCGAGACTGCGTGGGCAGGGGGCTTGCAGAAGCCCCAGGTGAGTAAAATTCTTTTTTTTTGTTGCCTTAAGTGTCCCTTTAAGTCCTCTATTTGTTGAACACTTGAAATTACACCATCTAGTGGCTAAATTGTATCGGCGAAACCAGAAGTGGCTGCCGACGGGGGACAGGAGGATCCGAGCGAGACTGCGTGAGCACGGGACAGCTTCAGGGGGCTGATAGAAGCCCCAGGTTAGTAAAACTTTTTTTTTGTTGTTGCCTTAAGTGACCCTTTAAGTATTATAAACTCACAGCTACATACTGCAGAAGAGGGGGTAAAGGTATTAACTCTGGACTCTCAGGTTTAATATTTTCTATGTTCGAGACTGATCGAGAATACTCTTTTATTTAATTGCTTTAAAAAAAAAAATATTTATACATGACACGGGTTAAATATTGGCACATGGTTACTCCAATAAAAATCTTACAAAACGCTATTTATAGTTTCCTGCAATTTCATTAATTGCATTAATTAGCATTTTTATGAACTAGTTGCATGGAGACAAATAGGGCAGAATCGATTAGAATTGATGATGAATCCTTAATTAATTTTTAGGGAGTATGCTACATACATTCTAATGCTTGGGGTTAATTTACGTTTCTATTGTGTATACTGTAACAGGTGTTAATTACCATAATTATCATCCTGTAACACACACACACAAAAAATTACTGAACTTAAAACAATGAAATGCGGAGTATGCAGTTACAGGCATTAAGTCTGCTGCTACAGGAGTAAAAGGGAACCTAAACTGAGCGGGATGTGGATGTTTCCTTTTACACAATACCAGTTGCTTGTCAGTCCTGCAGATCTCTTTGGCTGCAGTAGTGGCTGTATCACACACCTAAAACAAGCATGCAGCTAATCCAGTCTGGCTTCAGTCAGAGCACCTGATCTGCATGCTTGTTCAGGGGCTGTGGCTGAAAGTATTAGATACACAGGATCAGCCAGTGGTGTAGCTAAGAAGCTATGGGCTCCAGTGCAAGTTTTACATGCCCCCCCCCCAACTTGCACTCTATACATAACAATCAGGGGTGTAACTATGCCCCACCGGGCCCCCCTGCAGAAATTCTGAGTGGGACCCCTGGGACCGTCCCCCTCTCCCCACCGAATGTGGCCATAGCTCTCCCCTCATGCTGCGACCCCTCCAGCCCCCCAAAATGGTCCAGAGTGGGCCCGGGGGGGGGGGGGGGGCTGCAGGCCCTATTGTTACGCCAGTGATAAATATTGATATGGCGCACCAAAACCTGCCAATGACAAGTACAGTGTCAGAGATACAAGAAGGGGATGGGAAACAGTGTGTTAAGGATTACTACTATTCAAAGCATCTATAGAAGTGATTATTGCAAGCACAGGACCAATAGAGAGCTAATACTGTAGTTGAGGGAGGGCCCTTCGGGGCCCCTCTGGCCCAAGGGCACTGATGCGGTGGCTACCTCTGCACCCCCTATTGCTACACCACTGGGATCAGCAGAAGAGTCAGGCAACTAGTATTATTTTAAAAGGAAAAATCCATATCCTTCTCAGTTTAGGTTCCCTTTAACATTAAGGGACTTTCTACAAACAAAAACATGATGAAACATTAAAATTTAGTTAGTGAAAATGGTGTTATACGTTTTAAAGTTAAATAACATTTACTCTTTGGTTTATGTACTGCAGAATTGATAAATAGCGAGTCCGACACTGTGCGCTCTCTTTAATCATTTTTCTCCGTGCGCCAGCCTATCTTTTGTATGCGGCGCCATTCTTAAAGAGAACCTGAACTGAAAATAAAAAGTCAAAATAACCATACACAGGTCATACTCACCTCCTGTGTAGTCTACTCCTCAATCTCTTTCTCTTCTCCTGGCCCAACTCCTACGCCAGACTTCTGTTCTTGGACTTCAGTTCCGCCTTTAACACCATCCGCCCTGACATCCTGCTGGCCAACCTTGCACAGCTGGGCGTACCCCCCCCCCCCCCCCCCCCTCTGCAGGTGGATCGGGGACTTCCTTCTCAACAGAACGCAGAGGGTCAAGCTAGGCAACTGCTACTCCAAGGTGAGAACTACTAACATAGGCGCTCCGCAAGGATGCGTCCTGTCCCCGCTCCTGTTCTCCTTGTACACCAATAGCTGCACCTCAACTGATGACTCTGTCAAGGTCATCAAGTTTGCGGATGACACCACAATCATTGGACTCATCAGTGGCAACAATGAAGATGCCTACCGCAGCGAGATAGACAGGATCTGCAACTGGTGCACAGATAACAACCTAGTCCTCAACGCAGCTAAGACAGTGGAACTGGTTGTGGACTTCAGGAGACGCCCACCCCGTCTCCACCCTGTCCTCATAAGGGATACCGAAGTCTCCAGGATCCCCTGCGTTCGGTTCCTCGGCACAACCATCACCAAGGACCTAAAATGGGGGGAGAACACCTCCATTACCCAGAAAAAGGCTCAGCAGAGGTTATTCTTCTTGCGCCAACTGAAAAAATTTGGCATCCCACGCGGGGGCTGCTCAGGAGCTTCTACACTGCCACCGTGGAGTCCATCATTTGCTCATCCCTCATCGTCTGGTACCCATGGGCATCTGCTAGCGACAAGTACAAACTCCACCGGGTAATCAGCACTGCAGAAAAGATCATCGGGCTGCCACTGCCATCCCTCGATCTACTCCACACGGCCAGAATGAGGACGAGGGCCATCAAGATCTCGTCCGACCCCTCCCACCCAGGCAGTCGGTTCTTCAAGCTCCTTTCACTGGGCCGCTGCTACAGGGCTGTCCCCACCAGAACCTCCAGACGCCAGAGTACCTTCTTCCCCCAGGCGGTACTCCAACTGAACTCGAACCTCACATGACAACTTGTGTTTCTGTTCCTTCTGCATATAACCCCCGCTTGACTGTATGCCCCTCACAATGTTCATGTTTATGTAGCCCTCACTACGACATATGTATGCAAGTCTATGTATGTATGTACAAATGTCGTGCCATGTGCTCCAAAAACAATTCCGGGTATGCCTCTGGCATACTTGGCGAATAAAGCGGATTCTGATTCTGATTCTGCATCCCATTTGTCCACTGTGATCAATGACATTCTCCATCCTCCATTTTGAAAATGGGTATTACCCCATAACAGCTTCCTGGTCAGCATACTGTTAAACTGTAATATCACCCACTTGAGCCATAGGGAAACATGGACATTACCTTGCACATTCAGTTGTAACTGACAGCTGCTGATCTATAACTGGCAGCAACTGGTATATTTCAGTTTTGACAAAATCTTGTCAGAACTGGAAGGGATCACTGTAAAAAGAAAATGGTGAGCTTCTGAGAGGAACTGATGGTGAGGTTCGTATGTAATAATTATTTGCAGCTACGTCATGTGTTTATTTTAAATAATTTTACTTGCTTCAGGTTCCCTTTAAGCCTCGGAGCTGTGCGCCATTTTTCTCTGATACGGCCCCTGTAGCTACCCTTGTAAATACAGTACAAGTCAATTGTAAATTATTCTAGCTGACAAATTGGTCAGAAAGTAGAGTTTACCGTTACTAGAACTTGCTCAAGGGTATGTGGCATAAACAAACTATGATCTATATACAAAGAATGTAGGCCTTTACATTTCTAGAATAATTCTGTGTGAAAACTGTGCGGTATAGGAATATTCATAAAATTTTATGAGGCTTAAATACAACTTTTGTATAAATTTGGTTCACTGTGCTAAGCCCAGAACTCCATTCCAGGGCTGATTTACGAGTGTGTTGTAGTCACGCTAAAGGAACGTGACAAATATGAGCTTCGAGCATTTCTGCATAGATTATGTTCAAGTAGCAGTAGTGTCTTCTCGTGCTGAGTAAAGCGAGGCTTCATTTGGAGGCAGTTTACTTTGACGTGAGAAAGCTTATTTCATGTATTAGCCAACACATTAAAAAAACTTCAGTGGAAAGAAGCCTTGTAAAGTCCAGTTCAAACAACTGTAAAATATGTACAGTATTTGCTTCTAAGTTGCTTGCTGGAAGGAACCTGATTAAATGGATGAATCCTTGTGATTGGTCACATGGCAGGGGACCTCGTAGCACATGTCTCTTTTTCTCTGTTACAGAGGGACCCCAGGCCAGTACTTGTGAGGTGTGTACAGTACATATTATGTTTATACTATACTCCAGTAAGTGATCCTACCATCCTTCCATCCTATGTACACAATACACTATTTGGATCACTGTAGGAATCGGGATGGAGGAGGAATAACAGGAGATCATAGCCAGTCTGGAGGATGTGGGTAGGTAACACTTCAATATGCCAGCCCACATCTTTCCTATGGTGATACCTCTCTTACAATCACATACTTGAGTCAGTGCCTGTACTTGATCCAGTGCCACTTGTCTTCTATGCAGCTTCTCTTCCCTGTGTCAGTCTGCTTTGTTTGGGTTTTTTTCTCACACACCTATCATTCATAATTTAAACAGGAAAACATTAACCCCTCCAGGTTTATCAGCTTGCTTGATTCATTAATGCATTTTGTAGCTTATGTTCTCCTGTCCTGTACTTGAGTTATCCCATTGTCTTGTCCTGTCCAGTTCCTGAGTAATCATATATCTGTCTGTGACCAGGGTATAGGGATGGAGTTCATCCCCAGCAAATGCGCCAGGCTTTCATGTTGACGACTGAACAAGTTCACAAACTCTTACATGTGTGCTAGTGGCAGACTTTTGTCCCAACATGCCCCAGTATGACCTTTAAACTAAGGTCAGCTGGGTTGCAATAGTAAATAAGGGACTTAGTTTGCATTGTGATTGCACGTTTGTAAGTGTGCCCAATTGCAAAATCTTATGGGTGGGCTCATCATCGTCAATCACCTGGTGAACTGCACCATGGGAAATTCACCCATCACTACACTGGTTTTCATGTATCCTATTAACCTGCTCTGCTCCTGGTTTGACCTTGGACTTTCTGGCATCAGTTTGCTTGCAACTTTGCTTAGACCTGCTTGGATTCTGACTGCCATTGCTTGCTGCCTGACTCTTTGTCCCACTGCCTGCCTAGAATTCTGGATTGTTTGTGAACTTTTTTGTAATCTGGAGTTTTATTGGACCTTCAGCTGCAGGATCTGCACTTCCAGGAGTCAGATAGACTACAAGATAAAGCCACGCTTAACAACTCCATAATCATAAAATTAATAACTTGCTTGTCTCTAAGTTTGATTCCTGTTACAAAGACAAAACAGGGGAATTGGAACCAAGCTATCAGAATGCAACTATGCTTTGATTATGCATAGTCCTAAAGGGTAAAGGGTACAGGCTTTTCCCCAGGCAGAAACTGCTGAAGCTGCACAAATACAGTTGCTTGGATGTTTGTAGACACTTCTGCTAAACTCAGCCATGTCAATCACAGATCACTAGCTAGAAGTTTTGAATCAGGATGATGTCAAATGTCCCCTTTATATGTCCCCTAAATATGTTTCTGTGTTTCTTACTTTACTAGATGCTAGCATATTTGTCAAGCAGATCCTTTCAAAGAAACATTTCTTATATGGACCTGAAAATAAGGATTCTGATAATTTTTGTTTCTTGGTCCTGCCGTCCTCTGCCGTGTTCTGCTCTGCTAGGTTTTTAAGATACTACCATTCCTCAGTGATTTTCGGAGAGCTTAAGTTGGGTAATGTGAAAAATGTAAAGTAATCACTGTAAGAAATCAAGTTGTGTATTCTCTTAATGCCAGATACATAATATAGATTTTTTTTGGAACATGGTGAAATGTGAGCTACTATGTTTGGGGTTTAACTCTTCATACACACTTAGGAGGCCTGTTGCTTGCAGGGATTGGGACTCGATTCCTCAGGCGACAGTTTAGGGCCGAGTGCAGCACAGATTTGATGCTAACTTGCAGGTTAGCGATGTGTTTTGTTGCTATGGAGGAAGGGTGCATTGACAATGAATGCCAAGTGGCAGAATGGGAGCAGTAAGGTAGAGTACAATGGCATCAGCCTGCACTAGGACAAGATCATCCAGCGGCCAGAAACTCTCGCGACCGTACACACGCAAGATTCTCAGTAAAGGCAGCCAGGGCCAGTTCTAGCCAAACTGGGGTCCCAAGGAAAAAGTAATAGGAAGCCCCCGACACCAATACCCACTACAGCCCCCCCCCCCCCCCCCCCCCGGCTGCCGCAGGACAGATCCCCCGTCGCTCGCTTCTCCCCCCTTTCCCCGCATGCTGCCCCCCACATTGTAATAAAGTCAGAGTGAGAGAGACCTCCCGAACGAACCAGGCAGTGCAGCTCCCATCTGTCTCCTCTGTAGTGATTTTCCTTCACTTCCTGCTCCTCCATTCAGACACTAGAGGCCACATGGATTAGCAGGAAGTGCAGGACAATCAATACAGATGGGAGCTGCACCACCTGGATTGTTCGGGAGGTGAGTGTGTCTCTCTCACTCTGCCTTTATTACACTGGGGGGGGGGGGGGGGGCAGCCCGCAAGGTAGAAGCGAGGGAGGGGGGAGATCTGGCTGGCGGGGAGTGCGCAGGTGTATCTGGCCAGCCCGGAAGCCATATGATTTGAGGCAAAGGGGGGCACTTGGGGGGCACCTATGGATACGGGGGCCCTGGGGCAATTGCCCCCTTTGCCTCTATGGAAGCGCTGGCCCTGGAGGCAGCCCCATCCACCTTCCTCAGGCAAGAAACATCTAGTGTGTATTGCATCTAACAATAGTGATAAATGTAATGTTTGAGCAGATCTACAAGAAGCTATTCAGTTGCTTAAAGCAAACCTGTAGCGAAAAAAAACTTGTAGTATAATGAATTGTGTGTGTGTAGTACAGATAATGAATAGAACATTAGTAGCCAAGAAAAGAGTCTCATTCTATTTTTTTATACATCATTCTGTCATATTGTACTCTGTATTTTAAACTATAAAACAGAGCAGAGCTTATGACCCTTTGAACTTTCCTGCAGTAAAACCTTAAACAACCAAGAAACAGTGAAAGACAGGTTGAGATAAGTGCTTCAGAAAACGGGTACTGAAAAAACAATACGAGACTTTTCTTTGCTACTAATGTTCTATTTCTTAGCTGTACTACACATACAATTCATTATCTCATACGTTTATTTTCACTTCAGGTTTGCTTTAAGAATATGATACTACATAGTTCTAAGAAGCATGGAGGGAATGCAGTGGTGGTTTTAGATAGGGCAGGTTATAGAATGTGCCAATTGTGAGATTCATCATATTTCTGCAAAATAATTTAAGCAGAATCTATTTGTTTAGTTTACAGAAGGATTAGCTGTGGGTGTTTTGTCCAATGGACTCGAAAGGGTTAAGCCAAGGGTTAAGTTACAATCCAAAGCAGGGCAAATGGAATTGCTTCAAGTTCAGATCATGGTACTGGAGTTTACAGTCAGTGTTGGAGGGTCACTTGTTAGGTTATCCCAGGAGAATTATTGAAAGACTGTAGAGTTTGGTTGATGCCAAAGATCCAACAGATTTGTTTCATACAGCAAAGTCCACGTTATCTGGAACTCGGGCAACTGCAAGTCTGAACTAACAAGCATGCCTGAGGGGATAATGGGGACTATGATTTGGGAGTTTAGCAAGGGTTTTGAAGGAAAATACTCACCGAGTGTCCAGTGTTGTCTTCTAACCTTCCTGTAGCTCGTAGTGGCTTTTCAGTGTCCATGCACGGTCCCCAGCATGTCACGTGACCCGACCCGGGACAGGTGACACACCAGGAGGCGTGCATGGATGTCGGAAAGCCGCTATGAGCTACAGGAAGGTAAGAAGATGGTAAAGGACACCCAATAAGTATTTTATTTTGCACAGGGTAGGATGTTTTTGCTTTTTCAGCCGGTTGTTTATGCAGCAACCGACAAGCACATGTATCCGGCACAAGGCAATCTCCGCCAGTGCCAGATACCGGGACTTTGCTGACTTTGCTTGGCTGAATATCACTGTTAACCACAATACCATTTGCACTACCTCTCAAGCCCGCTCTCTGGGTGTCACCCTGAACTCCACACTCTCCTTAAAGAGACTCTGTAACAAAATGTTCAGCCTTATTTCTTCTATCCTATACGTTCCTATACTTGTTCTAATGTGGTCTGGATTACTGCAGCCTTTTCTAGTTGCACTGTCTCTGTACTAGATCTAATCTTCTTTTCTTGTCAAGCCTTGTCGAGACAAAGAGGAATGCACTCTCTCTGCTGTGATAGGGAGAAGTTATGCACGCCCCCTGCAGGCTCACCTGTGTGTGTATGAGTCACAGGCCTGTCTCTGCTCACAGCCAGCGTCTCTGCAAGGCTTGTGGTGCTAAGACATTCCAAACAGCTGTGAGTGCAGAGAAATCAGTGCAGAGCTCAGACAAGCAGCTAAGGAAACACGTGGGAGTAACATTCCAGTAATCAAGTCACATTTCAGAGGAACTTCTGCAAACAGGCACCTGCTCTGATGATGTATTTCCTGTTTGGCGGCCATCTTCATTGTTTACAAAAACAATGAATAAAACAGTGATTTTATCACTAGGAAAGCAGCAGGAGCAGCGAAAATGTCACAGAGGGGGCTACGAGAAGACAACAATCAGGCTGGTACGTTTATTTATGTAAGATTTTCACAGTACAGATTCTTTTTAACCACCCACATCCAAAACCTCACAAAGTCCTGCAACTTCCACCACCATAACATCTGCAAGATTCGCCCTTTCCAGACCTCTCTCACCACCAAACTCCTCATCCATGTCCTCATAATTTCCCGCCTTGACTACTGCAACGCCCTTCTGTCTAGTCTCCCTATTACCCGATTGCCCTTCTGCAGTCCGCCATGAATGTGGCAGCCAGAATTATCCACTCCTCCCATCGCTCCACCACAGCGGCTCCTCTCTGTGAATCCCTCCACTGGCTTTCCATCCAGTCCAGAATCAGATTCAAGATACTGTGTCTGGCCTACAAATCTGTCCACACCTAGCTGCTCACTCCGCTCCTCCAATGAACTGACTGCCCCCTGCATCACCCAATCCCATGCACGCCTCCAGGACTTTTCAAGAGCTGCTCCAACACTATGCAACTCCCTACCTCCCCCATTAGGGTTTCCCCCTCCTTTTACATCTTCAAGAAGGCCCTCAAAACTCACCTTTTTACTCTGGCCTACACCCCCCCCCCCCCCTCACTAGTGCTCTAAATCCGCACCTCCATTACCGTACACACATCCTATGGATCTGAGTGAACTCTTTAGTGAACTTGACCTGCCTAATCTCTATGCTCCCATCGAGTGACTAACTAAGCATTACCTTGTACTCATACTGTGCTGTGTGATCTGGCTTGCATGTATTCCTGTATTGTCTTATTGCTGTATGTCACCCCTAAATATTGTCTGTAACCTTAACTAATGTACAGCGCTGCGTAATATGTTGGCATTTTATAAATACAATAAATAAATAAAATGGAGCGAGAACAAGTTTGACTCTCCCATTTTTGTAACAACTTATAGCTAAATTGCAGAGTTGTCAAAAATGTTATTACACATACTGAAAACTCCACCAAGGGAAATGCTAGAGCTAGAGAGGTCTACATTCAATCAAAATGTAAAATACAAGGGCCTGCGGATGCCCTGGGTTATTTGTAGTTAATTAGAATTTAGGTCAAAAGTGTTCTCACTACAGGATTGAATGACAGTAACGATCACTAAAACAAACATGAGGATTTAACTTGTGTACTAAATATTCTGTAAATCTTGGACCATGTTGGAGAGGGCAATGCACTTAAAGGGCCTTAAAGAAAAATTCCACCTTCATTAATAAATGTCGATAAATATTGATGAATGCTGTACAGGTCTTTTTGCAATTTAAATGAATTAAATTAATTTCATTCTGTGGACAGCTAACAAGTTTCCACATTGACAATAAGTGCAAATTGCTCTTCTTTGCAACTTTGGCAACATTGATCTGTACTTTTTTTTTTTGGAGCACTGCTGCCGTGAGACTGTCCAGAAAGTCCTGTCTTATTGCAAGAGGACAACAATTAATAGCAGATGGATGAAGCCTTATTTTCTAACCTGGGCTTATCTGCTGTATGGTTAAATGACTGTGCTTTATATGCACACAAACAAATTAATAACTAAGCAAAAATAATATTTGTCATTAATCCTTATGTTATATTGAACAAACTGAAAGGCTAGGTCCATGTTGGGGCATTTTGTACCCTGTAAAAACTAGCTTGCAACAGAGGGGAACAGTTATATCATGCGTTACGATTAGAGATGTCGCGAACCTCCGATTTTCGGTTCGCGAACCTTCGCGGAAGGTTCGGTTCGCGGTAAAGTTCGCGAACCGCAATAGAATTCAATGGGGATGCGAACTTTGAAATATAGAAAAATTTATGCTGGCCACAAAAGTGATGGAAAACATGTTTCAAGGGGTCTAACACCTGGAGGGGGGCATGGCGGAGTGGGATACATGCCCAAAGTCCCGGGGCAAAATCTGGATGTGACGCAAAGCAGCTTTTTAAGGGCAGAAATCACATTGAATGCTAAATTGCAGGCCTAAAGTGCTTTCAAACATCTTGCATGTGTATGCATCAATCAGGGAGTGTTATTAGAGTTCTGCTTCACACTGACGCACCAAACTCACTTTGTAACGCACCGCAAACAGCTGTTTGCGTAGTGACGGCCGTGCTGGACTGGTGCGCACCATGGCGAAAGTGTAGGCCGTGGCGGTTTTCAAGCCCATATGGTCGCCGGGCTGTGGTAGCTCAATGCTAGAACAACAGTGACTGTCAAGCTGATCAAATTTGGTCTGTCCACAATGTCCGCAACGACCTTATTATCTTCTTGTATGTAGGTAGGCATAGGTAGGTGTCCCAGTAGTTAGCTAGGCATAGGTAGGAGACCCAGTATAGGTAGGTAGGCATAGGTAGGTGTCCCAGTAGTTAGCTAGGCATAGGTAGGAGACCCAGTATAGGCAGGTAGGCATAGGTAGGTGTCCCAGTAGTTAGCTAGGCATAGGTAGGAGTCCCAGTATAGGTAGGTAGGCATAGGTAGGAGTCCCAGTATAGGTAGGTAGGCATAGGTAGGAGTCCCAATTTAGGTAGTTAGGCATAGGTAGGTGCCTCAGTAGTTAGCTAGACATAGGTAGGAGACCCAGTAGTTAGCTAGGCATAGGTAGGAGACCCAGTATAGGTAGGTAGGCATAGGTAGGTGTCCCAGTATTATTATTATTATTATTATTTAGTATTTATATAGCACCGACATATTACGCAGCGCTGTACAGTGTATATATACATATATCTTGTCACTAACTGTCCCTCAAAGGAGCTCACAATCTAATCCCTACCATTGCCATATGTCTATATTATGTAGTGTAAGTACTGTAGTCTAGGGCCAATTTTAGGGGGAGCCAATTAACTTATCCGTATGTTTTTGGAATGTGGGAGGAAACCTGGAGTGCCCGGAGGAAACCCACGCAGACACAGAGAGAACATACAAACTCTTTGCAGATAGTGCCCTGGCTGGGATTCGAACCAGGGACCCAGCGCTGCAAGGCGAGAGAGCTAACCTCTACGCCACCGTGCTGCCCAGTAGTTAGCTAGGCATAGGTAGGAGTCCCAATATAGGTAGGTAGGCATAGGTAGGTGCCTCAGTAGTTAGCTAGACATAGGTAGGAGACCCAGTAGTTAGCTAGGCATAGGTAGGAGACCTAGTATAGGTAGGTAGGCATAGGTAGGTGTCCCAGTAGTTAGCTAGGCATAGGTAGGAGTCCCAGTATAGGTAGATAGGCATAGGTAGGTGTCCCAGTAGTTAGCTAGGCATAGGTAGGAGACCCAGTATAAGCAGGTAGGCATAGGTAGGTGTCCCAGTAGTTAGCTAGGCATAGGTAGGAGTCCCAGTATAGGTAGGTAGGCATAGGTCGGAGTCCCAGTATAGGTAGGTAGGCATAGGTAGGAGTCCCAATATAGGTAGGTAGGCATAGGTAGGTGCCTCAGTAGTTAGCTAGACATAGGTAGGAGAGCCAGTAGTTAGCTAGGCATAGGTAGGAGACCCAGTATAGGTAGGTAGGAATAGGTAGGTGTCCCAGTAGTTAGCTAGACATAGGTAGGAGTCCCAGTATAGGTAGGTAGGCATAGGTAGGAGTCCCAGTATAGGTAGGTAGGCATAGGTAGGTGTCCCAGTAGTTAGCTAGGCATAGGTAGGAGTCCCAGTATAGGTAGGTAGGCATAGGTAGGAGTCCCAGTATAGGTAGGTAGGCATAGGTAGGTCCCCTAGTATAGGTAGGTAGGTAGGTGTCCCCGTATAGGTAAGTAGGTGCCCCAGTAGTTAGGTAGGCATAGGTAGGTGTCCCAGTATAGATAGTTAGGCAGGGCCTGGCTGGCACAGTAATAACAATTACCAAGGTCCAGCTGCAACAGATAGGGCTGTATAATGTCAGTGAGCAACACACACACACAAAAAATCATTGCTACTGGTTGCAAACTCCGTAAACCTTTTAGTATAAATAGTTTATCATGTGATGTTCCTTTGTCTTAGTGCCCTGTTTCCTTTTCTTCTTCCAAGGCACAACACACAACCTGATGAAGCGGTTTCAGCCGCGAAACGCGTTGTCATTTTAAGTGCTACAATAAATTCTAATTTTTACACTAATGGATTGGACTACTTATTAAGGTAGGATCATTCCAATTTCTTGTACCAATAATTGTCTAATATTAATACGTCCATCACCAGAAACAATATATAGATTTCTTTAGAAAAATTGGTGTGTTCTTTTACACACAACAAACTGTATAACTATTGGCAAATTTCAATTAAAGCCTAATCACTAGTACCTCTAAGGGCGCCTCCTACCCTCCCTTACTGCAAATTCCCCCTGGGATCAGGGGTCACTACCTTGGCAGGTGGTATCGTCTTGAAGGAGTTGCGACCATCGACCCTATCTCACAAGGCCGAGTGGGGACGGTACTTCCCCACATGCGATACAGACTGGTTGCCTTGAGTGCAACCTAGCTTTGTGAGTATATATAATCTTTTCATAATAATTACGGTATCCCTCCGTGAGATACTACACCAGATTGGGCTCCCGGTGTCTTCCCGTCCTTTTTTCTATCCTTCTAGTACACACATCTGGAAATCATTATCTCTCAAAAGAGCTGTTGAGGGGTGCTATTTTAGCAATAACAATCAGCCAGGAGCAAGCCAAGACCAAGAGCCTAACTAATCTTTCTCTAGGAGAACAAGTCTGCAGCAGCTGTCCCTAGTCTGTCTCTAGCAGGCACACGAGTGAGTGTAATGGCCGGGAAACCTGCCTTATATAAGGGGGGGGGGGGGGGTCGAGGGCTTAGTGTAGCCTGAATGGCTACAATGTGCCTGCTGACTGTGATGCAGAGGGTCAAAGTTGACCCTCATAGTGCATTATGGGGCGAATCGAACTTCCGCAAAAGTTTGCTTGGTCCAGGTGAACGCGAACCCCCAAAGTTCGCCTGGAACCGTTCGCCGGTGAACCGTTCGCTACATCTCTAGTTACGATGTGATGTATACAGGGAAGCATACAGTTCAAGGCACCAATCGGACCCAATCAGACCCAAAATGGACCATCAGAGTAAACACTTCACTGACCGCCAATTTAGTGCTTCTTTTTACAGTACCCCTTATTAAAGTGTGCTTTCTATCATACTACCCCCAGGATGGGGAAAAATTCCAAGGAACCCCTGCAGAGTACTCAAGGAACCCTGAGGTTCAAATCATGGGGCCCCATAGCAGAACTTTCATTGGGCCCGCATATGTAGGCACTCTTAAGCAATACCACCTGCCCTTACCTTTTGGATATGAGTTAAAGGAATACTGTAAGGGGGTCGGGGGAAAATTAGTTAAACTTACCCGAGGCTTCTAGTGGTCCCCCTCAGACATCCTGTGCCCGCGCAGCCGCTCACTGATGCTCTGGCCCCGCCTCTGGTTCACTTCTGGAATTTCAGACTTTAAAGTCTGAAATCCACGGTGCCTGCATGGCTAAGTCCTCGCTCCCGCTGCTGTCACCAGAAGCGTACTGAGCAGTCGCAGACCGTACTGGGCCTGCGCAGTACGTTCCTGGTGACATCAGCAGGAGATAGGACACGGCAACGCAGGCACAGTGGTTTTCAGACTTTAAAGTCTGAAATTCCAGAAGTGAACAGGAGGCGGGGCCGGAGCATCAGTAAGTGGCTGCGCGGGCACAGGATGTCTGCGGGGGACCATTAGAAGCCTTGGGTAAGTTCAACTCATTTTCCTCCGACCCCCCTACAGTATTCCTTTAATTGGTCAATTTATACGATCATGCAATCAAAACTGCACATAGTTGATGGGCACTAAGACAAAGCCAGAGAGTGGAGGAACACAATCAAGTTAGTGGTGAATAGATTAAGTACCCACTGGGAACCCCTTTCTCCAGGACCCCATAGCACCTGGAACCTTTTAAACAAAGATGAACAATGAGAGGTTATAATTCTGGCTTGCAAGCAATTCTATGCATCTTTAAAACGAAGCCAATAAAATGTCCTCAGCTACTAATTTAGATTGGCTGCATACAGTTTGAATAAAATTTGCATGCAAAACAGAATTATTAGCCTCTCTTCTGCACTTATAGATCACTAAAATATACTACACATTCCTTTCTGAGAGACAACTCAGACAAGTAGGCATCACATATCTGCTGATGTAAAGTGACGGCTATATAATGGGAGCTGAGTGGAATACAACATGTTCTGGAATGATGGAAGATCTTCTGTTTTCTTACACAGATACACTGGTGGAGATGTCATGTCTAGCCATTACAGCATTTCCTCTCAAGCTAGGAGACACCAGTCAGATAACTCACTCTCTGCTCAATAACCTGGCCTGTACTGGGACTCACACAGACACTAACACAAATAGTTCTGCATGGGTACATAAGGGTTCATTCATGAATACTAGAAAAAAGGGAAGAAAAAAAGCTGCCCATTGCATTTTCAGTCTTATGTTCTATTCTGTATGAAAAAAATAAATAAATGAAAGCCAAAATTTGCATAAAACAACGGCTATAAAGGCTTATTTTTTAAATCATAATGTAACAAGTCACTCATAAGTATACCCCAGTAAATAAATCACTGCATGTCTAACGAAAATGACAATCTGCGTGTTCTCCTGTCCTTCAGACCATGTTGTATCCCCAGGCCACTGAAAGGCTGCAGTAAACTAGGTGCTAAGGCTTATGGCCCATACTCACGGGCAGCAAAAGTGGCCTGTCGCCAGCACACGTGAGTGTGCGGGTGACAGGCCGGCGACAGCTCCTCGCCAGGTCCCTCCGCGTACACACGCGGAAGAGGGACCAGCGGCTCGACGGAAGCTGTCGCCGACGTTCCTCCTCCCCCCGCCGGAAGCTCTGCATACCAGTGTTGCCAACCTTTCACGTTATTTTTTACTGACAAATACCTAAAAATGTACTGACAAAAGATTTTTTTTACTGACAAAACCCCCTGCGCCGCGCCGAAAAAATGGGCGTGGTCACGCAACAGAATGTGGGCGTGGTCATGGGTGGAGCCAAATATACATGATTTTAATATTGCTGTGAAAGGTCTGCCAGGGAAGTTTGAGCTCTGCCATAGTGTTTCCCCCCCTTCCCCCAAAATACATGTAATCTTACAGCATTTCACCAAAAATCCACGTAATCTGGCAGAGGTTCTTCCAAAATACAGATAATATGGCAGTAGTTCCCAAAAAATAGATGTAATCTGGCAGCAGCGATTCCCCCAACATACACATAATCTGGCAGCAGTTCCCCAAAATACATTTAATCTGACAGCAGTGGTTCCCCAAAAATAGGTAGCCCCAGGTCTATAGGTGTCCCCAGAATAGGTGGCCAGGGGTATAGATGTCCCCAGAACAGGTAGCCAGGGGTATATGTGCCCAGTATATGTAGGCAGGGGTACAGGGCCGGTTCTAGACTGGCACATATGAAGGGGCAGTCAAATGGGTAGGGGGCAACATGTTCGAGGAAATTTGCGGCCACTAAAGTGGGCATGGCAAGTAAATACACATAATGAGAGGCAGCGTTTCACCAGTAAATGCACGTAATGACAGACAGCTTTTCACCAGTAAATGCACATAAGAGACCGCCTTTCACCAGTAAATGCACGTAATGACAGACAGCTTTTCACCAGTGAATGCACGTAATGAGAGACAGCTTTTCACCAGTAAATGCACGTAATGAGAGACAGCTTTTCACCAGTAAATGCACGTAATGAGAGACAGCTTTTCACCAGTAAATGAACATAAGAGACAGCTTTTCACCAGTAAATGCACATAATAAGAAACAGCTTTGCACCAGTAAATGCACATAAGAGACAGCATTTCACCAGTAAATGCACATAATAAGAGACAGCTTTTCACCAGTAAATGCACATAATGGCAAACAGCCAGTGTCCTCAGTATATGTAGCCAGCAGATATATGTGCCCAGTATATGTAGCCAGAGGTATATGTCCCCAGTATATGTAGGCAGGGGTATATGTGCCCAGTATATGTAGCCAGGGTTATATGTGCCCAGTAGATGTAGCCAGGGTTATATGTGCCCAGTAGATGTAGCCAGGGTTATATGTGCCCAGTAGATGTAGCCAGAGGTATATGTGCCCAGTAGATGTAGCCAGAGGTATATGTGCCCAGTAGATGTAGCCAGAGGTATATGTGCCCAGTAGATGTAGCCAGGGTTATATGAGCCCAGTAGATGTAGCCAGAGGTATATGTGCCCAGTAGATGTATCCAGGGTTATTTGTGCCCAGTAGATGTAGCCAGAGGTATATGTGCCCAGTAGATGTAGCCAGGGTTATATGTGCCCAGTAGATGTAGCCAGGGTTATATGTGCCCAGTAGATGTAGCCAGGGTTATATGTGCCCAGTAGATGTAGCCAGGGTTATATGTGCCCAGTAGATGTAGCCAGGGTTATATGTGCCCAGTAGATGTAGCCAGGGTTATATGTGCCCAGTAGATGTAGCCAGAGGTATATGTGCCCAGTAGATGTAGCCAGGGTTATATGTGCCCAGTAGATGTAGCCAGAGGTATATGTGCCCAGTAGATGTATCCAGGGTTATATGTGCCCAGTAGATGTAGCCAGAGGTATATGTGCCCAGTAGATGTAGCCAGAGGTATATGTGCCCAGTAGATGTAGCCAGAGGTATATGTGCCCAGTAGATGTAGCCAGGGTTATATGTGCCCAGTAGATGTAGCCAGAGGTATATGTGCCCAGTAGATGTAGCCAGAGGTATATGTGCCCAGTAGATGTAGCCAGAGGTATATGTCCCCAGTAGATGTAGCCAGAGGTATATGTGCCCATGGGTAGCCAGGGTTATATGTGCCCAGTAGATGTAGCCAGAGGTATATGTGCCCAGTAGATGTAGCCAGAGGTATATGTGCCCAGTAGATGTAGCCAGGGTTATATGTGCCTAGTAGATGTAGCCAGAGGTATATGTGCCCAGTAGATGTAGCCAGGGGGTATATGTGCCCAGTAGATGTAGCCAGATGTATATGTGCCCAGTAGATGTAGCCAGAGGTATATGTGCCCAGTAGATGTAGCCAGGGGGTATATGTGCCCAGTAGATGTAGCCAGATGTATATGTGCCCAGTAGATGTAGCCAGAGGTATATGTGCCCAGTAGATGTAGCCAGAGGTATATGTGCCCAGTAGATGTAGCCAGGGGGTATATGTGCCCAGTAGATGTAGCCAGATGTATATGTGCCCAGTAGATGTAGCCAGATGTATATGTGCCCAGTAGATGTAGCCAGGGTTATATGTGCCCAGTAGATGTAGCCAGATGTATATGTGCCCAGTAGATGTAGCCAGATGTATATGTGCCCAGTAGATGTAGCCAGATGTATATGTGCCCAGTAGATGTAGCCAGAGGTATATATGTGCCCAGTAGATGTAGCCAGAGGTATATGTCCCTAGTAGATGTAGCGCAGTGGCAGGCGGCAGTGAGCGGAACTTACCTGCGTCTTCTCTCGTCGCCGGCGCGGGATGATCTGCCGCTACTCCGGTCTGGTCCAGACCAGAGCAGCAGAACTTCCGGCGCAGGAGCGAGACGGAAGGTAAGTCCCGCCCGCTGCCAAGCGCCACTCCGAGTCCGTACAGATCAGGAGGGGACAGTCAGCGAGGGAGGGAGAGCACTAAAGGTGAGAGAAGGGGGGGGGGAAGATTGCCCCCCTTCTCCACCGCTGCCAACAGCTCTTCCTCCACTGCGCCGCTGTCCTCCTGAAACAGAGCGGGCGGCCAGTCGGCCGCCCTTTTACGGACGCTGCTGAATTCCTTACGGAATTCACGGTCAGCTTAATTTGCATAAAAAATTACGGACTGCCCGTAAATTTACGGGCGGTTGGCAACACTGCTGCATACCTCAATGGAGGTTGCTGTCGCTAGTCCACGTACGCACGCGGACTAGCGACAGCTGCGGCGGAGTTGCGGCGGCGACTGTCGCCAGGCGATTGAACATTTCAATCGCCTGGCGACATCAGCGACGGGCGACAGTTCGGGGTGCGCGCCCGTTCAACGGCCTATACTCACGGGCGACCTGTCGCCGCAACACGCGCGCGCCGCATGTTGCGGTGACATTTGTAGCCCGTAAGTATGGGCCATTAGGCTAAGTTTACAGTGGGGCGTTGTGTTGCATTCCTTGTATAACAGGAATAATTCCCTGTATAACAGGAACGCAACTGAAGGAAAATATAGTACCGCACGAAACGGCTGCATTGCATACAGTGAAGTATACAATGAATCAAAAGTATGCTTCACTGTATCTTTTAACGCCAGCATTTAGCAGTAACACATTGCATGCAGTGCATTACCATACCGCAACCCATTTTATCGCAACGCTCCCGCCACACTGTGAACGTTGCCTAGGGGTGCATTGCAGTGCGGAAAGCCTCGTCACAAAGAAGCCAAACACAGCTCCACAACATACCACTGTGAACAGACCCTAAAGACTGGTGCTCACCTACAAATTTGATTGGCCGAAGATTTTACAGGGAACATTGCGGTGGGCCAATTTCCTCTGTGAACTTAGCCTAATAGAACCATACATTTAGGCTAAGTTCACAGTGGGATTTGTGCTGCGCTCCTGTGAAAACAGGACTGCATTGGAATGGAAAAGTCGCACCGCACATTATGCACCAGTGAAGCATACATCGCACACAGTGAAGCATACAGTCAATGAAAAGCATGCTTCACCACCACTCTTAAAGCGGGTGTTATACAGCGCATTGTGCCACCACACTGTTGATCGCAGCAGACGCACTGTGAACATCATATAGGTTCAACATTGCAGTGCAACTTTCCACGTTACAGTGCGTCCATTATGTAACAACACAATGCCCCACTGTGAATGTAGTCTTACTGATTTTGCTTATACTCCAACATACATACTTTTTTCTGATACTGCTTACATTGCAAAAGTGATTTAGCAGCAACCCTTCCATGTATACAGTGTGTCGGGGGGGGGGGGGGGGGGGGGGTTGGCACTGCTGTCCTGATCCCCCTGCCACTGAAGAAGATTGAAGAGGACCTGTCATGCCCACGTGAGCATGCTGCTCCTGTGACATACAGGAGCGGGACCCGCATGGAGGTCAGCTAAGTACATGGGGGAGGAGGGATGCCGACAAAACTCTGACTTCATGGAGTTACGTCCCTGATTTTAAAGGTAAAAGTTAAAATCATTTAAATTTTGGTGTAACCGTCTTCATCAAAATATTTTATCCAGTCATTTTTTTCATGCTTTAGATATCATACAGGTATTTTATGGCTTTCATGATTATATATTCTGAAGATCTGGAAAGCATTAGCAGAAATGTATGCACAGCATTCAGCAATGATAAGGGAGAACGCAGTGTTCCTCAAATCACAATGCTTTCTTATAGAGCGCCATCCTTCAATACGGATTTAGCCATCTGTCTAACTAGATGGTATCTTTATTTTTCCAATATAAAACACTGCGTTGTTCTACCATTCACACAAGTAGCTCCTGGCAGCCCGTATTTACAAAGCTGTCTCTGTGCTGGTTAACTGGGAGTGTGAGAGGGATTGTTTGAAACCCAACTAATAAAAGGAAATGAACCTTTGACTCTGATCAGCTGAAGGGAATTGAAACAAGGTATTGAATGCAGATGTGTAATGACTATTTTGTAGGCTCAATTGGGTATAAAACGTTATAAAAGCACTCATATTAGTTATGCTGTAGTTAAATAAATAATACAATTTTAAAAAGTTCCGAAACAATGTTATTATTTAAAAGAGTTCCAGTTCGCGTGCATAAATCTATTTAATATTCTTCTTTTCCATTCCCTATTACGCTTTTATTTTATCATAACCTTTTGAGGGGTGTAATAATGATCTTGTTCAGCTTATGCCAAAAAATAATATCATTGAACAGCCAAGGACAGGTCCAGATTTCTGCATTCTAGAGATTCTTCCATTTTCAGAGGAAATTTGAGTTTGGAGACAACTTAATTATATTTAATTTAGGAGAAGAGAAACCATGTCAAGGTCTTCCTACGACAAAGAGGGTCCATTGTTTTACGCAAAGAAGAACTCTACTCTGGCCTTTCTTTTATAAATTAGCATTACGTTCGGAATGTTTAGTTTTACTGGAACTGCTATAAGTTCTGACTTACAAGTTTTAATATCTGTGTACTAACCTTCCTACCTGTTAGCAGGTAGAAGTATATCTAGGGAAAACAATGCATATGGCAAGCAGTGAAGCTCCGTGTGTAGGGTCAGGAAGGGGGGGGGGGGGGCAAGTGAAAGTGATGGGTGTGTCCAAGTGAAAGTGAGGCACAGTATATACAGTAAAAATGACGAATGGCAATTGGACAGCATATACATGTCCCAGCAAATAACCAGGAAGCTTGTCACAACCCCAAAAAAGGTAACCAAGCAGCAGAATGTGCCTGAAATAAAAACTAGGCACCATAATAACAAAGATATTTATTATATGCTTTTCCCCCAAATTACATAATTAGGCAGTATGTATATCCCAGTAACAAAAACAGATGTCTTTATAGACCTAATGCTGGGAATACATGGTTCGATTTTGTACCCGATTTTAATTTCGATCGATCAATAGAATGAAATCGAGCGCGTAATCAATGGGATAAAAAAGAGGTTTTTTGAACACACAGAGGTGCCTGGCTCTTCTACTGACCACATATCAGGGCCGGATTAACCCACTAAGCACCTCAAGCAGCTGCTTGGGGCCTCAGTCAGAAGTTAATGGGCCCCATCAGCATGTAATCAGGCTCTTCACTGTTCCTCCCTTTTCCTCCAGCAGGAGGGTAATCACACTCACACTTAGCAGCCTGGACCTGGCAAATGACACTGATAACAGCTGAAAGGAGAGGGGCTGTTTAAATTAACCCCTCCAGCAGCACAGGCTGTATTGTAGCAGGGGCGTAACTAGAAATCACTGGGCCCCCCTGCAAAACTTTGGATGGGGCCCCCTTCCCCTGCACACTGAATAGGGACTGTCTACAAATCTTTGTCTACAAAACTTCATATGATTCAATATCAGTGGCTGAGCAGATGCAGTCATTAGAACAATTGTGCAGAGAGCAGAAAGTTTTCTCTCTCCTTGCCCTTAGTTGTCAGTCTCTCAGGACAGGGCCCTCTGTGGCTTTTGGCCCCCCTTGCGGCTGCATCCCTTGCAGGGTCTATTGTTACGCCCCTGTATTGTAGTATACCAGTCTCTACAAAGAGAATATAAAATGGCCCCATACCTAGAAAAGCTGCGAAACTCTCAAGAGAGGAATATCCTGAGTGTCTACAGATTGAGTGCTCACAAACTCGAAATAGAGTCTGGGAGACACAGACAGACGTACAAACCCAGGGAGGAGAGACTATGCCAACACAAATCAAATCAAAGATAGCTTTATTGGCATGACCAAGATTAATTACAGGTATTGCCAAAGCAAGGGGAAATAGGGGACATGGGAGGGGGTGGGGTAGGGGGACGATGACTAAGCAGTCTGTGGACATTTTTAGGTTTACAGTTCCGTTATGCTCCTCTCAGTCTGTGGCATGCTGTGACATAGTGTGCAGCGATTTTCACTGTGGATTCATCTTCTCCCAGTAGGATATATGTTTTTCTCTCATCTTCTAGTGTGAGAAAGTTTGGGAAACACTGTGAGCAGAACACCCTTGAGGATGAAAGCCACTTCCTATTGCACTGCCCCAAATATACTGCAACCAGGGACACTTACTTTAAGAAATTGTTGGAACTATTCCCAGACTTTCTCACACTAGAAGGCGAGAGAAAAACATATATCCTACTGGGAGAAGAGGAATCCACAGTGACAATCGCTGCACACTATGTCACAGCATGCCACAGAGGAACATAACGGAACTGTAAACCTAAAAAAAAATGTCCACAGACTGCTTAGCCACTGTCCCCCGACCCCACCCCCTCCCATGTCCCCTATTTCCCCCTGCTTTGGCAATACCTGTAATAAATCTTGGTCATGCCAATAAAGCTATCTTTGATTTGATTTGATTTGTGTGTCTGTATGTGGTGTTATATTATATATATATCATTCAGATATTCGAAGGGGGGCAAATCTGCTACTTTGCTTAGGGCCCCATTCAGCCTTAATCCGGCTCTGACGTTAGTATGTAACTGGTTTCCCCTTCCCTGCCATAAGAACCACTTGTCTCCTGTCCACCACTACAGTGTAGAGCATTGTGACGGCTGTCCACCACTACAGTGTAGAGAGCATGGCTTTGTGGATTTCTGCTATTCACACAATAGACAGAAGCACATCAGTGATGTCAGGCATTGATGTTGATTAATGGGGCCTGGCTCAACTCAAAAGTGTTTTATATGGTTCAGGTCTTGGTTCTCTGCAGTCCAGTCCATTTACACCGCAACATACAGACATAGGGCCTGATCCAATTCATTTTTTATCCTAGTTTTTTCCAAGGTGATATTTTTCACACCTTATCAATAAAATGCATTTTAGGCCACCAGCAAGCAAGAAAATACTGTGAATAATTTTGACAGTAATTTTTCAACCTACTTTTTGGTACTTTTTCAGTTGCAGAGTGCTGAAAAGTTATTTTATTGCTGAAAAATGATCTCCAAAGACAAAACTTAGTAGAAAATGTGAATTGGATGGGGCCCATTGTGTAGCTTCCAGCACTACTCATTGAACCACACCCAAAAAATTCTCATTAGTTCCTAATCAGTTAGGAATCTGGCAGAAATTGCAAAAAAAATTAAAAAAACGAATGCAACCGAAGCCACGCATGAGCAGTAAGAGGTAAAGGTTTGATGAGTCAAACCTTTACCTCTTATTTATATAGCACGGACATATTACACAGCGATGTACAGAGTATATTGTTTTGTCACTAACTGTCCCTCAGAGGGGCTCACAATCTAGTCCCTACCATAGTCATATGTCTATATCGTGTAGTGCATGCTCCTAGTCTAGGACCAATATTAGGGGGAAGCCAATTAATTTATCTGTATGTTTTTGGAATGTGGGAGGAAACCAGAGTGCCCAGAGAAAATCCACACAGACACGGGGAGAACATACAAACTCCTTTCAGATGTTGACCTGGCTGGGCTTCGAACTAGGGGACCCAGCGCTTCAAGGTGAGAGCGCCAACCACTACACCACCGTGCTTCACCACGCTGACCTCTTCCTCTATATGTAAATTCCTGCACATAATCAAGTGCTAAACTAAAACAAAACTTCGGTCATGGCTGTTAAATCTTTTTGAATTGGGAGACAAAGTGGAGGCAGCTAAATCCTTTAAATAGAAGTGAAAACAAATGTTAGTGATGTCAGAGAAGCATTTTTAATATACCCATGACGTTGTATTCTAGGATCTGGTACATGTGACGTAACCAGACAGGTTTATTAGTGGAATGGTGGGATTTCAGTAGAATTCACATGACATATATTGAAGAGGAAAATTACACAAAAGAAAGAGATTACAAGTTGCAGAAGACACCTGCTAGTAAGATCGACTGTGTTAAAGCTGGGCGAGGAGTCTAGCGTGTGTACGGGAGCAAGTTGGATCTTAAGTGACATCCAACAACCAACCATCCCCTGAGCCCATTGTTCTATTACGCATTCACCTGAAGCCACTTCATCATGTGCCATCATGCCATGCTCCCTGCTCCACTCTCCATAGCAACAAATGCATTACTAGTCTCAGAGCTAATGATGTATCTGTAAAAAACTCAGACCCAAACTGTTGCCCAAGGGACCTAGTGTTTGTCCTTGTGGCATTCAGTACTCATACTTGTGTACGAGGCTTTGGATCCAGAGTTTTGGTCTGGTGGATTTCATCATTCCTTATCAGAGATGATGCCCTCTATGCAGTATTCAACAAGGAAAAGAGCTGGCACATCAAAAGTTAATCTTTAATGGTTCCGTGTAAAAGTAGATGGACAACGTTTCGGAGCCACGTAGGACCCCTTTATCAAGGCAATGTTTGCTCGGAGGCTGCTGTGCAAAAGTTCCTGCAAAGGAAGTGGGAGTCTGGCTCCTCCTGGTGCAGGGAAGATGCATGGCGTGGGCAGGAGGGTGGAGCCAGGACAAGATGGGGTATAGCTGTGTTATGTACACAATGCTTGTTATACAAGCAACATATGTGCTACGTATATATGTATAACGCGAGTTGCGCTGTTTGTGCAACACTCATTACGTATTTTACGTAAACGCCTGTAAATTTTACATGCACTGTGTGCCATGTACAGCAGCAGTTAGTAAGACTGCCCTAGCGTCCTGTTCAGGGAAATTATCATATTAAAACCTTTTCACTCTGACTGAAGAACACCCACAAGAAGCAATGGAACTTTCACATCACTGTCAAATGTTCAGCAGATTGCTACAACATCCAAATGACCCTAATTTGGCTTCAGAGTAGGCCAGGAAAAGGGCGGAAGAAACAGACTTTATGGTATTACTATTAATATGCCAGCTTCCACCAAGCTTAATTAACGAGCCTAGAAAATAAATCAAGGGTGAGGTATTGCTTGTTAATTCAGTATGAAGTAACGAGAGATGTAAAAATTGGACAGGTTACTCCTTCTAAAAATGAAGAATGGAGTTAATCCAAAGAAAACTTGGCAACATGCATGCTACGGCAAGGGCATAGGAGTAACAAAATAATTAGTCAGGCAATCAATCCCTAGTGCTTCATTGAAAAGAATATAAAACAGAACATTAGAGTTTCTAATGGTTTAAAAATATGAATCAATTAGTATATTAGAAACAGAAAATCTAAAAATGAATCTTCTAATAAGGAACATTGAAAAAGATTATTTGAACCTCTCAGTGGCCATTTTGTGCTGAGACGCCATTTTGTGCTAAGACTCCATTTTCTTTCTCATGACACCATTTTCTTTCTATTGTAACTTTGTATATTAGTTTAAGTTGTACATATTATATATTTTAAGAAAACCATTTAGAGGCCATTATTATGTGAAGTCACTATAGAGATACTGTATACAGTATATGGTAAGTTCCCTTTAAACTGCTATTTGTTTTTTCCACAATGATATTTCTCTGTCTAGTTGACCAAGGCTGAAGGTTTCCAGGCCCGGTAATAATATTTTCTTTAGTTGTCGGAGCATTGTCCTTAATTCACTAAGATCATACTGGAGATAATAAGGCAAGAGAAAACTTACCTCCACACAGTGAGAGAGTTATCTTATCTCTCCATTCCTTAATTTACCTCCTCTGTAGTTAAGTTACCTCCTCTGTAGTTATTTTCACATGCAGTTAATTAACAGCCTGTCTTTAACTAAAATTCTGGAGTGATTTTAATGATTGAAGAGTTAACTTAAAGACAGAAGAGTTAACTTTAGGTTTGCCTGAGGTAAAATGTTTCCTGAATACTACATGCCTTATCACCATGGTGATAACTCTAGAAACGTTATTAAAGACCGGAGATAAGCTTAGTGAATTGAGGCCATTGTCTGAATTGCCTAAAACAGAAGAAGTTAGTTGTAATATTTGCTGCATTCAAGGGTGTTGGCCAGCAGTGGCGTTCCTACAATAGGGCGACATGGGGCGCCCCGCACCGGGTGTCGGGCTCCCCAGTAAGTGTCATCAAGGCCTCCCACAGAGGCCTGTGCCGGACAGGAGGGGGGACGGAACACAGAATGGAGGGGTGGCAGGGAAAGCCGCGGCCAGACCCCCCACCTCCCTCACTTGGGTCCCCTCCTTCTGGCGCTTCCCCCTCCTAATTAGTAGCAGCGACCGGGCAGGAGCGGGTGGAGAGGACTTACTCACCTCCTTCCTGCGTTCCAGGCGATGGCGCACAGCGTCATCGTCACGTGCCGCTGGTCTCCGCCTTCTCCACCGCCCACTGTGCTTCCTGATTGGCGGAAGCGCAGTGAGTGACAGAGAAGTCGGAGAGCAGCGTCACGTGAGGATGACGCTGTGTGCCATCGCCAGGAGCAGGTAAGTCCTCTCTGCCCGCTCCTGCCCGCTGCTGCTAATTAGAAGGGGGAAGCGCCAGAAGGAGGGGACCTAGGTAAGGGAGGTGGGGGGTCCGTCCCCCCTCCCTGCCACCCCTCCTTCCAAGCTTCCCCCATACTGGGGGCAACTTTACTAGCTATTCTGGGGGCAACTTTACTAGCTATTCTGGGGGCAACTATATTACCTACTCTGGGGGCAACTATATTACCTACACTGGGGGCAACTATCTTACCTACTCTGGGGGCAACTATATTACCTACACTGGGGGCAACTATATTACCTACACTGGGGGCAACTATACTAGCTATTTTGGGGGTAACTATACTAGCTATTCTGGGGGCAACTATATTACCTACACTGGGGGCAACTATATTACCTAAACTGGGGGCAACTATATTACCTACACTGGGGGCAACTATACTAGCTATTCTGGGGGTAACTATATTAGCTATTCTGGGGGCAACTATATTACCTACACTGGGGGCAACTATACTAGCTATTCTGGGGGCAACTATTATACCTACACTGGGGGCAACTATTATACATACACTGGGGGCAACTATATTACCTACACTGGGGGCAACTATATTACCTACACTGGGGGCAACTATATTACCTACACTGGGGGCAACTATATTACGTACACTGGGGGCAACTATATTACCTACACTGGGGGCAACTATATTACCTACACTGGGGGCAACTATATTACCTACACTGGGGGCAACTATACTAGCTACTCTAGCTACTCTGGGGGCAACTATATTACCTACACTGGGGGCAACTGTATTACCTACACTGGGGGCAACTATATTACCTAAACTGGGGGCAACTATACTAGCTATTCTGTATCAACTGTCCTGGCCAGGTCTGCTACATGATTGAAGTGTTTTCTGGTCAGGTTGGCCACATGATTGCATGTATTTTCTGGTCAAATCTTCCACATGATTGCATGTATTTTCTGGGCAAAGCTGCCGACACGATTGCACGTATTTTCTGGGCAAAGCTGCCGACACGATTGCACGTATTTTCTGGGCAAAGCTGCCGACATGATTGCACGTATTTTCTGGGCAAAGCTGCCGACATGATTGCACGTGTTTTTTGGTCAAATCTGCTCACATTACGTGTATTTTCTTGAGAAAACCTGCACAATTATGTGAATTTTCTGGGGAAAGGGTCACCAAAACTTGGGCCCACTGTCCCGAGGTGAGAATAATATTGAGGCTGCTTTTTATATCTCCTTTTAAGCAATACCAGTTGCCTGGCTGCCATGCTGGTCCTTTGCCTCTAATTCTTTCAACCATAGACCCTGAACAAGCATGCAGCAGGTCAGTGGTTTCTGACAATATTGTCAGAACTGACAAGATTAGCTGCATGCTTGTTTCTGGTGTAATTCAGTTCTACTGCAGCTAAATAGATCAGCTGGGCTGCCTATTGTTTAAAAGGAAATACATATGGCAGCCTCCATATCACTCTCATCCCGGGTTCACTTTAAATTAGTTAGCTCCACCCTCATCCGGTCATGGCCACGCCCGCTTAGCGCCGCAGGTTATAACCACACCCATTTTTTGTTAGCTACCTATATTGAGGCCAACTTTAGGGGAGGAAGCCTACACCTGGCATTACCCGCGGTGTCGCGTTTAGCATGCCACAGTCGCTTTTTTTTTTTTATGGCGGGGGTGTGTGTCTTTTAATACTCAGCACCGGGTGTCAAATGCCCTAGGTACGCCACTGATGGCCAGTTCATTGTTATGAGAACTTTAAGTGCTCATTAATATTCTCTGCTCATTAAATTAATAGTATTCATTGGTTGTTTTTCCTCTATGATGCTTCACAGTGTAAAATATGTCATTTTCTCATATATAATTACCAGAAAAGTAAATAAACCTTTTAGTAAGCTCTGGACATTCATACAGCCTTGTTTGTTCCTTTTCTTAGTCCCAGTGTGACCAATTAACCTCCCTAGTGGTACGCAGTTTCAGAGGATTTTTTTAAATAAAATTTGATTTAAATGCTTAAGCTAGCACTTCGCTAGCTAACTATGACCCCCAAGTCCCCCCGCACTGCTCTGATCACCACGATCGCCGGCTGCAATATTTACCTGTTGGTGATCCCGCGAGAGACGCAGCTTCACCATTTAGCTTCAGTCGTCGATATGGCGACGATCGGACATGGCGTCTGACATCATCAACGTCATGCGCAGTCCCGATCTTACCCATAGCAAAGCCTGGAGCTGATTGGAAGTCTACACCATCGCGGTACATATAACGGCAGCGATCGGGGGTGATCGGGGGAGAACGGAGGGACTTGGGGGCATGGTTAGCTAGCAAAGTGCTAGCTTAAGCATATAAATCAAATTTTATTTTAAAAAATCCTCCGGGGGCCATGTCATCCTCTTCGGCAGCTAGCCCGAGCGTAGGTTGGGCTTACCGCCAGGTAATCCCCTCATTCTCCTGCAGAGTACCTGCACATTACTCTTACATGTATCCACAGTTACATTGGCTAGGGCCTGATAGATGTTCTTTGTTCAAGTCTGTACCTTTTTCAAGTACTCTTACCAAGGACTAGTTTTAGTCTATGACCACAGGGAATAAATATAGCAGTCTACATATCCTTCTCACTTCAGTTGTCTTTTAAAATTCCTAAGCGTTGGCAGTTAAGAGACAAATTTCATGTTACATACTCTCAATCAACAAGATTGTAATATGCAAATTAGAGGAGTCAGAGTCGGTGGAATCCTAACCTGAAGAGTCGGAGTCGGTGGATTTTTGTACTGACTCCACAGCCCTGACCTATACTGAGGGCACCAACACCTGGCTACCTATACTGGAGGATCTGACGCCTGGCTACCTATGGGGGGAAACCTACAACTGACTTCCTATACTGGGGGCACCTATGCTTGTCTACCTATATTGAGGGCACCTGCACATGAGATCCTATACTGGGGGCATTTATACCTACCTATACTGAGTCTGAGGGTGTTTTGTTCTTTTTTTTGGGGGGGGGGGGGGGGGGCGGACTGTGGCTATAATGTGTGATGAAAATTGTCGGTGCTCTGCTATTATTCCAAATTGGGGGGGGGGGGGGGCTAACTGTCCCACTGGGTGTTTTTATTAATATTCCTGAAAGTTTTTAGCCTTCATTTGTAAGTGTATTCAGGATAATGCACTCTTTCCATCCATTTTGTGGTTATTAGTATTTTCTATTATACATATGTGATGTGTCACAGAGATCTGAGCGTTTGGTGTGATGTGTCACGACTTCAAAAAGGTTGGGAACCACTGTCCTAGGCGGTAACTCAGGAGAAAAAGGTGAATTGCATATGGGCCTGTGTGTGTGTGTGCGTGCACCTGCAAAGAGGATGAAGGGGGTGGGGCATCAAAATCAGGTTTCGCTCAGGGCGATGTGAAACCTAGGGCCGGCCCTGATTCCAATCATCCCAATCTGAGCAGAATTTCCCCCAACTGAAAGAAATGATATGAGAGAGCCTATTAGCATCCCTAATTACGTCAACCCGAGTAAACAATTGGTCAAAGGGAAGAATTACAGATTTTCAATTGTAAGCAATTACCCAATGAGCAGCTAATAAAAAGGCGAAATATAATCATTGATACAGCTTAGGAATGCCAGAGGGCTTGATATAAAGCAAAGTATGCATAGGAGCACACTGAACAGCAATCAAAGTTATCATCTTAAATTTGTTCCATATGGCGGACCAAAGGGTTTTAGCAATGGGACAGTCCCAAAATATATGAAATAGAGAGCGGTCTGCTCTACAACCCCTAAAGCAATTAGAAGGGTGTTCAGGAAAGATAGTATGTAACTTCAAGGGGGTATTGTACCATCTTAGAAGTAATTTGACTGCAGTTTATTTTAAACAAGGGGATGGAGAAGATCTTCTGATAGAATCAAAACTAGATTCCCATTGCTGCTCAGTAAGCTCTAATACCAACTCTGACTCCCATTGTCGCATGTAAGTTGTTTTAAATACAACGCTTCTACGCTGCAACATTTGATAAAGCTCTGAAATCAAACCTTTACGAGGTGTTTCTTCAATGCATAATCTTTCGAACAAATAGAAGGAATCAGGTCTTTTACCTAGGCCCCTTGTTTTTAAGAAATGACAAATTTGAATATATCTATATCTCTCTCTAATAGGAGCACCTCTACCAAACCGAAAAACTTCAAAATCAAGAAATCTATCCTGTATCCAAAATCTATTTTATTATCTATCCACCATTGAAAAAAGTTACGATTGTGGATAACAGGAGGAAAGTCAGGGTTACCAAAAATCGGGATCTTAAAGTATGAAGGTTTAGAAGATCCAAAGGTTCTTTTCCAAAGAGATAATTCATGACTAATGACTTTATTAACAGTGCAAAGCACACGGTAGATATTGCGGGTAGAAAATAATAATGCTAAAAGGTTATAGGGTTCAACTGAATATTTTTCAAAGGTTACCCATAATGGGATATAATTCATAGAGTACCATCTAACCATGGAGGCAAGTTGTGCTGCAACATAATAATTCCTCCATCAGGGAGTTAAACAGTAATGATCTTGGTATTGAGCTAACGGCTAATATCAGTCCACAATCAGTTGTCTTCTTAGATTTAGAAATAATTAAAACAGGGGAGACTCTATGGACAAAAACCCATTTTAAAGATACTGACCGCAATGGTTACATCCCAATCGGGAGCTGCCATCACCCTAGCTGGCTTAGGGGTGTGCCAAGGGGGCAGTTCCTGCGACTGCGCAAGAATTGTACCCAAGTGGAGGATTACACTAGCCAGTCTGGGGTGTTGGCACAGAGATTCATTGAGAAGGGATATAACCCTGCTGATATCTATCAGCAAAGGGCATCTGTTGGGGAGATGGACAGGGCCCTTACTTTTGCACCAAGGGTTCACAGTCAGCAAAGTATGGATTTTTCCTTTTTGATGGGGTACAATAGCCAGTACAGAGCGGTTGAGGCCGTAATCACTAGGCACTGGGGAATCCTGCAACAGGACCCGGTGCTGAGGACACACTTACCTGCACGCCCTAAATTTATCTATAGGCGTGCCAAAAACCTTAAAGATCACTTGGCACCGAGCTGTGTGGACCCCCCCGCGTAACCCGACGAATCCCTGGCAGACAGCTGGGTTTTTCCCCTGCAGGGATTGTCGGGCATGCCGGGAGGGCCTAACTGTCAGAACCAATTCAGTTAGATCCTTTGCCAATGGAAAAGAGTTTAAAATTAGGGAGTTCATGACCTGTAAAACCTCCTATGCTGTATATTTACTGTGGTGTGGGTGTGGCCTCCAATATATTGGAAGGACCACTAGGGCCTTACACAAAAGATGGGGAGAGCACATCTATAAGATAGGGAAGGGGTTTCAACAACATAGTGTGCCTAGGCACTTTTCCACACATCACGGCCGTTGTTTAGAAACTTTAAGGGTGTGTGGGGTTCAGAAGATAAAGACACACTGGAGGGGGTGCAACCGCACTCGTGAGGTCTCAAAAACTGAGACACAATGGATATATAAAATGGAGGTCCTGGAACCAGGTGGAATGAATATTGACATTGATTTAAACTGTCATATTAGCAATAATTCATATTGGACTGTAATGTTTTTGGGGGGTTCAGCTGGTGTATATGGGGGGGGGGGGGGCCTGGAAGTATTTACCGGGTTTCTTAATGTGCCTGTTATAACTCGTAAGACCTACAGTTATATTATGTGTGGGTGTAATAATTAAACCTGCCTTGCAATTTGACCTAATACTGACCTCCAGTGGTCATCCTCGATTTGGAGTGCTGACCTTTGTTTTTGTTATATATGAAGTTCGTGTAAGCTTTTGTAAATAGCAAGGATGTCATTGTTTTTTATCTGGTTGTCATAAGATTAGATGTGTTGACAGCATGGAATTATTAATCAATTTATTTTAAACCTATGTGATTTCAGATGATGTAAGTGGTGGGGGAGTGAGCTAGCAGGCAGCTACTGGTGCGCATGCCCCCACACGCTATTTAAACACGCTGCTCTATTGGCTCCGTAGCCCCTGAGGAGTCGCCATAGCGACGAAATGCATAGGGCGGAGCTACTGAGCAGCGTTACGTCTGACGTCACCGGACGCGGTGATTGGTTAACGGGCGCCATCTTTGTTTTTGACCTGGCGGCGGGGATAACTTTTTGCGCTGCGGAGATTCCGCTCCGACGGTTGCCTTTGAGCATAGGCTGCATGCTCAGTCTCAAGCCCCTGACCGCATTGGAATAATGTCTTTGAGCAATGCTCATTTTTAATATATTTTAATAAATACGGGAGTAATCCCTTTTACGCTATGTGAAGCGTCTCTTACATTTTTTCCGGAGGTTCACCCATCCTACGAAGGACTCAGCTGTGGAGACTGGCCAGAGAGGCTGAGGGGTGGCCGGTACCCCTGCTGCGCAGACGGGCCCTGTAGGCCGCAGTATCTGGTGAGTCATTAAACATTGGGGGGAGATACTTATGTCTCTATTAACCCCGGATGCCATCTAACTACATTGTATGATCAGCTGAGACTACAAGGGGTATCCCTACTGTTTATTGTAGGACTGGACTGTTTGAGAGCTAATCTGCTACTTCTTGACTCAACTTTATTTACTGATAGCGCTCCACCATAATTGCTGGAGTATTGTCTGGTTATTCCTGCTTATTATTTTCTTAAGTTTGTAAAGCGCTTATATACTTGTGTATTTGATAATAATTCCATATATCCGGAAGCCCCCCCCCCCCCTCCCTTGAGAATAAACCCTAAAAAGAACAATCCTGCTAATTCTAGGAGGCTTATTAGTTCAAATAAATTTAGAGAGTTGACTCTGGAAAGATTTTAAGAGAGATTTAGATATAGGGATTGGTAGAGCTCTAAAAAAAAAAATAAAGGAACCTAGGTAACAAGACCATCTTAATTGCTGTCATTCTTCCCAGCCAGGAGATCTTAAATTGAGACCAGTCTCTCAATAGCTTCAAAGAAGAGGAGAGCAATTGTGGGATATTATAATAAAATAGAGAATCATAAGATGGTGACAGATTTATCCCTAGGTATGGAATATATTTGAGGGACCAGTCGAAGTCAAAATTCGCTTGGTATACCTTATAAACTCCTGGAGGGAAGTTGATAGGCATAGCTTTAGATTGAACTGTATTTTCCTTCAACCCTGCGAATTCAGAGAATTAATCTAGAAGAGCCAGAAGGTTGGGTAGGGACATAAGAGGCTGGGAAATAAACAAAAGTACATCATCCGCATACATTATAGTTTTATATTCAGCAGGACCTTTTACATAACCTTTAATATTTATATCAGATTTTATGGCAAGAGCTAATGGCTCCATCATTAATGAAAAAAATCAAAGGAGAAAGTGGGCAACCTTGACAGGTCAATAGGATTTGCAAAAAGTTTTATATCATTATTTAGTACTGAAATAGGCCTGTAATTAGTAGGCATAGTGTGATCTAATTTAGGTTTGGGAATCAAGGACATTGTGGCCAATAGCAAGGCTTTGAATGGCCAACTTTACCTCTTCAGGAAGAATTGGGCAGCTTAAAGTTGAGGCCTGTTCATGAGTTAGTTTTGGAAGATTTAAAGAATCTAACCATTGGTTAAGCTCTAAAGGGGAACCTTTATCACATGAAGTATAAAGGGAACTATAAAATTTTTCGAAAGGTTTAATCACTTCTGAAGGACGAGATAAAAGGGAACACTGAGAGTTTTGGAATCGGTACACATGGAGAGTTCTGCCAACCTGACCCAACCTTCTGGCAAACATTCTAGAATGAGCATTGCTTTGCAATATAAATTTGGTCTTAAACCTTCTTAGTGTTTTATCAGCATAAGCGTTGGATAAAGGTTCCAATTCTTTCATTTTAATTCTAATCAATTATTTATATTTTGAGTCCCCGCTACTAGAATTAAGTTTATGAAGCTTATCCAGCTCCTGGCATAGCTTAAAGAGTTGTTGACCTCTATCACGATTCCTTTTTTTTTTTGCTAGAGCAATCAATTTTCCCCTCACCACTGCTTTATGGGCAGCCCACAGGGTCCCCATACCCACTTCACCATTGTCATTATCCTCAAAATAATTTTCTAAATCAGAAGTGATTTGATCTTTAATCATTGGATATGCTAAAAGAGAATCATTTAACCTTCAATTAGAAGGGTGAAAAGGGAAACCCATGTGGGAGAAGGAGATGCACAGGGAAGCATGGTCAGACCAGGAGTACCAATTAATATGAATATTCTGTACTCCTCCCAAATCCACCGGGTTAGTGAAAATATAGTCAAGTCTACCATATACATCATGTGAATGAGAATAGTAGGTATGACCAATATCTGTAGGATAATGAGCCCTCCAGAGATCCAATAATTGTAAATTACGGAGGTGATAAGTAAAGGTCTTTGGAAAGACTCTAGTAAATAGAGTTTGTTTGCTGCGATGTAAAGATGGGCAGGAGACTGAATTAGATCACCAGGAAAAATATAATGAGGGGAATGATAGTTTTCCAACATTTGAAAAAGCGTTTTATAAAAGCTAGCCTGGGCAGTTTGAGGAGAATAACAGTAAACCAGAGTTACATCTTTACACCCAAGTCTTGCCTGGATAATGAGGAATCTGCTTTGGGGATCTCTGTAAACCTGTATTACAGTGATTGGGACTGAGTAACGAATTAATATAGCCACCCCTCTTTTTTTTTTTTTGAAAAATTTTTTAAAAAATACTCTGGAATAAGAGGTATCAAAGTATCTAGGAGCAGATTGTTCTGAAAAATAGGTCTCCTGTAAAAAGATCAGGTCAGGGTGTTGTCTCCTTCTTATACTCTATAAAAGCCTTCCTTCTCTTGTGGGGGGAATTAAATCCCCTCACATTGTGCAATAATACTGTAAGAGTCATTATAAGTTCCTTTCAATGAGAACAACTGATTTTTTGATAACAAACTCAAAGATAATTATATAAAAAAGGAAGGTTAAATAGACATAATCATGCATTAGGGCTCCAGAACAAACTGGGCCAGTGAGTCCTAAGGCAGGAGGAGGCACCTGGAAAGGAAAACATATTAGTAACCATAGACAAACATAAAAAAAACAACAACCATAATAACCTTATCTTTCCCCTGAGTAAAAAAGCAAAGGATCAAGTGGGGAGAAAACCACAACAAGGGGAACAGTATTTGCCAAATCAAAAACTTCTGCAGAACACAGACCATCACCGATGGAGTTTAAAATTCAGTCTAAGAGAAAGTTAACTTTTCCCAGAAAGAACGATAGGCGATGTGGGGGAAAAGGCCAGCAACGGAGCAGGGTGGGCCACCGTGCAGTCCAAACAAAGTAGCAAAAAGGCCCAGGATAGAAGAGAGCAGGAAAAATAATTTTTTAGAATAAAAACAGCATATAGTAAATTAACCATGTAGATTTCAAAGTATTGTGTCCCAACAGGCAGAATACTGATCTGGAGAAGAAGAGATCCGGTGAGATGAACGCTGTGATCCGCCATTTTGTGAGCTCTGAGACAAAAAGGAGTAGGCCTACACAGGCCAAGTTTAACCAAAATTTCTTTGGCCTGGTTAGGAGTAGTAGCGATGAACATAGAATCATTGTGAGAAACGATGAGTTTGAAAGGAAAACCCCAGTGGTAACGAATTTTAGCTTCAATAAGGACCGATGTAATGTCTTTCATCTTTTTACGCTTCTCAAGCATGATAGGAGATATATAAGGAAAGAGTTTGATCGGTTTATCCTCATACGTGAGCGTAGTGGAATTCCAGGCCACCAGTAGAAACTTTTCTTTGATCAAATAATCTTTAAGGCATAGAACAACATCTCTGCGGGGTTGTCCTGCAGCTGGCATCTTACGTAAAGCTCTATGCATTCTGTCACAAACAAAGGCCAAAGCCGGGGCCTCGGGTAGCAAAGTCGGAAAAAAATTTGTAACATGCAGTGGAAGATCAGTATAAGACTCACTCAGGCCTCTGATTCAGAGATTATTCCATCTGTTTCTGTTGTCGAGATCTTCTGCTTGTATCTGAAGTTGTGAGACTGACCCATAAATAGAGTCATGGTCCTTACGTAGAGCTCCATGGGCCTGTGAGAGGTCATCATGCTTTGCTTCTAAGCTAGGCATGGGCAAACTTGGCCCTCCAGCTGTTACAGAACTACAAGTCCCACAATGCATTGCAAGAGTCTGACAGCCACAGTCATGACTCATAAAGGCAAATGCATTGTGGGACGTGTAGTTTCGTAACAGCTGGAGGGCCAAGTTTGCCCATGCCTGTTCTAAGCGGTCGAGTCTGGAACCCATTGCCGTAATTTCTTGTGACAGGGTGTTTGTGGAGCGCTGTATCTCCGACTGCAGCTTCGAGACCAGCTTACGAAACATAGCTTCCAGGCTTTCGTCAAGGTCTTGTCTAGTTAGCCGCAGAGATCGCGGTATGGCTTGCTGCAAGCCTACCCCCTCTGCCTCTTCTTGAAGAAGTTCTGGTGAGGCTGATGATATGTCACCGGTGCCATCTTGGGACGACATGCTGGTCGAGCGAGCCCGGAGAAAATAATCTCTTACTGACTGCTGTGCCAACGAGACCCGCTTCTTGCTCCTCCTGGAGATGCACGACACTGTTCTCCGGGGGTGAGACAAAAAAAGAGCTGTTTTAAAAAGTTTAAAGCCCTGGAATACACGGTATTAGCTCTCTGCAATGACGGAGCTACATAGAGACACATCCTTCCGCTTCCGCGCCACGCATGCACCCCCCAATGTAGTGAACTTGCAAACTCATGTTAATGAATTACCTTGAGTCAATGACTGTGTATCCTTACAAAGGCTTTTTCCTTCAGAAGCAAGGCAAAGTAATGTACTGTATGTAAAAGGTTTCATAGATTAGTGCCAATGTCTTGTTCTTCTGTGTTTCCCAGAGGCATAATAATAATAACTCCTGTGACACCTGCCATGATGGGGCAGGGCTGTCGCCGCCATACAGGCAAAGGGGGCAATTGCCCCAGGGCCCTCGATCTCTGCAGGTACTCCCATCCAGTCCAACCCAGCCAAATGATGCTCTCCCCGCACTGCTCCCCAGGGCCATCCTGCATGTGTGGCTGCATTAATTACTCACCTATACCAGCGTGTAGTGGCTGCATAGAGAAGAGGCAGACAGCATGGCAAAGCTAACCCTAGCCGCTCTCCCCTGCACAAACCCCCTTCCTGATGACTAACCCTAACTGCCCCCTGCACAAACCCCCTTCCTGATGACTAACCCTAACTGCCCCCTGCACAAACCCCCTTCCTGATGACTAACCCTAACTGCCCCCTGCACAAACCCCCTTCCTAATGACTAACCCTAACCCCCCTGCACAAACCCCCTTCCTGATGCCTAACCCTAACTGCCCCATGCACAATCCCCTTTCCGGATGGCTAACCCTAACCACATCCTGCACAAACCCCCTTTCTGATGCCTAACCCTAACCGCCCCCTGCACAAACCCTCTTCCCAACATCTAGCCCTAATCACCCCACCGCACACACAAACAACCTTCCTGATGCCTAACTATAACCACGCCACTTCTTACTCGAAATATGGGGAAAAAACAGCAAAATACGATAACTACCAGGCACCGCCTGACGAGCAAATTTTCCCGTTGTCACCGGCTTCACCAGCTTAAGAACAGAAAAAGAACGCCCGGAAAAAATGATAATTTTTGTGCATTTCTGTTTTGGCCTGGCTTGCCAATATTTTCAATTAAAGTCTGCATGCACTCCATTTGCCTGATACCGCCAGTCTAACCCCCAAACGCATGTAGGAGCCAGTTTCCTGCACGCGTTATTGGCCTGCAGCGTGATGTCGGGAGGTTTGCGGTGCGATACTGATAAGCGGTGGCAGTTCTAATTTACCCGACGGGAAAACGCAGCGGCTGGACATTACGAAGCTCCCAGATGCGTTGTAACGTAATGCTCTAGAAGGCTTCGTCTAATGTGAAAGGTAAAATGAAAGTCAAATAGAATTTCATGTTGCCTTTCTAAATGCAAACTAGGAGCGATCAGTCAAAACGCTTGGATCAGCTCCTAGTGTGAAAGAGCCCTAACACAATGTTTGCTGTATTATATAAATAAGTAACAAAATATAAAAGATCGATAGAGTGAAAAAGTAATGAACATAACGGGAGAGGATCTCAAAACATATCTGCTTGTTAAAGCTGGAAAATATGTTTTCTGCAGTATGCTGGGATGAGCTTTACAAACCACAGCTTGTGTGTAGAGGATGTTACACAAAGAACCAGTGCCAATATCTATATACAGTCCAAGCACAAAATTCCGGCAGAGTTGTCTTCCATCAACTTGCCCAGAACAAATAAATGACCATTCCAAGATTTCTACCAGCCGCACTCCTGCCATAGGGTTATGTATCATCAATAAATATTTACCTTTGTAGTTTTTTTTTATCAAATTCCAACAAGAATGTGCTGAGTTATGAAACACTCAGGATGATCAAAATGTATATACTGTATATTAAAACTGTATCTATATGTAAGAGTTGATCTTTAGTGAAAATTGTATGTCGACATTTTAAAAGCATACTGTAGCTCCCAACTGTCCCTCTTTTGGAGGGACAGTCCCTCTTTAAGAATCCAGTCCATCTGTCCCTCGTTCGTCTTCATTTGTCCCTCTTTCAGGATTGATGTACAGATCTGTTTAAAAAGATGCATTTTTCTACTGAGAAATGTGTTTAATTGACTCTAAACTTTAATCCCATTATTTAAATTGCTATATTTCTAATTTTCAAATGCTAATAGGAGGGAAAATGAACCAGAATAGAAAGACCAGAATAGAAAGGACCATGTGGTTTGAATTATAAAACATATTTTTCTTATAAAATCTTTATGATATATGTGGCTAGGAGTGTGCCAGGGGCGTGATTAGGGATGTGGCAGGGGCGTGGCTTAAGCATCCCTCTTTTTCATCTCAAAAAGTTGGGAGGTATTTTTAAAGTGTTTTTGCTCAATGACACATTCATTGAAGTATGCCAGAGCTAAAATCTATGAACTATTGATCCTTTTTATCCCTTTCCTGCTCTCAGAGGCCATTTTCTGCTAGGAAAGTGTTTTATAGTTGGAATTTCTTATCAGTGAGGGTCACACTGTAGTCACTTCCTGTGATTTCAGGACTAAGTCAGCCCCTTACATACCTGATATTTAACTTTCAGGCATAGAAAGAAAAAAAAGTGACACAGCATAGTCATTTGTGTGCTAGGCACTGTACATACCCATGTCTATCTCATCATGTCACTTGTCACCTCGGGTATCCTTTAATGGAGTGATTGTATAGGGGATAGATGAGACCAAGTGGTAGAAGAGAACCAGACATGTCCACAGCATTGGAAAGATGGATCTGCGGGTCAAACACAAAAGATGCTTGTTTAGCCAAGGCTTACAAGCGCTCAAAGATAATGGCCCTTAAAGCGGACCTAAACCCAGGACTTCCTCACTGCCCTAAAAGATAAGCATAATACCCTTTACAGAAAAAAGTCCTTGTTACAGCTTATAGATCTGCTTCAGAGATGCTGCAGTTTAGTTTCTTCCTGGTTTGCTGGGAGCACAGAAAGAGTTAAACTCCTGTGTTTACACATAGCCTGTCTGAACAGCACACCAGCGGCCCATATCAGACAGAGATGACAGCTTACAGTCATTACTTACAGATAATGGAGAATAAAACAGCCTATTATCTTTAAATACACACCAGGGGCTTGATTCACTATGCGGTGCTAACCTAGTTAGCACGCCTAAAGGCTTTGGGCGTGCTATCTAGGGTGCTAAGTACTTAGTACGCACCAGTGAAAATTAGATTGCGCGCATGTCCCGCAGGAAAAACTTTGCATGTGCACAGCGTGTGAGCGCTAGTTAACACGCCCAAACTTATTTTAGGTGTGAAGAGGGGCTTTTCACAAGCGTGCTAACAGTTAGCACGGCTTTGTGAATCAAGCCCCAGGTGGTATTCTCTGCAATGTTGAAAAATGTTCAAGACATTAACAGAAGGCTTAAATTGTGGAACGGGATACATGACTCCTTATGTAACATGATTGACTTGGCTTCATGATCTTTAGAAACCTGCTAGATTTCATGTTTGCTTGCATGAGCTCACTGGCTCCAGCCTGCTGATCACCTGACATCTAACTGCTAAACAGTAACCAGCACAATTGCCATCTTCGTGTTTACTATTTACCTGCATCAGTGTTTTACAGCTAACATCTGGAAATATGCCTGAAGAAGGGGACTAGATCCCAGAAAGCTTGCATTATTTAATTTTATCGGTTAGCCATTAAAAGGTATTACTTTTACAAGACTGTTTTTTTCTACCTTCTCTCCAATGAAAGAGTTTAGGTCCTCTTTAATCAATTCACTTTTTCTCTGAAGTTTTCTCCCAAGTGATATTTTTACACCTTATCAATAAAATGCCTGTTAAGTCAAGCTTCCTTTAGGTAATATAGGATTGTCCCGCCTGCAGCTTTCCTATGTCTAGATTTCACTGTTTCTTTAAAGCTAAAATAACATGCAGTTATGAAAGTCAAAGATCTGGTAGCTTCTTCTGATGTATGAATCTTTCAGAACCTATAGCCAGCTGGTAACACAAACTGTCTTCAGCTTTCATTGCTACATTAAATAAATAGATACATATTTGTTTAGCATATATCTAATTAATCATTTAATTATTCATACCTGTAACACTAAACTTTCTGGGGATTCACTGCCACTAACACATTCTTTTAAAAGTGTAATTTTCCTTTCAAGGCCTTAAATCAATATTCCTAATATTCCTGTAGGACAAGGCCTTCCAAGGATGTGAACAGCATCAAAGACCATAATCATTTGGTTAAATTACAGTTTTGCACAGTGTTTAGCATGTTACAGTTAAATGGCCCTTTATAATAGTATAAAGTGAACCTGTCATTTAGCTTTTTGAACTCTACTAATTACATATTTGTTTGCAATGTTGCTGTTGAATTAACGCCAACCTGTTCCTGAGTAGACACACAGTGGCGGTACATATTTAGGTTTGACTGTAAGTGCATTGATTAGCTGATGAGAAAGAAATCATTTTTAGAGCATCTGGTCATCATTATCAAGTGCTGCCAAGTCAACATCGGCTCCTGATGATTTGGGAAATACTGTTTCTGCAGAAAGCAGAGGCCTACGGCTAGGTCCTCACTATGCCAGATGCACAATGGTCTTCTAAGCAGATACGCTGTGCCCCATTGCAGTGTCTGGTGAGTTGTTTACACTCACCACTATTGTGCAACCGGTCCACCACTGCTGTCGTCACCATTGTTTGGGTCCTCTGAAGCCACTGCCATGGGTCCACTGCCACTGCAGGTGCTGTGCTGCACTCCACTGCAGGTATAAGCTCCGCTTGTCTGGGCAGTAGCATCAGGCTCCCATTGAATTGCAAAAGACCAATGGGAATCTTTCTTACACCAGGGAGGATTTTCATTGGTCCACCACTTAGTGAACCAATGAGAAATCTCTCTGGTGCTAGGGAGGATTCCCATTGTTCTACTGTAATCCAATAGGAGCCGGATGCTACTGCCTGGGCTTTGATCTATACACAGGCTTTTGTCCCTGCATTGGAGCAGAGCAGTGGTAGCAGCAGCAGCAGCAGAGGACCTCCGATGACTAAGGACACAGAAGACAGGTGAGTAGAGCAGGAATGGAGGGAGAAATAGTCTAGTGAGAATGGACCCACTGAATTGGAGTGGTTTTTAGCCCAGTGTGAATCAGCACTTACCTTTTTTGCTTCTGTAGCTGCTGCAATAATGCTCGCTTTGTATTTGCAATGAGCTGAATTCCTCTTTCTGCCAGTCTAAAAGAAGCCCCACTAGACTTCTGCCCAGTGTCCCAAAAATATTGATTCCTCTGTGACTGAAATTAGTTCAGAGAGAAAAATTCCTACCATACACTGCAGAATGATTTCCAATAGATTCCAGCAGGGAATCTATTGAGAAATCAATCAAACCACAACATTGCACTGTTGAATGCAGTACAACGCTGTGGTCCATCAATCTACCAATGCTCCTGGCCAGCCCCAAATCAATACGTCGGAAATTTTTTTGGGGGCCAAAATTTATCCTAAACTGATCGATCGGGCATGTTGGTGGCATCGATTCCCAACAGGTAATCCAATCTGCCAGCAATCAAACAGGAAAATCAATGTGTGTATGATAAATTAGCAGCAAATTACCAAATACTATACATATCAACAGCTAAAAACTAGCCCCCATAATCTACCTTCACGCTGCATCATGTGGAAAGAATTAATGAAGATTTTATAATTAATTATGTGTATATCCTTTATATTCTCATGTAACTATAAGAATCACATTAATGTAACCAGACTAGTGTGCTAGAGCGACACTTTCATATTATGATTATAAGTACTGTTTAACAATTATTTACATTTAAGTGCTTGGTTACTGTGCATAGTTTTTTATACCCTTGCAGTGGAATTCCAGTCTCAGGAGACAAAGGAGAGCCAGTTTGAACCGGACTCTGGAGGCAGGGTAACCCTTGAGATCACTTTGGAGAAAACGAAACTCAAGTACTTCTGAGGTCATTCTAAAGAATAGCATGAAAGTGAAAGCTAAATTACAGGAAGTCTCATGAAGGACACAGGTGATCCCACCCAGCGAGGAGGTCCAAGCACCCTTTACATAATCCAGATTGGACTCATATAAGGACAGACTGCCTGGAGGGAGGAATATGTTAGCATATTAACTGGGGTATAAAAGATGGAATGGACAAAGGAGCTGTACTTTTCTAGCTAGTGAAGCTACAGTTAGCTTGTGGTTTCTGTATGCTGGCACATGGAAAAGTCCTCAGCTGAGTAAATAAAGATTTCTACTTTCATTGGCAATATGGAGAAAGTCTCATTGTGATAATTATTTCTTTTAACAATCACCACGGTGGAGGGGGAAGGAACAGTGTGCATAGTATGTCCTTGTATGCCAAATTATAGCGTCCATAACCACACACATCCCCTGGCAATACCCACTGTTTCATGTCTCTTCTATGGGCAGCTGACAGCGGAGGGAGGAGGAGTTTAGAAAGGGGTGTGTGCTCAACAAAAAGCAAAATTATACTTTCTTCTTTGTCTCAAATTACATTCAGTATTTATACAGGATAATTTACACACACACATTATGACTGCACACTCCTGCAGTGATAGATCTTGAACATGAATCAGTTAATTTGGGTGCTGTACGAATTGTGGCTATGGCAGTGCTAGCTATGGTGGGTGCTGGAGTTTCGCTATGCTCAGGCTTTGTAATTTAGATACAGTAGCCAAATGCGTAATTTGGGTATCAGTTTGTTTGCGGCAATGGCTGGTGTCGGGGTTCTGGAATAATCCCTCAGTGTAAAGTTTGGGGGCTGAGTTCAATAGATACCTATCACATCACTAGCCTACAGGTGTGGGGCCCAGTGGAGCAAGAGGGGCAAGGAGAACAATGGCCTTGGTCTGGGATCGGACAAGAGGGTCTGGCAGTCTGGACCTTTCACTAATGCATTGGTCTGTCATACACATGCTAGATTCTTGGCCGTGGTGACCCCGGCCAGCCACCTCAACCAAGAACCCTCTCCCGTATATACAAGGCTTAAGTCTTGACCATACGCACTTTCTCCCACTTAATTTGTATACAGACAATGATCTACTATCAAAGCCCCAACTACAAGGCTAAGTATGTTATAGCTTACATCAGCATTCTGTTTACTAGTAGAAGGAAGGAAGGGTCCCACCCATTGTCGTTTTATTGTATGCTGTGTAAATTCACACCTTCACAGTTGTAATGAGATACAAACCTTGACAATGGGAGTATTTTTAACAGAGAAGAGCTTACTTATGGCACAAACTTACCTGAATACAAAATCTGTGTATACAATGATACTTTTCAATAAAATATAAACTTTTATACAAATTCTTTATAAAATGACATACGTTTGGGTATTCTGCCTTTTAGATTTGTGCACCTGTTGGAAACGTTCAAAATCCCACAATACGGAACAAAACTTGTTTAAATAGTACCACTTCCACTTACAAAAAGACATACATACAATAATTGATTCCAAACTACTTAAAAATAAACAAGAGAAAATCACAACGCTCCCATTTACCAGAAGTTAAGCCATTCCTCTGGCTAGGAGAATTTGGCAGATGCTACTGCCATCCAATCATATTTGTGGATTCCAATCCTTCAGTTAGAGACTAATTCTTAACTAAAACATTTCTAGAGGGATATCAGTTTGCAGAATTCATTTTACGCTATGAAAATATAATTTTTGGCTGCAGGGGAAGGATATCTGAAGTAAGTAAGACTAGTCAAGGATAACAAAAATCTTTTACAATTTTCCCCGTCTTTTAGGGCTCTTTCACACAGGGACGTTGCGTTGCAGGGGACGTTAAGGTCACATAACGTTCCCCTAACGCAACGCATGGTGGTGCTAAAGTTGGACGCTACATAGAGAGGCGTTATGCGTCTCTTGGTGCGCCGTTTTCGTTCGATACTGGTAGAATGAAAATGGCGCATGCGTCAAAAGACTGTGGAGACCACGTGATCGGAACACTCCGCATCACGTGGTCCTGCCAGCCAATCGTCGCACAAAACGGCCGCTCCAGGAAGTAAACAGCACAGTGCAGTTAATATTAATTAGCCATGTGGCTACTCACAATAGCATTACTGAGCATGTGCAAACAGTCTAACGCTGCTAAAACTGCGTATAATGCACAGCATGCTGCACTTTCATTGAACGTGCAGCGTTACACTGTAACGCAGCGTGGGCACTGGGAACAGCCCATTGATTTTACATTACTGTGAGTTGGGCTGCGTTACAGGCTGAGCCTGTAACGTGCCACTGTGAAAGCAGCCTCAAAAGTGGTGGACGTAACTGTAACACATTTTTATGTGATTGGGAAGGTGATATCACACTAGTTTATGTCACAAGCTTTAAAGCACACCTGACCCTAGGCAAAGCTACCTAAGATAAGTACAGAGGTGTATATGTGTTTACATGTACTGTATATTACATATTTCTCGATAGTGGTCCTTTAATTCTTTTGTACTTGCTCATATATCTAGTAATTGAAAAAGATACATTCTCACCAGTATATTTGAGTTCAAGTGGCTTCACAGATATGTTTAAAATGCATGCTAATTTTACAATGCATATTTAGAAGTGCAAATATTCATTAGCGAAATAAAAATAAAGAAGATAAAGTAAATGTGATTCTTTTTTACTCTACCCCTCCCATACTCACCCCAGTTTTTCTGCAGCGTCAGAAATATCTGATCTACGTGCTTGTTCAGAGTCTATGGCTAAAATAATTAGAGGCAGAGGATTAGCAGGAAAGCCAGGCAATGTGCATTGCTTTAGGCTGCTTTCACAGTAAGACGTTACAGGCGCACGTTAGTGCAGCCTGTAACGCAGCCCACCGCATAGCAATTAAAAAATAATGTGCCCACGTTGCGTTACATTGTAACGCTTCACGTTATTTTAAAGTGCTGTATGCTGTGCATTCTGCGAGGCTAAGCCGCGTTAGACTGTTTGCACATGCTCAGTAGTATTGGAGGAGGAGGTCTCCCCCTCCTCCTCCTCGACCAGGCACATGGCTAATTAATATTCACTGCATGGTGTGACGTGCAGTGTTTACTTCCTGGAGCGCCGCTCTGTGCGGCGATTGGCCGGCGGGACCACGTGATGCCGCATGCATCCAAGAGTACGCATCACAGGACGTATGAAGAGCCGCTTAACGCGGCTCGATCTGACGTCCAGCTTCTACCACACTATGCGTTGCAGTAGGTGCACGTTATGCGACCTTAACGTAGCATCTAACGCAACGTCTCGTGTGAAAGTAGCCTTAAGGGAACCTAAACTGAGAAGAATGTGGATTTTTCCTTTTAAAATAATACCAGTTGCCTGACTCTCCTGCTGATCCTGTGTCTCTAATACTTTCAGCCACAGCCCCTGGACAGGCATGCAGATCAGGTGCTCTGACTGAAGTCAGACTGGATTAGCTGCATGCTTGTTTCAGGGGTGTGATTCAGCCACTACTGCAGCCAAAGAGATCTGCAGGACTGACAAGCAACTGGTATTTTTTTAAAAGGAAACATCCATAAACCTCTCTGTTATGGTTCCCTTTAAATGAAATAAACATGTCAGCCTCCATATTTCTGTAGCTGTGTTCTAAATATATCCATGCTAGAGAAAAGCTTGAATTTTGTTTAGTAGTAATTTTGCGCCGAAATTCGCAATCACAATGCAAAATTGTAATGCGAAATTTCAAACTATTGCAAAAGTAATAATAATAATAATAATAATAATAATAATTGCTCATAATTACAATGCTAAGTTTCATGAAGATACAATGGATTTGCACAAGATACTCATTTTTGTGAAAATGTGAATGTCCTTGAAATTGTGTTTTCTATTGACCATTGATTTCAATGCATATGGTGAAAATGTGTTTTCGCATGCATACCCATACATTTTTGCACGTATGAGCGAAAATGCATTTTCTTGTTTCCATAGACTGCAAAATATTTGGCGACAATGTGTTTTTGCATGCTCAAATATTTTCAAACACATTCTCATCTGTGTGAGAATCCCCATAAAATTATAATTAAGATCAAAATCATAATTTGAAAAATTCTCAAAACGTTTCAAAGTTTTGAAGGATACGAACAGCAGTATCGGTTGAAAAGGGCGCCTGAGCTGCCTGTATGAAAAGGGAGCCGCCATAGACATCAATGTTATTTCTGGAAATATGGGCTACAAGGTGTAGAAAAGGGCGCCTGAGTTTTAATATAGGCTACAAGCGGGCTCCCCTTTGCAGCCCATATTTTTTCGGCTACAAGGTTTTCGGCTACAGTAGGGTGCCCCTTTGTAGCCCATATTATTGCCTTTTTTTGTAGCCGAAGTTTTTATATGGGCTACAAGCGCTCTAAGCCGAATTATTTCATTCCCCCACTATCCATGGCGGCCTGGAGGGGGAATAGTAATTAACACATCCCGGAGATTTTCCTCTAGCCGAAGTTTTTATATGGGCTACAAGTGCTGGAAGCCGAATTATTTCATTCCCCCACTATCCATGGCGCCCTGGAGGGGGAATAGTAATTAACACATCCCGGAGATTTTCTTCTAGCCGAAGTTTTTATATGGGCTACAAGTGCTGGAAGCCGAATTATTTCATTCCTCCACTATCCATGGCGGCCTGGAGGGGGAATAGTAATTAACACATCCCGGAGTTTTTTTGTATCCGAAGTTTTTATATGGGCTACACCAGGCGTCTTTTTATTTGTAGCCGAAATTTTTATATGGGCTACACCAGGTGCCTTTTTTGTAGCCGAAGTTTTTATATGGGCTACACCAGGCGCCTTTTTTGTAGCCGAAATTGGTATATATGAGCTCCACCAGGCGCCCTTTTCTACAGGCGCCCTTTTCATATAAACCCACGAACTGCACCTCAGCAATCCTCGGCGGGTATGCGATAACCTACCACTTGTAGCAACAGGGTTGGAATAGCTCTGGTAGAAGATAAGGGTCCGCACCACTTCCAGAAAAAATTCAAGCTTTTATTAAAATCCATAAATGCTGTGTAGCAGCTACAGCCCGCTGTTTCGGGTTAAGTGCCCTTTTACAAGCTGCTCAGCATAATCTAAAAAAAACACTTCACACAACACACATATATATATATATATATATATATATATATATATATATATATATATATATATATATATATATATATATATATATATAGTAAAACGTCTCCACCCAACAGCCAATCACACAAGGGCCTACGAAATGGAGGACCTGGTGGGGAACTTCTCATTAATATACGACGTACTCCCCCAGAGCTGCCCGCTTCGTTCTATTGGCCATATACAATTCAAAATCCTGGTAACAGCTCTGCCGAGGGTTGACCCAATGGGAATCCTGACCTAGAACCAACAGGTATATTCCCACAGGCACACCTCCATAAGCCTATTGGTCAATCAGCTGTGGATATAAACAGAGAGGGGAACCAGCTCAAATGCACCAATATTATACACAAAGGAATCAAAAAGATGGCACTATGCAAGCAACCCACCTTGCCAGCTACATAAATGCCCGCCAGCTACATAAACCGACCTACATACTGTAAATACATGCTGATCGCTGTGCAGAGTAGGGGAACAAAAGCGATCTCCCTACCCGGGCTGTGTAAACACATAACTGTGCTGTAAAAGAGAGCCACGTCATAATCTCGCGATAACTCAAACATCTACGTGTCCATAGCAACATGAACGCGTAAACAAAGCCGTGTGACTCAAAACAAACCATCATCACTTCTTAAAACATCTGACTTTTAGCTAAAGTGAAATTTTCAAACAGAAAGAGGCAAGATTGCTGAGATGTGCCCTCCTATCACCCTCCCATTTCCCACCTCTTTTGGGAGTGAATGGGAGGAGTGGAGAATGAGAGAGTGATTGGAGGAAACATCACAGCAAGCCTGCCTCTTCCTGCCTAAAAATTTGACTTTAGTCAAGAGTCAAATATATCAAGGAGTGATTACAGGGCTGCGGGGAACGAGGAGAGGTACAGACAGCCTACAAATAGACAACAAAAACAAAAGACCGAGAGCCCAAATTGTGCGGTATCTTCAAACAATTAAAATTAATAATTGAACAATAGTTATACTCACAAACACGGGTTGCCCCTAGGCAACCACTCCATATGCCAGTGGGGAGAATTAGAACCTGACCCCACTCAGGTATAAGATGTCGCTCTCTGGTCCGCATCCTAATAAGACAGCCTACAAAGTTACTGTATGTGGATGCAGCATGAACACAAACAAGAGGTATGTTTCTTCCAGAGTAAGGCCCGGTTCACACTGGCAGAAAAAAAACAATGTTAATCTATGTTAATCTATGGATCCATTCACATTGGTCTGTTAAAACAGATCCGTTTCCAGACTGCTGAGTCCAAGGGAACGGAAGCTGAAGCACTGCACTGGGGGCAATGAGAAAATGGAACATTTCTTCACTCTGGTGTAGAAACAGACCACTCTAGACAGCAAAATCCACTGTGGTAATGGGTGCCTGGGGGGATGTGGGGAAATGGAACGGAAGCAGCTGTGTGAAAATGGATCCAATCGACCGGAAATCAGATCTATTTTCATAGATCCATTTGCCACTTACATGCCAGTGTGAGCCGGGCCTAAATGGAGCTATAAATTACTTTACTTCTATGTTGCTGTCACTTAGATCATTAGTTAGTATAAATCTGATGGAACTGACAGGTTTTTGACTAGTCCATCTCTTCATGCGGGATTCTCAGTATTGCATTCATTCTCTGCAAAAGCATTCCCTGGAAAGGATCTATAGAAAGATACAGGTCATCCCCTAGCTGTTTGCACACTATCCTGACACTCGGACTAAGTGCTTTTGAAAACAAAACCCTATGAATCCCCCATGAGGAGATGGACTATTCCAAAACCTGTCAGATTTCTACTACCTAATGTAAGTGACAGCAACATAGGAGAAAATTAATTGATAGCATATTTTACTCTGGGAGTAATGTACTTTTTATTTGAGTATTTTCACTGTATTTTACAGTTTACACTTTTTGCGACAGTGGTCCTTTAATGTGCAAAGAATGAAGAAAAGCTCTTTGTTGAATGGCAAACATTCCTGCTTATGTACATATACAAGTTCAATTTTCCATTGTAAATACATAATTAAAAAACCGGGGGCAAATTCGAGCCAGCATGCAATCAGTTCTCTTAATGACTTGTTGGAAAGGCAATGGCAATATATAAACAAACAGGATGAAAAATTTAGAAGAGGAAAAAAAGTAACAAATTAAAATATGGAAAATGTAATGTCTCCAAGGACAGGATAGAGGAATTTAAAGGCAACAGTAAAATACATGAAATTCCTTTAAATTAGTACAGTTCATTAAGGACTTACTCCGGGCACAGGCATTTCCCTGATGCAGATGAGGCACTCAGAGATAGAGCATTTGTTTTTGTTTTTTAAAAAGAACCTGGTCGGATGCCCATCACATTCTATCACTGCTGTAGTAGGCAGCAATCTTCCTGGTGGGTTTCCAAGTTCTGATCGGTTGCTGAACAATTGGACTATTAGTACCTAACAATAGGTTGGTCACAGTCACATGTGAGGCTACATGGATGTACATACAGGTGTTTGATGTAAAATTACTGGAACAGAAACCCGAGGAACTTGCATAGGAATGAAAGATTGGACAGAAGAACCATTGCTGCTCACATGTGTACTAGGATATTTCCATTTAACCATTTACTAATCAGGAAACAAGCTGTTTATCCATTATTGCAATCAGTATTTATTTAAAAAAAAAAAAAGTATTAATACATAAAAAATCAACACAGTTAAAGAGCAGGGAACAAATCATCAAAATGATGGATCTCTTGCTTTTAACTTTTCTTATGTAATCACAAGGTGATCATGAATAGTCAGGTGTTCAGTTTAACTTAGGTGAGACTTCTTTCAGCCCCCTGTAGTCCTTCAGGTTCCTCGCTGTCCTCCAGTCCGCTGCTGTGTCCTTCTGAAAGCTGCCTGACTGAGCCCTGTCTCGGGGTATTGCACATGCGCAGCACTGGTGCAGCCCCAGCTCGTGTGCACACCCAACAGTGCACCGGGAGGATATTGAGCAGCCCCGGGCCGCCCATGAGGTGGGGTGAGGCATGTTCCTCGGGTGGCGGAAGTGAGGGGGAGCCACGCCCACCTGGCCGTGGGGCTGCTCTTAGAGGACCACTAAAAAAAACCCCAAAATTTAAAATGCATATAAAAAGTACATCTCTCCCAGATTAGAATGCACTACCTATTTCATTTCTCCTGTCACTTACAGTAGGCAGTGCAAATCTGACAGGAGTCTATCTCCTCATGGGGGATTCTCAGTATCTCCTTTATTCTTATTAAAAGCTCACAATGAAAAAGATCTATACAAAATATGTCAGATCAGTCAGATTTTTACTGCCTAATGTAAGCTACAGGATCATACGAGAAATGTAATTTATAGTGCATTTTAATTTGGGAGGAATGTACTTCTTATACATATGTGTACACAGGCATTTTCAATTGTAAAATGCTTCACGACAGCGGTCTATCAACCCTTTAGCAGCCAATTTATGTAGAGGTTTGCAAGTGCTACAGGTCAATTTATTTTAGCACATTTTTAATTTGTTACATTTTCTTCCTACTAATTAGTACGGCTGTAATGTGTATTTGTGGCCACTTATCACTAGAGGGCACTGCGAGACAATAACAGAGGACTTCTGCTTTCAGTTTCTATATTCTCTGCTAGCAGAGGGAGATCAAAGCATTCCAAGAATTCATAGCACAATGAGTTGTGCCAGCTGGAGTCAAAAGCAGTGCACTTATCTCAAACTAGATAACTCCTTTGAAGCTGCTAATGGGTTAATGACCAAATAATATGCAAATGCGAATACTGTTGCCATGGTTGCAAGGAAGTGAATGTATCAGAAAAAGGAGAGAGAAGAGAGTGCCTCACTGGTGCAATAACTTTTATTCAGTTAGCAAATTGCAAAAGAAATGCACGTACAAGATCGCATACATTTGCAAGCATATCTCACATGCTCAATGTTCCACTCCTCAGACGTCGACCGTGGCCAGCGGAGGACATCAACAAGGGTCTGTGGTAGGTCTGGAGTCCAGGCAAGCTCTGTGTGTTATAATGACGACGCGTTTCGACACGCCAGTGTGTCTTTGTCAAGTCAGGATACCAGCACTGGAGAGGAATGGCACTTATAGCAAGGCTAACCTGGTCATGTGATTTCTGGCAAGGTTATAATTTGCATATGACCCCATGGAGACCAGAGTAGGGAACATTGAGTCATGTCTAAAAGAACAATGTATAATGTGCGATTTCTCTTCATCAGAAACAGAGTAGCATTTAAAATCCCATACAAAACTACAAACAATCATTGCTGTGTACATATCAGCAGATCACAAAATAGGAAGTGTGAGATAATGCTCATCACCCATTCATTAAAAAAACAATTGAACACTTCTCTGCAGTAATTGGTCAATCCTACAGAGCTATAATACAATAGGTGGTGAATTCTCTGCCTGCACATTTTTGTATAATGAGGGCCGTTTCACACCTAGAGCTTTTTCAGCGCCTCGCCAGCGATCAGCAAAGTGCTACTGCCAATGCATCCCTATGGATACATTCACACTGCAGTGCTTGCGACTGTGAGCAATCTCAAATGCACTGCATGAATCTATTGAACGGGAATCACAAGCGCAAATCGCAGCAATTCATGAGATTTCACCTGCCGAATCGTGATCGCAATCGGCGGGAAGCTCCCATAGCTGATTGTTATTCCTTATCCTCACTCCCTCCTCCTTCAAGGGTCTCATCTTCCAGGGAATTGTAGTATTTCAAAAGCCAGCTTACATTCTGTGGCTAGGAATTGAACCCAGGTCTCAGTGTGTGGTAGGTAACTCATTTAACCACTATACCACCACCAACACTACATGCTGAAGCCAGCCTAGCATGTACCATTATGATCAATCCAAGAGAAAAATTAGCTTGCTTAATCCACGGAATTGCACTATATCAAAGGCCATCTTACATACCGTGGCTGGGAATTTAACCCAGGCTGGGCTGGGAATTGAACCCAGGTCTCAGTGTGCGGTAAGCTAATTTTTCTCTTGGATTGATCATAATGGTACATGCTAGGCTGGCTTCAGCATGTAGTGTTGTTGGTGGTATAGTCGTTAAATGAGTTACCTACCACACACTGAGACCTGGGTTCAATTCCCAGCCACCGTAGGTAAGCTGGCTTTTGATATAGTACGATTCCGTGGATTAAGCAAGCTAATTTTTCTCTTGGATTGATCATAATGGTACATGCTAGGCTGGCTTCAGCATATAGTGTTGTTGGTGGTATAGTGGTTAAATGAGTTACCTACTGCACACTGAGACCTGGTTTTAATCCCCAGCCACGATATGTAAGCTGGCTTTTGATATAGTACAATTCCGTGGATTAAGCAAGCTAATTTTTCTCTTGGATTGATCATAATGGTACATGCTAGGCTGGCTTCAGCATGTAGTGTTGTTGGTGGTATAGTGGTTAAATGAGTTACCTACTGCACACTGAGACCTGGGTTCAATTCCAGCCATGGTATGTAAGATGGCTTTTGATATAGTACAATTCTGTGGATTAAGCAAGCTTATTTTTTTCTTGGATTGATCATAATAGTACATGCTAGGCTGGCTTCAGCATGTAGTGTTGTTGGTGGTATAGTGGTTAAATGAGTTACCTACAGCACACTGAGACCTGGGTTCAATTCCCAGCCACGGTATGTAAGCTGGCCTTTGATATAGTACAATTCCGTGGATTAACCACTTTGTCCTCCTTGACGTATAAAAACGTCAAGGAGGACAGGCGCTCTCCCGCAGCCGATCGCGCGTGTGCACACGTACTCCCGGCCGCGGATTCGGTAGCCCAGGAATCAATGTATCGGGCTATGGTGCCCGATCACTGATTCCTCTCCCCCGCTGAAAAAGCGACAGCTTCTCTCGGAAGCTACGCTTTTTCTGAAGCTATGTCCCTCTAAGCGTACATTGTACGCTTAGAGTGACGTCATGTAAACAAACTCAAGATTGCCATCTTGTGGCCATAAAGTAAAACTACAAGCAAAAGTAAAAAAACATTACAATACACAAATATTTCCCCAAATAAAACACTATTTATATCCCACCCTCCCAAAAATGCCCACATAAAATGTTTAATAAAAAAACAAAAAACATTACTATAAAAAAACCACATAAATATTTACCTAAGGGTCTAAACTTTTTAAATATCTATGTAAAGATGAAATATTTCTCTCTATTTTTTATAAGCTTGTAAATAGTGATGGATGCAAAATGAAAAAATGCTCTTTAATTTCCAAATAAAATATTGTCGCGATACATTGTGATAGGGACATAATTTAAACAGTGAAATAACCGTGACAAATGGGCAAATACAATACGTGGGTTTTAATTATGGAGGCATGTATTATTTTAAAAATATAATGGCTGAAAACTGACAAATAATGAATTTTTTCATTTTTTTTTCTTATTATTACTATTAAAATGCATTTACAGTAAGGTAGCTCTAAGCAAAATGTACGCCCCAAAGAAAGCCTAATTGGTGGCGGAAAAAACAAGATATAGATCAGTTCATTGTGATAAGTAGTGATAAAGCTATAAGCTAATGAATAGGAGGTGAACATTGCTCGGATGCATAAAGTGAAAACGACTGAGAGCTTAAGTGGTTAAGCAAGCTAATTTTTCTCTTGGATTGATCATAATGTTACATGCTAGGCTGGCTTCAGCATGTAGTGTTGTTGGTGGTATAGTGGTTAAATGAGTTACCTACTGCACACTGAGACCTGGGTTCAATTCCCAGCCACGGTATGTAAACTGGCTTTGATATAATACAATTCCGTGGATTAAGCAAGCTAATTTCTCTTGGATTGGTATCAGACCCCATGAAACATCTTTTCTATCATTTTTCCAATCAGCAGAAATTTTTCAAAATTTTGAAGTTCACCTCCCCATTGAAGTCTATTGCAGTCCGCGAAAGTTCGCGAACGGTGTTCGCGAACCAAAAATCAGAGGTTCGCGACATCTCTATTTGTAACACACAGCCCGCATATACAGTATTTGTCTATTGTGTTGCAAGGAAGTGAAATATGACTTTACGGTCTTATTTAGAAACTGGCAGAAAGCTGAAATGGAGAGATCATTTTAATAGCAGTACTTTACGCAATGACTTGGGTAGTGCTGTGAAGATATACCTTTACAGCATTTTTTTCTTAGGAATTTTTAATAAACACTCTTCACTTGTTCCTGTGTGTGAGTCTACAGAGTGTGCTGCCAAGCTTGGTCTCATCTGCTTTACAGGGTTCCTGCAGGGATAACCCCGACTGACAATAGGCTCCTTAGTCTACTGAAGGGCCGGGTCCACCTCAAACGTTAAATATTTGTGCATTCATCATTTCCTGAATAGTGGATACAATTATACACCAGAACATGATTCAGTGTTTCGCTAGGCAAGGGTGAATCAGGTTAGTGGGTGAGGTGTCCCTGTCCCTGGAATCTATGGGTTCATTTATCGCAAATTGCAGCCCGATTACTATAACAGCCCAATAAATGTCATCTTGCAAGCCACTGAATGGTGGTCCAGTCACTGGGCCTAATAAGCGGCCTTCACATGAAGCAGCCCACCTATAAACTTACTCAATTCACACCAATAGGGTTTGAACAAACATTACAAATATAACTTCCAGCTCCTCTGGAATCTTTGGTTTAGTCACCTTGGCATGTTTGTGGAAAACTGGCCTTTTCTCAGACCTATTTACAGTGTAAACATACAGAAATATCTGGTCAACTTGCTCTTGATTAAATATGTGCTTTTAATTCCTCATTAATTTCAGGGCTGTGGCTCGCAAGCAACAAAACAAAAGTCTTATTGAACAGCTGAGATTTTCCGCAGGAACATATTTTCGGGATATACCATATATAAAATTATCTTTCCGGAGCAAAGAGGACATCTGGCTAATTTTTTTTTATGGTTTGTGAACTACATGCCATGCCACTGATGCCTATCTTAAAATGACCCTGAGACTAGCAATAATCGTAATGTGCTCTGCTCATTACAATTTTGCAAAAATTGAAAATAATTTTCGTAATTACAATACATTTGCAGGTGCTCCGTTTGATTTGTAAAAGCTTTAAAATAAATGGCAGAATTTCCAGGGCTGATTGATCTGCTATCCAAGCACCACACATGGCCAGCCATCTGTAGACACCATCTAAGAAAATTAAACGTATTGATCATTTTAGAACATCTACTTTGTTCCTGTACTCAATTATTTTGTTTTTGGACCCGTAAGTACCATTGTCCTTTGTCTGTAGGATTTTCTTCAAATAATACTCGCTACATTTCCTTCTTGCGTCCTGCCAGTTCGCCCTCTCTGATTCACTGCCGATGCCAATCTCACAAGCAGCTACTGTCAACAAACAGTCATACCCCTCTTTGTAAACCAAGCCAGGATACCAAGACTATTTCATCCAGACATCTGAGCCTGTGATTAATTCTGAGGCCTGTGGCACCAGCACAAGTCTGCTACTGTTATGTGACTATGTCAGCCATTCACTTTCCAATATCCTGAAATACCAGTAATTTGTTGCTATAAAACCTTTTCGCTGTTCATAAATTCACATGACACCAATGTACCCTGGTTATGGACCATCTTTGTGCATTTCACAAAACTTTATTTAGTCCACTTCAGATGAACACTCCTGACTCAGCACACTTTGTAATAGCACCAAGTGTGCTATATAGGTAAGTTGCCAGGTATACACTGAGTGTGTTTATATGCAGTGATTCCAGAGAATATTGTACCAGTCACTTCGCTAAGGCTAGGTTCACAGTGGTGCGTTGCACTGCATTTTCTAACATGGCTTGTCTGATTGTCCCACTGCAATGCACCACCTATGCAATTTTCACAGTTTAGCGGGTGCTGTGTGGTGTAAAGGCATGCAGCATCTCAACGCACTGCATACAGTGCATTATCGCAAAAACATAGACGTTAACAGTGACAGTGAAGCATCATTTTTATTGATTGATTGACCTTGGAACTGTTATTGACCTGATATTGCCTCATCCTTTGGTACCGTGTATTCTGATCTGCTGTGTATGACCCTGGATTGTTATTGGAGCACCTTTGTCTTTAAGATTCTGTACCCTGTTACTCTGATCACCCATTGCCAACCCAGACTGTCTGATTTCTTGCCTGAACCTATCTGGTGTGGTTCTGTTTGAATCACTGCCTTGCTCCTTTCAGTTCCTATACCTTGCGTACTTTAAAGAGAATCTGTACTCTAAAATTCTTACAATAAAAAGCATATCATTCTATTGATTATGTTCTCCTGGGCCCCTCTGTTCTGTTTCTGCCACACTCTGCTGCAAACCTGGCTTGTAATTGCCAGTTTTATGCAGTGTTTACAAACAAAAGACATGGCTGCTAACCAGAGTGTGATAGGCTGAGAGGAGAGCTTGGAGAGGGTGTGTAAAGCTTCTGCCTATCACAAGCAGTGCTGCACATTCCACACATTCCAGCCTGAGCCCGACAGAGCCAACAGAGGAAAGAAGATAAGATTTATTACAGAGACAGTGCAACTAGAAAAGGCTGCAGTATGCCAGAGCACATTACAACAGGTATAGGAACTTATAGGATAGAAGAAATAAGGCTCAACATTTTGTAACAGAGTCTCTTTAAGGCCTGGGTGTAAACGGGTGTTGGGACGATGCACTAGTCATCCCTCGGCTGACTGGGGATGCAATGCATCACATAAAGGTGAAAACTGTGGAGGAGTTTCATAGGAACTGAAATAAGGCAGTGGATTTGGCAGGCCTCACAACTGTGTCTTGCAGTTAAAATATAGAAGAAGAAGAAGAAAAAACCACTATGTGGAGCTGCAGTACCCTGTCATTTATTCTGCTCTATGCCGTCATTGACTTTACTCTAGGAACATTTCGGCCCAGGGCAAAAATTCCATGGGAGCAACCTGACCTGAACACCCCCTCTCCCTGACTGCAGCATTAGGTGCCACACACCCCCAAGATGGTTGCATTAAATGGCCCCTTTGTTTCTTGATCATGCAAAAGAGGCACCTGTGAGGATGAGGCTGGAAGAACACAGACTTAAAGTGGACCCAAACCAAACATTTTTTTTTTATTCAAAATATTTAGTTGCACCACTCTGACATATACAAAGATAAATAAACACTTCTTCAAGCCTATGAGCATTTCAGTGCATGCTTTTCACCCTTCTTTTTTCATAACTAGGGTTATACAGGTGGCAGCCATTAGCAATTCCTCCTTTGTTGGACACTATCTACTCCACCAGTTTGCCGGATTCCGTCCTGGCAATATGAAAAGAAGGGAGGGGTTCCTCCAATGAATGTAAAATATTTTATATTTGTCATCATGCAGCTGAAAAAAGGCTGCTATTTATTATTATAATTTAGAAAACAGATTTTATTTCTGAAATCTTGTATTTTTAATAATAATTATAATAATAATCCGATAATCCGAACATTTATATAGCGCTTTTCTCCTGTCGGACTCAAAGCGCTCAAGAGCTGCAGCCACTGGGACGCGCTCAGGAGGCCACCCTGCAGTGTTAGGGAGTCTTGCCTTGAACTCCTTACTGAATAGGTACTTGACCTAGCCAGGATTCGAACTCTGGTCTCCCATGTCAAAGGCGGTGTTCTTAACCAGTACTCTATTCAGCCACTTTAAGGAAGGTGTGTGGGAAGACCTAGGAACCCATCAGCTGGTTCAGGGGCCCGCCCTAGGCAATATGTCCCTATTGAAGCACAACCCTGCACTGAAAGTGAAGCTTTTGGTATTATTGATTAGTGTATGTAACGTGGCAACTATTGCATACTAATTAGCCGAGGTTCATGTGGGGGTATGGCTTGCTGCACATATCCAGGAAATGATGTAGCAAGTGAGGACATCATGTGTCTCACATAAATCACAGCAACAGCCAGCACCTTGTTTTCTCATTTGTTTTAGTTTGTTGGTGTCTTTGAGCAACTGCTCTGCTTTTGCTTCAATTTTTTGTTGTTGTTAGAAAAGATATGTGTTTCTTTTTGTGAAATGCCTAAATTGAATCAATGTAACTTTGTAATTTTAGGAATTCCTTTATCCCATTTCATATGTTTTGCCACAGGAGAACTATTTTCTTTGTACATTGTGTAAGAATTGAATAGGTTTGTTAAAATTCAACATGGTGAGCAAAATATAAAATAAATAAGTAAAAGAACTTGTAGTTTTCTCTGGATTGCCACAATGTGAGAACTTAGTTTTGCCTGCCAAGCCTAGTCTGGACGTATTGCCCAGAACAGCAGCAACGCCAGTGATGATCTTGGAATGTTGCTCTACAAGTCATCATCTTAAACTGTGTAGTATTACACTCTACATATTTTCTTTTAAGGCATTAAAAGCACTAAATTTATAATACGTTCTCAGTTGATGTCATTTTCTACTGTTAACACATTTGAAGCCCTTCTAAAGGAGATTTTAAAAAAAAACTGGCAGCAGAGTTAATGTAATACACTGAGTGGCCCAAAAAATTAGACACCCTCTGACATCAAGTTGGTCCACCTTAATCTCTGATCACAGCCAATATTCTTCTTGACATGGACTCCACAAGATACAATAGAATACAATAACATTTCTATAGCGCTTTTCTCCCATAGGACTCAAAGCGCTTAGGCTCTCTCAGATTCAGTAATTAGTAGGATGAAGTATTCACACAACAAAAGTTATATTTCTGCAAATGCCAGACTGAACAGGTGGGTTTTCAGTCTGGATTTAAACACGTCCAGGGATGGGGCTGTCCTGATCTGTTGAGGTAAGGAGTTCCAAAACGTAGGGGCAGCATGACAGAAGGCTCTGGGACCAAAAGTTTCCAAGTGGACTCTGGGTATGACTAGATTATTAGAACCTGTGGATCTGAGAATGCGGGGATTGCTACGCAGCTGTAACATATCTTTCATGTATCCGGGGCCTAGATTATTCAGGGATTTGAATGTCAGTAGGCCGATCTTGAATAGGACCCTCCATTCTATAGGTAGCCAGTGAAGGGAATGCAGGACTGGCGTTATGTGGCAGTGCTGGGGTTGGGTGGTTAGCAGTCTGGCAGCAGTATTCTGTATCAGCTGTAGGCGGTACAAGACCTTTTTTGGAAGGCCAGTGTAGAGAGCATTGCAGTAGTCCAGTCGGGATGTGATGAAGGCGTGGACTAAGGTTGGCAGATCTTCTGGGGGTATGAGGTGCTTGATTTTTGCAATGTTCTTCAGGTGAAAATAGGATGATTTCACCACAGCAGAGATTTGAGTTCTGAAGTTTAAATCCCCATCAATTAGAACTCCCAGGCTACGCACATGATCAGAGCTGCATAGATCCGTGCCTCCTATTCCCAGTGGTGAAGACTGCAAGTTAAGTTGTTTTGTTATCATGCTCTGCCCTCCAATCAGAAGGACTTCAGTTTTGTCTGCATTTAGTTTCAGCCAGTTGTCATTCATCCATTGCTGTAGTTCACGTAAGCAGGTGTTTATAGTTAGAGTTGGGTCTGTCACACCAGGCTTGAAGGAAAGATATAGTTAGGTGTTGTCTGCATAGCAGTGGTATGTCAGGCCATGTTTTTGGATTAGTTTTCCCAACAATGCTGAGGAATGTGGCCCATGCTGGCATAATGGCAACGTTAAGTTGGGCCTGATTGGCTGGCAGCATTGCAAACGTTTTGGAATGGAGTTCCAGGGTAAACGTACTACCAATCTAAGTCCAAAGGACAGCCCTATAAGGTACTAGAGGTCACTAGGTCAATAGTTGTAAGATGCACAAAATGTAATGTACAGAACACGTGAAGAGACCTCTCCACATGAGTACATACGGGAGGCTCACATGCCCTACAGGTGTGCTCTTGTTCTCGCCGATCCCCCTCCTCCCTGTCATGTGATTCGTAGGGAGGGGTGTAGCTATTTCACACACATGTAGGGCTGAGCAGTGACAGATGTAGGTCAGTAGGCCAGTGTAACCAATGGGTGAAGAATCACTGCCCCAACTGGACACAACTCGGCCCTGTACAAAGTCTACTGCTCACTAAACTGTGGGAATAACATAAGAGGTTGAAAATATATACAGTGACACCAGCTTCAACATGTTTCACCCCGAAAGGCTTCATCAGGAAATATTAGTGTACAGTGCAACAAAATATACAAGACACTTCCGGTTCCGGCGCCTCATGTGAGCGGACACGGCAACAGGAGCTCCAGTCCTCCAGCCTCCTAAGCGGCCCACCCGCACCGCTGAAGCCCCTGAGGGGATAGTATTATACACCGGCCAGCTCCGGGCCGAATCGGTGAGTCTACACACTGGTTGCGGCTGCCTCCCGCCGGCTTACCTTACGCAACCATCCGGCTTCTGGACATGGACAGGCCTATAAGCCGCGCCCTCCACACCCAGCCATCACGATCGAAGGAGAGGGGTACGCTCCACCTTGAGTCTTCTGCACAGACGACGGTGAGACTCTCCGTGCTGCCCTCATACGCTTCCCGTTGACGCGCTCTACGCAAGTCCCTGGCCTATACACGTGGACAGGCCTACAAGCCGCGCCCTCTCCGAGCCTGCCACTTCAGTGGAGCAAGGCAGTACCTCCCCAGCACCTTCAATAATCTCAAACTCTTCACAACTGCAAGAGCCACCCAGCAGGCTTCCCCAGCTGTGGCAGAAGAACATTATTACCTAGCATCACCAGAGAGCCATTTACTGGGGTAGCAGGTATGGACAAATTTCTCGCTAAAGCCCAACGTGCTAAAAGATCTCCTATTCTCCCCAAAATCCGATCTAACTTCAAATCTAAAAGCACCCCAACTATAGACATGGAATCTGCCAGTGAAAATGACAATCCAACCCCAATTAAAGGAAAATCTACCCCGATCAACTACAAGAAGTTAGCTGCAGAGGTAGCTACACATCTACAACATGACCTATCCAATATAATCACAAAAGCTATCTCAGCACATATGGCCCCTATTATGACGCAATTAAAAGACCATACTGCTCGTCTGCAAGAAAGTGAGAAACGTACTAGTGACCTAGAAGATAAGCTTGAGCTAGTCCAGAAACGCTCTGATCTTTCTGACAAGAAACAACTCATCCTAGCAGACCGCATAGATGATCTGGAAAACAGATCACGGCAAAACAATCTAAAGTTTGTGGGTATTCCTGAATCCTTTAAACCAGATACCCTAATGGAACTTTGTGCGGACATTATCCCTGACAATTTGGGTATCACAGGCCTTTTAAAGGTAGAACGGGCACACCGCTTGGAGCCCTTAAAGCCGGAACTTAAGAGGCCGAGAGTAGAGATCGCTAGATATCTTGACTACACAGATAGAAATAAGAACCTGCAAGCTTTTAGAGCTCAGAAATCTCTAAACATTGAAGGAAACAAAATTCTAGTCTTTGCTGATTTCTCAGCCGAAGTCTCCAAAGCCCGAAAGGAATTCTCTCCCACTTGCCAGGAATTAATACGCAAGAAAGTTCGCTTTGCTCTCATATATCCAGCAGTTCTTAAGATTTATCTACCTGATTCTTCTACTGAGACGTTTACAGACGCAATGGAAGCTTTGTTAGCTATGTTAAAAAGCTGCAACTCTCCTGTGTGATCCCCAAAGGCAAGAAGGAGCATCTCCGCTAATCTTGATAATCTGCATGAAGGCCCTCTGCCAAAATCTCCTCGTGCACAGGACAACTCTATATACATGGCAATGAATCTGGGGATGATACCCTTCCTTGTGCAACACCTTGAGAACTAAATCACATTGGATGGTAGCAATCGGGCATACAGATCACTCTTCCCTACAACTTTAAGATTTCAGAATCACTTATTTGGATACGTATAGAAGGGAAGAAGTAGCTGCGGGTGGGTAGAAGGGAGGCAGTTTAATATGTAATATATATAATATTTTTTCTATCGAAATGATTATTTGGAGGCCGACGTGGTAGGCGCAATCGGCATACTTTTGCTGCTTGCGCCCCATGTCGCTCTCTATGGATGACCAAAGGTTATAATATGTAGGGGCTGTTACTTTAAATGTTAATGGCACTGTTTCTGTCTCTGGCGACCTTGGTTTGCCGATAGCGGACCCAGTGCCATGTTAATGCTGAATTCTACAAGGACTGGAGTAATGTTCGCGATTCTTTCACAGATACGAGTATGATAAGAGCCAGCGGTATGATCAAAACTATTGTCAATATTCCAAATGTACTCCTGTGTTTGCGAGTTGAGATTGCAATGGCTCTTGTTATCCATCTGTTTCTGCTACACTTGAGGAAAAAAGGGAGTCGCGTGAGAGGCAATAATCTGCTGATTCTATATATAGTTTGGTTTTATTGTTTGATCTTCGTTCTGACACTCATGACACTCTACCCATCCAAACCAACGCAAAATAATTTTTATGGGAAACGACTGTACTCTGCTGGGATACAGTCCTCCCACCTCATCCCAATATTGTCTTTTCATTTTTCTTATTTCTATTAGTTACCTCCATGAGATAAATATTGTCTCTTGGAATGTAAAGGGCTTGAGAACTGGTGAGAAAAGAGTAAAAGTTCTAAGACATCTACATAGACTGAGGGCAGACATCGCCTTGCTCCAGGAAACTCACTTAACTCCAGATGAGTATAAAATGATGCAAAAATTATGGGTTGGCACAGTTATAGGGGCCCCCGCTAACGGAAGGAAATCAGGGACACTAATTCTTATTATTAAATCATTACAATGTCAAATTCTCCACCACAAATCAGATATGAAAGAAGGGAGATGGATTCAGTTGGATCTAGATATTAGGGGCTCGCAACTCTCTATCTTTAACTTATATGGGCCTAATACAGGCAATGGGCCTTTTCTCTCGGAGATTGCATCCCTGTTGTCTGCTATAAGTCCCTCTGCTTTATGTATACTTGGAGGAGACTGGAATGCTGTTTTAAATGCGACAGAAGATAGGAAACAGATAGCAAAATACCCCTTTTCTAGAGAAGCAAATGAAAATGACAAAAGAGTCAACACTTTTGCAGAATCCTTAAACTTGATAGATGCATGGCGCTTCTTGAATCCATTGCATCGTGACTATTCTTTCTACTCCCCAGTACATAGATCATTTTCTTGTATTGATTTATTCCTGGTGACCCCGCACACAATGCGATCAATTTCTAAAGCCTCCATTGCTGAAATTACCATATCAGATCACTCCCCTATCTCTTTACAAGTAATCTTGACAGGATGTAGTCACTCTATGTTCAAGCAATGGAGGTTCCCATCTCATCTGCTCAAAGATGAAGATTTCTTAAACTAACTGCAAATGTGGTGGCTCGATTATGCTCGAAACAATGCCAGTCATGTTAAAGACCCGATATTGTTCTGGGAAGCAGGTAAAGCGGTTGTCCGGGGCGAGATTTTGGCATATGTCAGCAGGCGAAAGAAAAAAACTTTTGATGAATATACCAAAGCACCCATCTCAGCTAGACAGGCATACAACGACTATGTCAACTATATGTCTGAATCCTCTAGATGCAAATGGCTGGATGCCAAACAAGCTCTTGATTTATTATATAACAGATATGCTATGTTTTGGAGATCACACACTGATTGGAATTTTTTCAAATTTGGTAACAAAGCAGGTAAACTTTTAGCGAATATAGCACGCGGTAAAC